>NC_052314.1:57132157-57440157 GCF_016432855.1 Salvelinus namaycush
GTTTCGCTCTCACTCCCTCTCTGTCACACACACGTGCATGCACACACGCACACCTCTGGTCTACGTCGCACTCCTTCATCCTCCAGTCCATGATGTAGCCAATCAGAGGACAGGTGAGGAGGCAGAGCAGCTGCAGGGAGCCAAACACTGACGAGTAGAAACCCACTGAGGAGAGGAGACCCACGGTCAGAAAACACACACACGTACGTACGTGCGCACATACACAGTCACTAAACATTACAACCCACACAGGCCCTCTCGCTCTCTCTCACAAACCCTTAACGCACGCACACATTCACAAACACACAACTCTCTCCACACACACAATGCAATGTCCAATGGAATGTCTCATTCTCTCACCTTGTTGCTCTGCCTCCATCAATAGATCCTTAGAGGCTGAAAACAGAAAACACACAGAAAGTCATAGAAGTCCCAAATTCCCACCCACTAACATCATAACAAATCACAGATGCCATTCTCCTACAACTGTGACCATTCGGTGCAACAGATATTCAAGTCAAATGTTATTTACAGCGCATTTCACGTCTCAATATACTTTACAAAAAATTAAGATTAAGATATGTGGCAGACTGACTGCTGCGCTCACATTTTGTTTCACGTCACTTAATATGGGAAACAAAACGTGAGCCATTACGAAATCAGTCTTGTTTCACCAGGCTAATTTGACAGTGCCCACAACTTAAAACCGTTACAAGTGATTGGTCCTTACGGTGTGGGTCTCCGTGGGTAACCAGGAACTCCAGCATCCTGTTCATGGCGCCCATAAAGAAGATGATGCGCAGCTGGGTCATCGCCATGGTGATGAGACTCCACAGGAAGATGGGCGAGCAGACTGAACTACGGAACGGAGGGCCACCTGTCAGGGGAATGAAGGGGCGGGGGTAAGAATTAAACATGAGATAATGATACTTGGGTAAGTTACTTTGTCAATTTGTTAACACATTTTTATAAAAAAGTTGAACAGATAGTAGATTTTATAGTAGGGTTGAGCTCAATATCGTCCATTGATTCTGGTTGGTGAGTGAAGCCCTGGAAGACCAGCTCTGACCAGTTCCATTTAACTGTATCCGGTTCTAAGCAGTTATGTCTAGTTCTGACTGGTTCTCTAACTAGCTCTATCTGGTTCTAACAATTTTTATTGTGATCCTATGCTATTCCTCACCCTGTGTCTGTTCTCCAGGTGGGAGCTGCTCTGACGAGGGATCTGGCTCCTGCTGCTTCGGAGCCATCTTCTCTCCCACCTTGGTCACATGACTGTAGAATCTGTCCCCCGTCACCTTGTCATCCATCACCATGCCACTCAGCTTCACCTCCTTGCTGAGGGAGCAAGGAGGGAGAAGGGGAAGGAAGTGAAGTGAGTGAGTGAGTGAGTGAGTGAGTGAGTGAGTGAGTGAGTGAGTGAGTGAGTGAGTGAGTGAGTGAGTGAGTGAGTGAGTGAGTGAGTGAGTAATTGGAGCAATGGAGAAAGAAAAACTCCCTCTGTAATTCAATGTTTTGGGTTACTGTAACAGTCTATAACATTAGAGTTACGTCATGTAATGTTGTGTTATGATAGTAACGTTGTCATGGATACTGACGTGTAGCTGATCTCCTCGGGTGCGGGGAAAGCCTCCATCGGCCAATTAAGGAAGCAGTTGAGGAAGACGAGACCGGCTAGCCCCGACCACACCCACATGATCACCCTGAAGGACACACCTAGATCATAGATCAACTGGAGAGAAAAAACAAAGGGAGGGAGAGAGAGACGTATGGGAAAGAGGTTAGCAAATTCAACTATAATATATCACAATGTCAAAAAAGCCATAAAGAAATGCCTTTCTGTGAATCCTCAATCAATCAATCATCATTTGTCACAAGGTGCTTACCGTAACAAACACTGACCTAAACACCCAGAGGGAACTGAGGAGTAACTCTCCTACCTTTACTCCAGGGAACGTGACGGCTGAAGAGGCGTAGGAGCCAATCATTAGAGACAGGATGGTGGAGCGCACGTTCCCAAACATGTTGGGTAACTAGGAGACAGAGAGAAGGAGAGACAGAGAGGGGGGGGACAGAGAGGGAGCAAAAGGGGTGACAGCAAGAGAGACAGAGAGATGGAGAGAGAGACAGAGAGAGAGAAGAGAGGGAGAGATAAGAGAGGTAGAGAGAGAGAAGGGAAGGAGAGATAAGAGATAAGAGAGGGGAGAGAGAGAGAGAGAGAGGAGAGGGGAAGAGATAAGAGAGGGAGAGATAAGAGAGAGAGAGAAACAGAAAGATCACAGGTGAGCACAGTGACTGTATTAATTGAGTCCATGTACAGTGCCTTCAGACAATATTCATAACCCTCGACTTATTCCACATTTTGTTGTGTTACAGCCTGAATTCAAAATGGATTAAATAGATGTTTTTTTTCCTCACCCATCTACACACAATTCCCCATAATGACAAAGTGAAAACATGTTTTTAGAACTTTTTGCAAACTGATTGAAAATGAAACAGAAATATCAAATGTACATATCTATTCACAACCCTGAGTCAATACTTTGTAGAAGTACCTTTGGCAGTGATTACAGCTGTGAGGCTATTTGGGTAAGTCTCTAAGAGCTTTGCACACCTGGATTGTACAATATTTGCCCATTATTATTATTTTTGTAATTATTCAAGCTCTGTCAAGTTGATTGTTCAAATCAAATCAAATTGTATTGGTCACATACACATGGTTAGCAGATGTTAATGCGAGTGTAACAAGTAATCTAACAATTACCTTATACACACAAGTGTAAATGAATGAATAAGAATATGTACAAATAAATAAATGGGTGAGCGATGGCCAAACGGCATAGGCAAGATGCAGTAGATGTTATAGAGTACAGTATATACATATGACATGAGTAATGTAGGGTATGTAAACATTATATAAAGTGGCATTGTTTAAAAGTGACTAGTGATACATTTATTACATCCAATATTTAATTGTTAAAGTGGCTAGAGATTTGAGTCAGTATGTTGGCAGCAGCCACTCAATGTTAGTGATGGCTGTTTAACAGTCTGATGGCCTTGAGATAGAGACTGAAAAACAGCTTCTCGGTCCCAGCTTTGATGCACCTGTACTGACCTCGCCTTCTGGATGATAGCGGGGTGAACAGGCAGTGGCTCGGGAGGTTGTTGTCCTTGATGATCTTTTTGGCCTTCCTGTGACATCGGGTGGTGTAGGTGTCCTGGAGGGCAGGTAGTTTGCCCCTAAACCTAAAACTTCCCACCTTCTCCACTACTGTCCCGTCGATGTGGATAGGGGGGTGCTCCCTCTGCTGTTTCCTGAAGTCCACGATCATCTCCTTTGTTTTGTTGACTTTGAGTGTGAGGTTATTTTCCTGACACCACACTTCGAGGGCCCTCACCTCCTCCCTGTAGGCCGTCTCGTCGTTGATGGTAATCAAGCCTACCACTGTAGTGTCGTCTGCAAACTTGATTATTGAGTTGGAGGCGTGCAGTCATGGGTGAACAGGGAGTACAGTAGAGGGCTGAGAACGCACCCTTGTGGGGCCCCAGTGTTGAGGATCAGCGGGGTAGAAGTGTTGTTTCCTACCCTCACCACCTGGGGGGCGGCCCGTCAGAAAGTCCAGGACCCAGTTGCACAGGTCGGGGTCGAGCTTACTGACGAGTTTGGAGGGTACTATGGTGTTAAATGTTGAACTTTAGTCGATTTGAAAATAATGGAGAGCCGCACACTCTAGGAGCTCAGATGCAAAAATGTTATATCCAACTTTTCGACAGCCAAGCTGTCTTCATCATATTCGATGAACAGCATTCTTACATAGGTATTCCTCTTGTCCAGATGGGTTAGGGCAGTGTGCAGTGTGATTGCGATTCCGTCGTCTGTTTACCTATTGGGGCGGTAAGAAAATTGGAGTGTGTCTAGGGTGTCAGGTAGGGTGGAGGTGATCTGATCCTTGACTAGTCTCTCAAAGCACTTCATGGTGACGGAAGTGAGTGCTACGGGGCGATAGTTGTTTAGCTCAGTTACCTTAGCTTTCTTGGGAACAGGAACAATGGTGGCCCTCTTGAAGTATGTGGGAACAGCAGACTGGGATAGAGATTGATTGAATATGTCCATAAACACACCAGCCAGCTGGTCTGCGCATGCTCTGAGGATGCGGCTAGGGATGCCGTCTGGGCCGTCAGCCTTGCGAGGGTTAACACGTTTAAATGTTTTACTCACGTTGGCTGCGGTGAAGGAGAGGCTGCAGGTTTTGGTAGGGGGC
This sequence comes from Salvelinus namaycush, assembly GCF_016432855.1. NCBI lineage: Eukaryota > Metazoa > Chordata > Actinopteri > Salmoniformes > Salmonidae > Salvelinus > Salvelinus namaycush. Next base: position 57,136,420 of record NC_052314.1, read on the forward strand.
CGTGTCGGTGGCACTGTATTGTCCTCAAAGCGAGCAAAGAAGTTGTTTAGTTTGTCTGGGAGCAAGACATCGGGGTCCGCAACGGGGCTGGTTTTCTTTTTGTAGTCCGTGATAGACTGTAGTCCGTGATTGACTGTAGACCCTGCCACATACCTCTCGTGTCTGAGCCGTTGAATTGTGACTCTACTGTGACTCTATACTGATGCTTAGCTTGTTTGATTGCATTGTTGATCATAGCCAGACAGCCATTTTCATGTCTTTCCATAGATTTCCATGCCGATTTCAGTCAAAACTGTAACTAGGCCACTCAGGAACATTCAACGTTGTCTTGGTAAGCAACTCCAGTGTAGATTTGGCCTTGTGTTTTAGGTTACTATCCTGCTTAAGGGTGAAATAATCTCCCAGTGTCTGTTGGAAAGCAGACTGAACCAGGTTTTCCTTTAAGATTTTGCATGCGCTTATAGCTGTATTCCGTATCTTTTTATGCAACAACAAAAAACTCCCTAGTCCTTGTCGATGACAAGCATACCCATAACATGATGCAGCCACCACTATGCTTGAAAATATGAAGAGTGGTACTCAGTGATGTGTTGGATTTTCGCCAAACAGAACACTTTGTATTCAGGACAAAAAGTTAATTTCTTTGCCACATTTTTTGCATGTTTACTTCATTTCCTTGTTGCAAACAGGATGCATGTTTTGGAATATTTGCATTCTGTTCATGCTTCCTTCTTTTCACTCTGTAATTTAGGTTAGTGTATTGTGGAGTAACTACAATGTTGTGGATCCATCCTCAGTTTTCTCCTATCACAACTATTAAACTCCGTAACTGTTTTAAAATCTCCATTGGCCTCATGGTGAATGAGCAGTTTCCTTCCTCTCCGGTAACTGTTACGATGGACACCTGTATCGTTGTAGTGACTGGGTGTATTGATACATCATCCAAAGTGTAACTAATAACTTCACCATGCTCAAAGGGATATTCAGTGTCTGCTTTTTTATTTTATTATTACAATTCTACCAATCGGTGCCGTTCTTTGCGAGGCATTGAAAAACCTCCCTGGTATTTGTGGTTGAATCTGTGCTTGAAATTCACTACTCGATTTAGGGACCTTACAGATAATTGTATGTGCGAGGTACAGAGATGGGGGTAGTCATTCAAAATCATATTAATCACTATTATTGAACATGCAATTTATGTGATTTGTTAAGCACATTTTTACTCCTGAACTTACTTAGGTTTGCCATAACAATGGGTTGAATACTTATTGACTCAAGACATTTTAGCTTTACATTTTTTATAAAATTAAAATAAAGATTCTACAAACAAAATTCCACTTTGACATTATGGGGTATTGTGTGTAGATCAGTGACACAAAATCTAAATGTAATCCATTTTAAATTCAGGCTCTAACACAATTAAATGTGGGGAAAGTAAAGGAGTGTGAATACTTCCCGAAGGCACTGGAAGTGCTCAAGATGCAATTCTACGAAAGTAACACCAGGGGGCGATATGAGCTGTTCATCTTTATGGAGAGGGTCCTGACACGCAGCATTGCAACACGTGTTAGGTCAGTTACTCTGCTGTTTTAGGAGACACATGCTAGCCTGAGGCAGGGGGAATAGCCTTGCTTTGTATTCACAGCCTCTGACTCGGCATATAATATCACAGTGCTGATTTTAGAGGTTTTTTGGTTCCTGGCACTTTTGCAAAACTAACAGTTTGACTTGGAAAAGGTAGAAAATATGGACATATGGGGTTATGAATAAACAAATACCATACAAGTCGTCTTGTAGATGCCTTCTTTTTTTCCTCACTCATTCTCTCCCTCCTCTTTTCTCTGTTGGAGGACTATGTGCAAGTACTGAGTGTCTGCGTGCCAAAAATGCATTTGTTGCTATGAATGTGTGTGTGTGTGAGAGAAATTGTGCAGGTGGCACAGTAGAAGCTGCTGAAGTAATGCCCAACACACAGACACACACACACACAACAGTTGTGAATATTTCCCCCTACGTCGTGCCAACAACTCTGTGCCAGTGCCAGCCTATGCAGATAAAAAGGGCACACCGATAATAACATACATCACATCAGGCTATGTCAACACCACTCTCCCTTTGGGAAAGTTCCTGTTTATCACAGCGGACTTTCCTGGTAGCCTCGCAAGCCGCCTGATCTCGCGAGCTCACATGAATGTTTGCTGCCACGGAGCGGTAATTAGTCAGGCTACTTTGCTGGTATAAACGCAAGTTAAATATAGTGACAACACATACTGCATTAGCACACTGAGCTTAAATACCTACCAGAATTGTGACGAGATTTCTCTATGGAGGCTTCAATCAAATCTTTGTGATTAGCTTTCTTTTTTATACATTGTATAAAAGTACAGACTCTACACACTGTTTGCACTTCTCTATATAGACATGTATTACGATTTTAAGTAGCACCCTATTTGCCATATAGTGCACTACTTTTGACCACTATGTAAGGAATAGGGTGCCATTTCAGATGCAAACTGTGTCAACTCACACTGTGCCAAGCTGAGCTTAAAGAGATTTATCAAACAGCATTGTGTTAACCTCTATTTAAAGATGTGCATAACAACCGGAATATATAAAGACTGCATCTATGTAAACAAGTTATATGAATCCTTTATATCAACAATAACTCTGTATACCTTTCCCCTCTGTCATCCCTTCACTATCTGTTCAATAAAAATCAGAAAATAGGAAAAGGGTGGGAGTTACCACTCCTTTAAAAGAAATAGATTCTTCAGATGCTTGGGCAGTTGTCTCTAACAATTAAATGCAACATTCTATTTTTTTTTAAACAGGAAGAAGCAAAACACACACACACACTTTGATACCCTACTTCAAGATATTTCCTGTTTTCCACATCACTCCCTCTCCCCCCTCCCAATTTAACCCTGCTGATAGTGACATACTAGCCTGTACCACAGTTTTCCGGACCAAGTGACTCGGCCAGGAAAAACCCTGTGCCCTGTACTCACTATATAGAACCCTTTGGGTACTGACTAAAGAACCCTACAAAATGGTTCTATATAGAACCTTAAGGGCTGCTATATGAAGTTATAGAACCATTTTTGGTACTATATAGAAACCTTTTTCTAAGAGTGTAGTTTTAGCCAATAACTAGGGCCTGCAGTTTTCCCTGGTCAGGTCTTGGCAGAGGTACAGATAAAGTCGCCCCATGGCCATTCTCTCTCCAGGTCCTGTAGGTCAGTGTATGGGTCAGGGCAGAGCTCCAGCTCGTTCTTAATGACCTATCTGAGGTATTCAGGGGCCTCAGCTACGTGCCCCCACACACACTACCATGGACTAACAGACAGAGACAGGCAAACAGAACCAAAGGTTGACATTATTTAGATGGATGGAACGAAAGAGTCAATGACTAGGAGGGAAACGTGTGAGACGTTTGCCATGTCATGCAGGGCTTTGCAGAGAGAGGGGTAGAGAGACAGAGAGAGGGGTAGAGAGACAGAGAGAGGGGTCGAGAGACAGAGAGAGGGTAGGAAGATGGGTGACTAAAGATGGGTGAACTCGAGAAAAAGCAGGGAGCTTTAAAAACAGAATCGGAACAAGATTCTACAACAACAAAAAGAGGAATGGGATATGTCTCGATTGCCCTGTAGAATGTAAGGTCATATAGCTCAGGTACCTCATATTGACTGACGGATTGACGGACGGACGTGTGATTTAGGTCAATGGAACGAAAGGGCCTTTACCACCTGGAAAGACTGCCACAGACCAGGGGGTTTACAGTGTGTGTATATATAGAGAAAGAGGAAAATAGAGATAGAGAGAGAGGGGGGGGGGGGGTAGAGAGAGGGGTAGAGGGAGATAGAGAGAGGGTGGAGAGAAAGAGAGGGGGAGAGAGGGAGAGACGCGTGTCCTTGTGTGTTTTGGGAAGGTGTGGGAGGCAGGGACGAGGCGTGTCGACAGCCCAGTGATCTGATTGGCTGACGGACGTGTGCCAGAATTTAGAGCCAGGAGCAGAACAGCATGTGCTGTGGAGACCCTGAACGGCCAACACACACACCCACTATTAATCACATTTATACGCAAAGAAAAACAAAAATACACACATACTATACAGAAAAAAGTATTAATCCTCCCAAAACACCAACTGCCAACCATATACAGTAATATAGTGTATAATAGCAATAGCTAAAGTATGCCTTATACAGTGCATTCGGAAAGTATTCAGACCCCTTGACTTTTCCAAATTTTGTTACGTTACAGCCTTATTCTGAAATTGATTAAATTACTTTTTTTGCTTATCAATCTACACACCATAATGACAAAGCAAAAACAGGTTTTAAATGTATTAAAAATAAAAAACAGAAATACCTTATTTACATAAGTATTCAGACACTTTGCTATGAGACTCGAAATTGAGCTCAGTTGCATCCTGTTTCCATTGATCATCCTTGAGATGTTTGGAGTCCACCTGTGGTAAATTAAATTGATTGGACATGATTTAGAAAGGCACACAAATGTCTATTTAAGGTCCCACAGTTGATAGTGCATGTCAGAGCAAAAACCAAGCCATGAGGGGAGGTGACCAAGAACCTGATGGTCACTCTGACAGAGCTCCAGAGTTCCTCTGTGGAGATGGGAGAACCTTCCAGAAGGACAACCATCTCTGCAGCCCCCCACCAATCAGGCCTTTATGGTAGAGTGGCCATTCTTGGACTCCAAGAATAAGGCTGTAAAGTAACAAAATGTGGAAAAAGTCATGGGGTCTAAATACTTTCCAAAGGCACTGTATATAAATGCAGTGCATTCGGAAAGTATTCAGACCCCTTCCCTTTTTACGCATTTTGTTACTTTACAACCTTCATCAAAAATGGATTAAATAAAACAATTCTCATCAATCTACATACAATACCCGTTCGGTGTAGATGGCGACACAATCAGAAGCCTTTATGAGTCACAGTGGTGCGGCGTGTGTACAGTCGTGGCCAAATGTTGAGAATGACACAAATATTAATTTTCACAAAGTCTGCTGCCTCAGTTTGTATGATGGCAATTTGCATATACTCCAGAATGTTATGAAGAGTGATCAGACGAAGCTGACATGTCAGTGATACTCTCGTTAACACAGGTGTGAGTGTTGACGAGGACAAGGCTGAAGATCACTCTGTCATGCTGATTGAGTTCGAATAACAGACTGGAAGCTTCAAAAGGAGGATGATGCTTAGAATCATTGTTCTTCCTCTGTCAACCATGGTTACCTGCAAGGAAACACATGCCGTCATCATTGCTTTGTACAAAAAGGGCTTCACAGGCAAGGATATTGCTGCAAGTAAGATTACACCTAAATCAACCATTTGTCGGATCATCAAGAACATCAAGGAGAGCGGTTCAATTGTTGTCAAGAAGGCTTCAGGGCACCCAAGAAAGTCCAGCAAGCGCCAGGACCGTATCCTAAAGTTGATTCAGCTGCGGGAGAGGGGCACCACCAGTACAGAGCTTGCTCAGGAGTGCATCTGCACGCACAGTGAGGCGAAGACTTTTGGAGGATGACATGGTGTCAAGAAGGGCAGCAAAGAAGCCACTTCTCTCCAGGAAAAACATCAGGGACAGACTGATATACTGCAAAAGGTACAGGGATTGGACTGCTGAGGACTGGGGTAAAGTCATTTTCTCTGATGAATCCCCTTTCCGATTGTTTGGGGCATCCGGAAAAACGCTTGTCCGGAGAAGACAAGATGAGCGCTACCATCAGTCCTGTGTCATGCCAACAGTAAAGCATCCTGAGACCATTCATGTGTGGGGTTGCTTCTCAGCCAAGGGAGTGGGCTCACTCAAAAATGTTCTTAAGAATACAGCCATGAATAAAGAATGGTACCAATACATCCTCCGAGAGCAACTTCTCCCAACCATCCAGGAACAGTTTGGTGACAAACAATGCCTTTTCCAGCATGATGGAGCACCTTGCCATAACGCAAAAGTGATAACTAAGTGGCTCGGGGAACAAAACATCGATATTTTGGGTCCATGGCCAGGAAACTCCCCAGACCTTAATCCCATTGAGAACTTGTGGTCAATCCTCAAGAGGCGGGTGGACAAATTCTGACAAACTCCAAGCATTGATTATGCAAGAATGGGCTGCCATCAGTCAGGATGTGGCCCAGAAGTTAATTGACAGCATGCCAGGGCGGATTGCAGAGGTCTTGAAAAAGAAGGGTCAAAATATTGACTCTTTGCATAAACTTCATGTAATTGTCAATAAAAGCCTTTGACACTTATGAAATGCTTGTAATTATACTTCAGTATTCCATAGTAACATCTGACAAAAATATCTAAAGACACTGAAGCAGCAAACTTTGTGGAAATTAATATTTCTGTCATTCTCAAAACTTTTGGCCATGACTGTACACTGAGTATACCAAACATTAGGAACATCTTCCTAACATTGAGTTTCACCCCACCTTTTCCCTCAAAACAGCCTCAATTTGTCGGGGCATGGACTCTACAAGGTGTCGAAAGCGTTCCACAGGGATGCTGGCCCATGTTGACTCCAATGCTTCCCACAGTTATGTAAAGTTGGCTGGATGTTGTTTGGGTGGTGGACCATTCTTGATACTCACAGGAAACTGTTGAGCGTAAAAAACCCAGCAGTGTTGCAGTTCTTGACACAAACCGGTGTGCCTGGCACCTACTACCATACACCGTTCAAAGGCACTTTATTTTGTCTTACCCATTCACCCTCGGGAATGGCACACACACAATCCACGTCTCAATTGTCTCGAGGCTTACAAATCATTCTTTAACCCGTCTCCTCCCCTTTATCTACACTGACTGCAGTGGGTTTAACAAGTCACATCAATAAGGGATCATAGCTTTCAGCTGGATTCACCTGGTCAGTCTATGTCATGGAAACAGCAGGTGTTCGGTAATGTTTTGTACACTCACTGTATAGTTAGTTATATCCATGGAATCTATTTCTATGGTTATAATAACCAAAATAGACTGGTCAAAATCAGATCACCTTTATTCACCAAGTACATTTACACATACTCAGGATTGTACTTGGTGATATGGTGTCGCTAGTGATAGACAACATTAAGAGAGAATACAGACGGCGGAGCTTAAACAAAGTTTACATACATTATATACAACTAGGTAGAGTGAGTATAGAGCTATAAGAGAATGAGCAGATATACAAATATACGGTTGACATACAGTGGGTATGTGGTTGATATACAGTTGATATGCGGTTGATATACAGTGAGTATGCGGTTGATATACAGTGGGTATGCAGTTGATATACAGTGGGTATGCAGTTGATATAGTGTTGACATACAGTGGGTATACGGTTAACACACAATGGGTATACGGTTGATATACAGTGGGTATGTGGTTGATATACAGTGGGTTGATATATGGTTGACATACAGTGGATATACGGTTAACATACAGTGGGTATACGGTTAACATACAGTGGGTATACGATTAACATACGGTCGACATACAGTGGGTATACGGTTGACATACAGTGGGTATGTATGCGGTTGATATACGGTTGATATACAGTGGGTATACGGTTGACATACAGTGGGTGTGCGGTTGATATACGGTTGATATACAGTGGGTGTGCGGTTGATATACGGTTGACATACAGTGGGTATACGGTTGACATACAGTGGGTATGCGGTTGATATACGGTTGACATACAGTGGGTATACGGTTGACATACAGTGGGTATGCGGTTGATATACAGTGGGTATGCGGTTGACATACAGTGGGTATGCGGTTGACATACAGTGGGTATACGGTTGACATACAGTGGGTGTGCGGTTGATATACAGTGGGTATGCGGTTGACATACAGTGGGTATGCGGTTGATATACAGTGGGTATGCGGTTGACATACAGTGGGTATGCGGTTGACATACAGTGGGTATGCGGTTGATATACGGTTGACATACAGTGGGTATACGGTTGACATACAGTGGGTATGCGGTTGATATACAGTGGGTATGCGGTTGACATACAGTGGGTATGCGGTTGACATACAGTGGGTATACGGTTGATATACAGTGGGTGTGCGGTTGACATACAGTGGGTATGCGGTTGACATACAGTGGGTGTGCGGTTGATATACAGTGGGTATGCGGTTGACATACAGTGGGTGTGCGGTTGATATACAGTGGGTATGCGGTTGACATACAGTGGGTGTGCGGTTGATATACAGTGGGTATGCGGTTGACATACAGTGGGTATGCGGTTGATATACGGTTGATATACGGTTGATATACAGTGGGTATACGGTTGACATACAGTGGGTATACGGTTGACATACAGTGGGTATACGGTTGACATACAGTGGGTATGCGGTTGATATACGGTTGATATACGGTTGATATACAGTGGGTATACGGTTGACATACAGTGGGTATACGGTTGACATACAGTGGGTATGCGGTTGATATACGGTTGATATACGGTTGACATACAGTGGGTATACGGTTGACATACAGTGGGTATACGGTTGACATACAGTGGGTGTGCGGTTGACATACAGTGGGTATGCGGTTGATATACGGTTGACATACAGTGGGTATGCGGTTGACATACAGAGGGTATGCGGTTGATATACGGTTGACATACAGTGGGTATGCGGTTGACATACAGAGGGTATGCGGTTGATATACGGTTGACATACAGTGGGTGTGCGGTTGACATACAGTGGGTATGCGGTTGATATACGGTTGACATACAGTGGGTATACGGTTTATATACAGTGGATGTACACATTTACAGTATCAGTATGAATTTATCTACATGCAGAGAGATGAATAGAGTGCAAATGCAGTACAGTGCAGTTATTTTGTGTACAGTTCAGAGATGGCAGCATGGAGTGCAGTCCTTTAGTCTCTATAGGCCACAGCACGGGGTAAGAAACCTTTCAGGTGCCGGGAGGTTTTGGTCATGAGTGGTGGGAGGAGCTACAGGAGGAGGGGCTCATTGTAATGGCTGGAATAGAATAAATGGAACGGAGTCAAACGTGGTTTCCATATGTCCTTCCAGTTCCCTGCTGCCAATGACTGGAACGAACTACAAAAATCTCTGAACCTGGAGACACTCATCTCCCTCACTAGCTTTAAGCACCAGCTGTCAGAGCAGCTCACAGATTACTGCACCTGTACATAGCCCATCTATAATTTAGCCCAAACAACTACCTCTTCCCCTACTGTATTTATTTATTTATTTTGCTCCTTTGCACCCCATTATTTTTATTTCTACTTTGTACATTCTTCCACTGCAAATCTACCATTCCAGTGTTTTACTTGCTGTATTGTATTTACTTCGCCACCATGGCCTTTTTTTGCCTTTACCTCCCTTATCTCACCTCATTTGCTCACATTGTATATAGACTTATTTTTCTACTGTATTATTGACTGTATGTTTGTTTTACTCCATGTGTAACTCTGTGTTGTTGTATGTGTCGAACTGCTTTGCTTTATCTTGGCCAGGTCGCAATTGTAAATGAGAACTTGTTCTCAACTTGCCTACCTGGTTAAATAAAGGTGGGGGGGGAAAAAGAAAAAAAAAGTTTGATACAGTTACATTAATTCCATTCCAGCCATTACAATGAGCCCGTCCTCCTATAGCTCCTCCCACCAGCCGCTGGTTCGTTCTGGGAACTTGGAATCTTTGGATATTGTCATTGTTGTGTCCATGTAGAGGAGAAGGATGATGGGTGCGTGCGCGTGCGTGTGCGTGTGTGTGTGTGTGTGCCTCTCTTACCGTGAGGGAGGTGAAGGTCAGGCAGATTCCTCCAAAGCCGTTGAAGGAGACCGCAATGAAAATGAGGGCCGAGAGTACTGGAGGAGGAAAGAGGAGACAAGAGGACAGAGTGAGTGAGATCTACGTGTGCAGTGTAATGTAATAAGCCGAAGTTGTGTTTAATGTAATTTCCTGTACATTTAGTGTTCATTTACATGTGGTTTCCAGTGGCTTAGGATTCTTACCTTCAGGGTTATAGGCAGCTCCAGCTATCATGGCACAAGAGAAAGCAAAACACGCACTGCAAGAGAGAGAGAGTTGACGATGACGCTGACTGGTGTAGACAATGATGATGACAATGGTTGTGAAGATAATGATTATGGTCACGAAGATGATGAACATGATAATTGTTTAAATACTACTAATGATGACAATACTCAATGATAATTGCGATGATGATGATGATTGTGATAATAATGACGATGATGACGATGGTGAAGATGACAATCCCAGTGTAGATGATGATGATATACTATTATTATACTATTATTATAATGATGATGACGACAATGTTTCCCGTCTTTTACCTGCCGAGGAGGCGGAGTGGGCGGGGCCCGTACTTGTCCATCAGGATACCTAGCGGCAGAGTGGCTGCACTCAGCAGGAAGGAGCCAATGGTAAAGCCCAGATTCAACATCTCTTCCTGGTCCACGCAGCTATGCCAGATACCACTGTCCCACGAACTGATGTTACTGAACACTGTCTCATTGTCTGGGAGGGGGTGGGGAGAGATGGAGGAGAGAGGGGGGAGAAGGAGAAGGGTAAGGAGGTGGAGAGAGAGAGGTGAGTATACAAGACACAGGAAACCACATGTGCTATAGACATATATTATCTATGGACGTATACAGGGGCGAATCCCAAGTTCCACAGGAGTTGAATTGTCACTTAGTCAAGCATTGATATCAGTGGTAGTTAGGATTCACCCCACAGTATCTATGGACATTTCTATGTATACCTGGGGTCAATTCTATTTCAATTCCAGACAATTCAGGAAGTACACTGAAATTCTCTTAAATGCTTTTCAATGAGGAACATTTTGAATTGGCATTTGGTCTTCTTTCTGAATTGACTGGAATTGAAATGGAATGGACCCCAACCCTGAAGTATACCATATCCCTGTGTGAGTGTTACCATGGATGGGGACGTACTTATGCAGAGGTGTGAGTAGAAGCCCTCATTCTTGAGCATGATGAGTAGCGATCCCCAGCCCAGCAGCACAGCAGAGAACAGCAGGTTCTCTATGACCGCAGTCACCGCCATCCACCAGCGCCTACGATAGGCCTGGGCCAGAGAAGGAGCCATAGCTGCTCTGGGGGGAGAGAGAGAGAGGGAGAGAGAGAGCGAGAGGGAGAGAGAGAGCGAGAGCAAGAGCGAGAGCAAGAGCGAGAGAGAGATAGCGAGAAAGAAAGGGAGAGAGAGGGAAAGGGAGGAAGAGAGAGATAGAGGGAGAAGGTGGTGAAAAGAAAAAGACAAGAGGAAGATAGAGAGTTTAACATTTAACAATCCTTTCTTACAGAATTAAGTACCACACACACTGTCCGTACAGAACTTCAATGTTGCATCAACAACTTCAAAGGTCCACAAAAACTAAAAATACATTTCAAAGCAAGAAAGGATGTTTTTTCTTAAAGTATGCAGCTACTTTCCTCCTCACTTTCATCTGAGCTCAGAGAGCAACAAAAAGAGAGGAACAGCAATACAAATTCTCTGTGGGATACCACTACTGAGAGTGAGGTTAAGGTCATTTGAACGATAAATACTTCAATAGACAGATGTAACAGATCCAAGATAAATTGTTTTTTGAGTTGGATGATCAATTGTGCAAATACTCTGAATGTAGACTATTCTAAGTTTGCAAAAACACATAGATCTGTCTGTGAATTAGTGCTGAGAGATTAACCGAAATGTTGGTTATTTATCGTTTTTGTCAGTTTCAAATATTTGAATTCCATTGTTTTTTGGATAAATCAGATCAAGCCCGAATTAGGGAGTTTTAGTTTCCAACAGGCGAATATTCTACATAGTTTAGCGCAGAAAACCTGGTAATTACCTACAATGACCATAGTCCATTGTGCGCCTACGTGTCCGGTCTGTGTGTTTCTTTTACGCCTGCTATGTTAGAATGCGTGATCGAGAGCAGTTGCTTTGTGAGGAACTCTACCTGAAAATACATTATCTAAGTGATTGATAATTGTTATTCAGCAGTCATAGAAGTATGCCTTATTTACCTTGAAGAACTACAAAATAGTGATTTTGTCAGACAGCATAGGCAGCAGCTAGAGATGAGATGACGTGGAATGAAACAATAAAGTCATCAAATAAATGTTTTATTATATACACAACTGAAATATTTTATTCAAATAATGTAACTAGATGATGGTTAATAAGTGATAAGCAGTAATGGGCAGTCTAAAAATTGTATTCATTGTTTTATTCTGTGTTGTTACAGCATTCAACCCACATAATGCATAGTGTATTTAATGTTGGTTTTTTTTGTATCTAAACCAAAATCGAAAACCGTGATTATTTTTTTGAACAATCGAACTGACCCCAAAAAGCACTAAATCGCTCAGCACTGCTGCAAAGACAGAATGGTAGATTTGAGAGTACTCATTTCCACTGTAACTAGAGGTTTAGCCGAGTGAGCAGCTGATTTGTGCTTGGGAAATGAACAGGATGTGGCTGTGTTGACTAATTTCAAAATCCAATTAAAATGTGGGCTGATTCAATTCTCAGTAAGTGGGGGTCTGATGTTTTTTGGTTTAAAAAAAATTTCCTGTGGAAAGCAACCAGGGAGAGCAAATGTTGCAGTTTTGGAGATTTCAAATAGATTAGAAAAAAAGGGAAAGGCTTCCATTCCCACTGAAAGGTGACTTCAAAGCTGTGTGGCTCAGCACAGCTTTCAAAAACTTGCCATCTCAGTGTGTTTGAGGCAATAACTTGAAGCCCACATCTTGATATTAGATGAAGTAATCCAAAACGTAATCAGCTGTTTTTAAGAATGTAACTGTAATCAGATTACTTGTGTTTACATATTTTTGGGGTTGATTACAGTTACTTCAGTTTTGTAATCTGATTACGTAATCCCGGTTACATGTAATCTGTTAGTACTAGAGGTCGACCGATTAATCGGAATGGCCAATTAATTAGGACCGATTTCAAGTTTTCATAACAATCGGTAATAGGCATTTTTGGACACCGATTGTGGCCGATTTAAAAAAAAAAAAATGTTTTTTAAACTTTATTTAATTAGGCAAGTCAGTTAAGAACACATTCTTATTTTCAATGACGGCCTAGGAACGGTGGGTTACTGCCTTGCTCAGGGGCAGAGCGACAGATTTTTACCTTGTCAGCTCGGGGATTCGATCTTGCAACCTTCCGGTTACTAGTCCAACGCTCTAACCACCTGCCTTACATTGCACTCCACGAGGAGCCTGCATGGCAGGCTGATTACCTGTTACGCGAGTGCAGCAAGAAGCCAAGGTAAGTTGCTAGCTAGCATTAAACTTATCTTATAAAAAACAATCAACCTTAACATAATCACTAGTTAATTAACTACACATGGTTGATGATATTACTTGTTTAGTAGGCTCTGAGGCTGAGTAGGCTGAGAGCCCTTGGTTCTCTATGGAGTTGTAGGTCAGGGTGTGACTAGGGTGTGTTCTAGTTCATTATTTCTATGTTGGTGTTTATATGGTTCCCAATTAGAGGCAGCTGGTAATCGTTGCCTCTAATTGGGGATCATATTTAGGTAGCCATTTCCCACCTGTGTTTGTGGGATATTGTTTGTGTATGTGCTTGTTCCGTTTCGTTTATTGTTTTTGTTTGAAAGTTTCACTTAAATAAAAGATGTGGAACTCTAATCACGCTGCGCCTTGGTCCGTCCATTTTCACGAGCGTGACAGACACATATTGCACTTTTACTTTCTTCTCCAACACTTTGTTTTTGCATTATCTAAACCAAATTGAACATGTTTCATTATTTATTTGAGGCTAAATTGATTTTATTGATGTATTATATTAAGTTCAAATAAGTGTTCATTCAGTATTGTTGTAACTATCATTATTACAAATAAATAAATAAATCGTCCGATTAATCGGTATCGGTATCGGCTTTTTTTGGTCCTCCAATAATCGGTATGGGCGTTAAAATCATAATCGGTCGACCTCTAGTTAGTACCTAATTCTGACCGTACAATAACTGCTTGGGGAAAAAACAGGGACAGTTTCCCTGTTAGTGTAGGTGGAAAGATCTAACTGCCATGAGGAGGGAGAGAGGAATAAGGGATTGGTGTAAAGAGGGATAAAGAAGACAAAAGAGCTGAATGGTGAGTAGAGTAGTGACCCCTGAATTGACCTTATTGCTGTGTCTGACTTCACGCTGTGGACCTATCAGGTATCAGACAGCAGGGACTGACACGAACACACACCCTGTTATTTGCACGTGCCTTTGGCACACACATATGCACACGGCCTGACCTAGTGAGGGAGGGTTTAGATTCGTAAAATGTGCCTTGTAAAAAATTTGAAATTCTAGTGAGGAGATTTTCTTCCTGGTATAACTCACAAATATGCATGTTTGCCTGTGGCCAATAGGCATGAAGTCTGTATGCATTAGAAAGTGGTTGTCAGACGTACAGTACCAGTCAAAAGTTTGGACACACCTACTCATTCCAGGGTTTATCTTTATTTTTACTATTTTCTACATTGTAGAATAATAATGAAGACATCAAAACTATGAAATAACACATATCGAATCATGTAGTCACCAAAAAAGTGTTAGACAAATATGTTATATTTGAGATTCTACAAAGTAGCCACCCTTTGCCTTGATGACAGTTTTGCACACTCTTGGTATTCTCTCAACCAGCTTCATGAGGTAGGCACCTGGAAAGTATTTCAATTAACAGGTGTGCCTTGTTCAAAGTTAATTTGTGGAATTTCTTTCCTTAATGTGTTTGTGCCAATCAGTTGCATTGTGACAAGGTAGGGGTGGTATACAAACAAAAAAACAAAAAAAATAAAAATAAAGAGAAACCCTTGAATGAGTAAGTATGTCCAAACTTTTGACTGGTACTGTAAGTGTGAATACATTCCAGTCTATCTGTGACTGTGTGTGTAGGTAAAGCAGGTTTGACTGAGGGTCTATTACCTCTCTTGTACACGTGCCTGCAGCCAGACTGGGACTCCTGCCAGCTGGGGACAAAAATAGCTGCAGTGGTCACAGACCTAGTGACACTTAACTACACTAGTACACTACATGGGCACACATCTATGTTGCACAGAATACCTGGTTATTGCAATGGCTGGAGAAATGTTTAATGGGAAAACTCTTTTTCAACATCAAATTGGTCATCTCTAGCACCACCCCAACATCAACATATGAAAACGGCGGGCTTCTATGTTTGTAGTCAGAAAGATATACGTTTTTTCCGATGACATCATCCGGAGACACTGATGACATCATCGGGTGTGAATCATGTGATTTTAACCAACTATTAGGTTACTTACTACCACATGTACATGACATAAGGATCTTGTACCTGGAACGTGTTCATACTGAACCCAAACATTGGAGAGTGTTAGACTTTGACCTCCAACCCCTGACCTCTCTGCTCCTTATGACGCAGAAATGTATGATGGAGTATTGAAGATGACCTATCTGAACCCTCCAATTTAATTTAGGCGAGTATTAAGCAGACCGGGCTCGGTTCCACGAGGGGGCAAAAGAGGGCTTAGCCCACCTCAGTTGAGACGCGTGCTCCCTCAGTTTTAGTTACATGTTCCTATATAAAAATACCAAAAAAGTTCAAATGATTGAGTGACAGGTTGGCGCAAAATCTGTATCTCCCCTGCGCTGTGTCCACAAGCGCCGCCAGGATAATGTCTCCATAGCTCTCTCCACCTCCAACTGTTCCTGACGATCTTGGAACAGAGGAGCCGGCCAGGTTAGCCTAGAATCCTACCCTAACCGCAGGATTTCTGTCCAAAAACTTTATTTTAACTGGTTCATAGAAAGAGTGGCTGGAATACTCAATATAATTCCAATGCAAGAACCCAAATGACACCTCTCTGTATAGCTACATATCGGTATGTTTCTTCATAGAAATAGATACATTCTATTATGGTTTTCTTAGTAGCCTATTGGTTGTCGTGCTTGTAAATGGAACTGTACGTATTGGAAACATGTTTATTGTAGGCCGGCATTACTTAATTGATTACGTGGGTCGAATATGACCCACAGAAGTGTATTGTGCCATATCACAACGTGTTGCTGTACTCATGAGCGGCATGGTTTTCCATGTTTGAAGTGGGCCTATGGGCCCATGGGCCTATTTGTTTGGCAAGACAGTTGTGCATGGCTGCATCTCGCTGTAGTATGATATGTTTTGGCTATTTGGATCTCCATTCGCCTTTTGAATACTGCGTTTGTTTACTGTTAATGTAACTAGCCTAAATACAGATTGTGTCATCCCTTGATCAATCTGATATTTTGTTTACTATGCTTCCTTGCTACAGTTGTTTTGTTCAGTTCTCAGTCATTCATTCTTATTCGCAGTTGTGTCGGTATTCTAAGCCAAACTGCTTGCTTTTCAGTATTTTAGTTTGCACACATGAATAACTAGGCTACTACTTTCAGCATTTAGTTGGCCTTATTTTGGTAAGACAGCAGTGTGTACGGCTGCATTCACATAGTGTTATGCACCTATTACAAACAGCCTATCTATCTTGTAGCCTATATTCATTACCAAAATGGCCCTGCTTCAGTGCTGATACTGCGCAGTGGAGATCGGCTATTTTAAAAGCTCTCAATGGTCTTGGAGTCTCGGCATTTGAACTTTATGTTTATTGAATTCAATATAATTCCAATGCAAGAACCCACCAAAATTGTACCCCCTCACTGATTTCAACTACCCCCTTAGTCATTTTATCCTGGTGCCGGGTCTGAAGTGATGACCCCCTCTGAAGAATCCCCCTCTGTCCATTTTGGTTGATCTCTCTCCCCTTAACATCTCTCTCTCCATCTCTTTTGTCTCGATCTCTCTGATTCAGAGATATCTAAGGAAGTCTCGAGCCATTGCTCGCCAGAGGTAGAGTTTCTCATGATAAACTGCAGACCACATTACCTACCGAGAGAGTTCTCATCTATATTCTTTGTAGTTGTTTACATACCACCACAGTCAGAGATTAGCACTAAGATAGCATTGAATGAGCAAACAAGAAAACGCTCACCCAGAGGCGGCGCTCCTAGTAGCCGGGGACTTTAAAGGCTAGAGCTGCCGCTTTCAAGGAGCGGGACTCTAACCCGGAAGCTTATAAGAAATCCAGCTATGCCCTCCGACAAACCATCAAACAGGCAAAGCGTCAATACACCGGCTCTGACGCTCGTCGGATGTAGCAGGGCCTGCAAACTATTACAGACTACAAAGGGAAGCACAGTCGAGAGCTGCCCAGTGACACGAGCCTACCAGACGAGCTAAACTACTTCTATGCTCGCTTCGAGGCAAGCAACACTGAAACATGCATGAGAGCACCAGCTGTACCTGAAGACTGTGTGATCACGCTCTCCGCAGCCGATGTGGGTAAGACCTTTAGATAGGTCAACATTCACAAGGTCGCAGGGCCAGACGGATTAACAGGACATGTACTGCGAGCATGCGCTGACCAACTCGCAAGTGTCTTCACTGACATGTTCAACCTCTCCCTGTCCGAGTCTGTAATACCAACATGTTTTAAGCAGACCACCATAGTGCCTGTACCCAAGAACACTAAGGCAACCTGCCTAAATGACTACTGACCCGTAGGACTCACGTCTGTAGCCATGAAGTGCTTGGAAAGGCTGGTCATGGCTCACATCAACACCATCATCCCAGAAACCCGGGACCCACTCTAATTTGCATACTGCCCCAACAGATCCACAGATAATGCAGTCTCTATTGCACTCCACACTGCCCTTTCCCACCTGGACAAAACCTATGAGAGATTGCTATTCATTGACTACAGCTCAGCGTTCAACATCATAGTACCCTCAAAGCTCATCAATAAGCTAAGGACCCTGGGACTAAACACCTCCCTCTGCAACTGGATCCTGGACTTCCTGACAGGCCGCCCCCAGGTGGTAAGGGTAGGTAACAACACATCCGCCACGCTGATCCTCAACACAGGGCCCCCCCAGGGGTGCGTGCTCATCCCCCTCCTGTACTCCCTGTTCACTCATGACTGCACGGCCAGGCACGACTCCAACACCATCATTACATTTGCAGATGACACAACAGTGGAAGGCCTAATCACCAACAACAACGAGACAGCCTATAGGGAGGAGGTCAGAGACCTGGCCGTGTGATGCCAGGACAACAACCTCTCCCTCAACGTGTCCAAGACAAAAGAGATGATTGTGGACTACAGGAAAAAGAGGACCGAGCATGCCCTCATTCTCATCGGCGGGGCTGCAGTGGAGCAGGTTGAGAGCTTCAAGTTCCTTGGTGTCCACATCACCAACAAACTAACATGGTCCAAGCACACCAAGACAGTCGTTAAGTGGGCACGACAAAACCTATTCCCCCTCAGGGGATTGAAAAGATTTGGCATGGGTCCTCAGATCCTCAAAAGTGCTACAGCTGCACCATCGAGAGTATCCTGACTGGTTGCATCACTGCCTGGTATGGCAACTGCTTGGCCTCTGACCGCAAGGCACTACTAAGGGTAGTGCGAACGGCCCAGTACATCACTGGAGCCAAGCTTCCTGCCATCCAGGACCTCTATACCAGGCGGTGTCAGAGGAAGGCCCTAAAAATTGTCAAAGACTCCAGCCACCCTATTCATAGACTGTTCTCTCTGCTACCACACGACAAGCGGTACCGGAGTGCCAAGTCTAGGTCCAAGAGGCTTCTAAACAGCTTCTACCCCTAAGCCATAATACTCCTGAACATCTAGTCAAATGGCTACCCAGACTATTCACATTGCCCCCCTCCCCTCACCACTGCCACGCTCTGTTGTCATTTGTGCATAGTCACTTCAATTATCTCTACCTACACGTACATACTACCTCAACTAACTGGTGCACCCGCACATTGTACATATTGTTATTTTTTACTGCTCCTCTTTAATTACTTATTACTTTTATGTCTCAACAGGGCTACACCTGTTGTATTCGGCGCATGTGACTAATACAATTTGATTTGATTTGCAATTCTTAAGCCAATATTCTATAAGAAGTGCTGGAACTCAAGAAAATGTGAGGAGCCTGTACATAGTACCGGTGTGTACTGGCCAGATTCAGGCACTGATCATAAGTCATTTTTTGTTTAGTGTGCTGGTAGAACCAAAGGAAAAAAGGGGGAAATAGTTTGTCAAAGAAGTATCTTTCTCTTTCACAGGAAGATGGCACCGACAGAAATGGCAGCTCTGCTTCTAGCTCCTACACAACTTCAGTATTTTTGTTGGCTGTGTGTCCTCCACCCAGTACCCTGCCCTAAACTTAGTCACTAACTGGCTACCACCCAGTTACTCAACCCTGCATCTTAGAGACTGCTGATCTATGTACATAGACATGGAATCATTGGTCACTTTAATAATGGAACACTGGTCACTTTAGTTATGGTTACATACTGTATTCTAATCAATGCCATCCTATTCACCTATTGCTGTATATATACTATTCTAGATATGTACAGTATGTGGATAGAATATTTAGTATGTCTATACATATATATATATATTCCTAATATTTATATATTTCTGAATTCCATTCTTTTACTTTTAGATCTGTGTGTTTTGTTGTGAATTGTTAGATATTACTGCACTGCTGAAGCTAGGAACACAAGCATTTCACTACACCTGCATTTTATTCAACCAATAAAATTGGATTTGATTTACAAGAGAGTTGGAAAGCATCATTCTAAGAAATTCAGCAACTTTTGGAGGACAGTGGAAGTCAAAATGTAATCATAAACAAGCACTTTTATCAACTTCCACTACCCTCCAAGAGTTGCTGATTTTCCTATTCCTGATTTAGGCACAGTACATACACTGAGTAAACACACAATATATAAAACCAGGGGTGGTAAAAACCGCCCCACCTCTCTCTCGATCTCTCTCTGTCTGTCACTCTCCCTCTCTTTCAGCTATTTCCACTCGTGCGGCCTGTCCGTGGGTGGTGGACGCGCGTGACCCCTCCTCGTGCTCCCCTGTGTGCGCACTGACAGCTGCGTCCAGGTGTCACCGGTGGTGCCACCTTTTACGTGCACAGCGCATAGATTACGCATGGATTGCCCAGTGGTGTTTCTAAGTATACAAAGTTGATTATAAACAAACTACTGGTCACCCTCCATTATACCATTTTTTTATGGCCAAACGACACCTAAAACGTGGGAAGGGCATTTTTTTATGTATATAATTAGCGCCAAACACAATAGTGTCAACATATTAACTTTAACATTGTGCTTTAACTTTAACATATAAAATCATCCGTGTCACTCGGTCTACAAAAAAGTAATGCACATTAATAGGATAACAAATGAAAGATTATGAAAAATAAAAAAGAATGGGGGGAAAAAAAACTAATATACAAGAGAAGTATTGTGCCATGTGCGTAAAGTCAAATTCCTCTTACCACACAAAAGATCAGCAACATATCTGAACATGCACAACAAAAAAATTGAAATTACTTACTTCAGACGCTAATCCCTGAAATAATTTATATCTATGGTAAATGGTTTATTTCCCTTCTTTAGTGAAAAAAAGCGGGATTTAAACTGTTTGTCTGCTGCGAACACGTTAGTCAATTACTGTGGGTCTTGTGAAACTTCACTACATTCAGTTAGTTCGTCACAACTTCTTTACATTTGTATGGCTTTAAACCCCTCCTCTCTCCCTCCTAAAGTCTATATAAATGGACCCCCACCCACACACACCACACACGCACGAGTTTCCATTTACGTATAAACGCTGCACGCTCAGTTGTCAGTGGCACTTTACAGCTGTCAAATAGAAACCTTGTTCCACTGCGCCACCTTGCGGCGAATATTTAAATACAAATACACAAACAGCATAATACGGAGACGAATTTTTCTTGATCAGGGCCCAGGCTATAACCAGGAACCAGAGTTGTTCCTGGTGAGATTAGCTGACATCAGGGCTTCCCAAACGCGGTACTGCCCCGCACCTCCCCTGGGTGCACGTTTTGGTTTTTGCCCCATCACTACACAGCTGATTCTCATCAAGCATTGATTATTTGAATCAGCTGTGTAGTGCTAGGGAAAAAAAACAAAAGGTGCATGCAGGGGAGGGGAGCCCAGGACCGGGTTTGGGAAACCCTGGCCTACATGGTGAGGGGCCATATTGAGACACACCATGGCTTTACAATGTGAAGAATACACTAACCAGAGCAATAGATTTAAATACATGGCTCTGATCCCATCTGTCAAATTAGAAACAACAGAAACATACATTTAAATTAACCATTTTATTGTTGTTTTCATCCCATAAAGCATTTCCCATCTTCCATAAATGAAATAACAGTAGTGTGACAGACAGCAAATGGTACGATTTACAATAAACTAAATACATTCCCACCTTAATTTAGCCTCAAAAAAGATATTTTTAGTTTTTCAAATAACTCCACTGAATGTTCATTTCTTTGAAGTCGTTAAATTTTGTATAATTATTTTGCTTACTGATTTCAGATGAAGACAGAGAGCACTCTGTCAGAGCGCCAGTAGAGAAACGGAGAGATGGAAAGAAAAGACCGCTCAGCATCTCTCCCTCATCCCTCTTTCTTTTGTAAAGCCACCCTGTCAGACGGCCCCTCTGCTCCTCCCCAATCCCCCCATTTCCACTCCTCTAACTCTTACATCTATTAATGATTTTAATAACTCCAAACTTTCCCCCCCACCCTTTACTACATTCAGAAAATAAAATGGCACCCCCTAATTCTTTACAGGCACAGTAGGGGTACTACAGACACCACAAGGACAATTAAATCAGAATTACCGTAATAGTTATATCAATCATAATAATAACAAAAAACAATGTTGCATGTCAGGGGGGAGGGTTAGAAAGTTAGCAAATTTGGTCTGTTGTAAATAAAAGACAAATAATTAGTGTTCCCAACCCTAACAAACCCACTACTACAGAGGAAGTGGTATCCACATGAGCAGACTACACAACTTTGTACCTTTAGTTCATGGTGTGATGTCACAGTGGCTGTTAGACCATCAAAACACACAGCCAACTAGTAGAACGGTAGAGTAGCCTAGCTAAAATATGATGCAATTTCTCAGCCTGACAACAATGAGTCGTCACGATTACACAATTCAATGTCAGAGATGCTGGAGCCCTCCGGAGAGGCAAGTCTACTGCTTCTAGGCCTACGTGAGGATTGTGACGTCGTAACTTTAAGGATGCAGGTCCAAGCTGAAATCATGTGTAGGACATCAGAACGAATCTGGTCACGCAAAAAGATGCCAAGCCTGCACCTAACCTGGACAGTTCTAGTATAGACCAACAGTCAGTGTGTTTGAGAAGGATGAGTTTGAGCAAGGCACAGCGCAGAATCGCTAAT
Source organism: Salvelinus namaycush (assembly GCF_016432855.1). Taxonomy (NCBI): domain Eukaryota; kingdom Metazoa; phylum Chordata; class Actinopteri; order Salmoniformes; family Salmonidae; genus Salvelinus; species Salvelinus namaycush. The sequence goes on from NC_052314.1 coordinate 57,158,797, forward strand.
CTTGATCACATAATGAGTAGTTATTTAGAAAGCAAGGTGATTTGGAGATCAGTGATTCTGAGCAGTCCAACTGCAGTGCACCAGTAGTCCATCTCAAACATGCATGATGATAAGGAGACAAAGGGTATGATGTCATAAAGAGTAGCCAACCTTTATCAGAACCATACATGGAGGCAACATCCATTCTGCAGCAAAGAAGTTAGGCATAGAAAAATATCCAACAGAAAGAAAAGAAAACACATAATTCAGTGTCGTGATGTATTAATAAATATGAATAATGCAGTGAAAACTAACGTAAAATCTTTAACTTTTCAAAATTCAGCTCTGCCAGCCCATAACCCTAAGAATTACACATTAAAGAAGAAATATTCTGCTGTCCTCTTCCCTAGACAGTTTGATGACATCCAAATTAAATCAAATATTAATTGATTGATTTCTGAAGCTGGCTGGAGTGTCGGTGTGGCCAGTCTGACTGATGCTGAAAGATCTCTCCCTTTTCATCCAGTCATCCCTCCATTCCCTAGACTGGACTGAAGAAGCTTCTTTCTCCCTCACTTTCTCTCTTACCTTCCAACCGGTCACCTTACAGGTAGGGAAACTGGAACAAAATGTATAAAGTACTCTGTTATAAATCATCTATAGACAGTATTTTCCCTTTCAAATGGAATACATACCCAGGAGAGTTCAAGACACAAGCAACAGCCATAGTCAACCAAATCCGCTAACCAGCTTTCAGGGGAGAAGATAAATTGGAGAAGAAAATAAATACTAATTCTGAGCGGTCAGAAAGCTTGTTTGAATCAACTACAAAGTTGCGTTTCTTTTCTGGTTTGTCTCACTTTGTAAAAAATGATGTTGTCAAGGGGCTACGTGAACCTAAACGTGCATTATTTCTGCACAAGAGGAGTGGTATTTTCAAGACTTATTCAGGTAACTTGCTAAACCAGGCTTGATTGAATAGGACCTTGAGTTTTGGAAAATCCCTCACTTACGGTCAGGGCCCATATTCAAAAAGTCAGAGTGCCGAGCTAGGATGGATCAGTGCTCTCCTCTTCACTATCCCTCTCTTTCTCTCACCGTCTCAGATTGTTCACCTTTCATGCCTCCATCCCTGGCTTTATCCCACTAAAAAACAAAATGTTATTTTTCTTTCCCTGCACTCCATCTTCACCTCAACTTGCTCCCCTATTTATGTTATAGTTCCTTCGCTTTCATTCATAACCCAACCCCCTCCCTCCCCCTTCCCCCCCCCTTCACTCATAGAACATGTTAGTAATATCAGAGTCCAGGCTGTAGATCCAGATCAATAGGGGGAACGACATTAAAACGAACGACCAGGACACGCCCTTGAACACCCTGCTCACAGCGGCAGTCATGCCCCCTGACCCTTGACCCCTCCGCCGGCGCTCCCGCTCCTCCTCCTGGCGCTCCACGTCGGTACCCGGCTCGATCCAGTTCCGGGCCAGGAACTTGAGGGCCTCGTCCATGAAGATGACTGGAAGCGACATCTTGAGGACCACAACCCACTGTGGCCACGACAGGGGGCGGATCTGGAACACCACCTGGATGGGAGAGAAGGGGAGGGGGGTGGTTAGACAATGAGATAGAGAGCACAATATAATGTAACACACACACAATTCCCTGTGCAGCAGTGGTAATTTTGCCACTTTTTTAGATTTAGTCTAGGTCCCATTTTTTACATTTGAATAATGATTTAGTTTAGTTTGTCAAAATAATGAAAACGGGCCATTTTAGTCAACTAAATGCCCTTTCATTTTAGTCACATCACATTTGTATCGCCACAACCTATAGTAAACATAAATCACTTACTTCCATGTGCACAAACATGCATAGCCTTGTCTTACCAACATATTGTTCTGCATCAGATCCTATTCTTCCAAAAATAAGAATCGATTCCCAAGTCCCTTGTGCTCGAGTTCGATTCACGAGTCCCTATGGCTGAAGTCGAGTCAGCTATATCTGACTGGGTAGCACTACTAGGGCTGGGCTACCCAACTAGTTTTAGAACGGCCCGCGATATGCTTTATGAATGTAAAACGCGGCCTGCCTATGCATGACGGAAAGAAAAAATATATATTATGGGTCATGTCTTTTGAACGGTAGCATAAGGGATAGAAAATCAAGCCATTCTCTGTGGAAAAGAGGGAGGCTTGGCTACGTTGGTTGCAGAACCTATATATTAAATTCAGTGGGAAAAGTGGGAATGTTGAGCGAGACTACAAAAAACATACTTTTCTATAGCCTACTCAAGGAAGTGAAAAACATAGCTAGGCTGTTTAAAGTCAATGCTGTTATTGTTTTTAATTTCGTAAAAGGAGCTTGTGTTTCTTAACCAGGCAAAGGGTAACTAACTAGAAGGCTAGTGGTGACTGGTTAGCTACGAGGAAGCAAGAGTCGTCAGCGCGATGTGTATAATCGGAGGGGGAGCAGAGCCCGTCTGCCCACACTCATCGCTTGCTCCCCCGCAGCTCACCAGCTGATGTAGGCTGTGTGAGGCATCGTTCCCACTACTGAACAGAACTCCGCTGCGCATCTGTGCTGCTAATATTACTTGTGCACATCACTGAAAAGCTCTCAATCTCTCCCAAAATTATTGTCCAGTCCATTTAGTAGTCAGATTTTAGTCACTGCGATAATTTCTCTCGTTTTAGTCAACTGAAATGAAAAATCATTTTCATTTAGTTTGTTTTTTTCTGAGTCTATTTAGGCAGTTATAGTCTCGTCAATTGCCACTGAAAAATAGGTGTTTGACTAATATTTTATTGTTGTTGACAAAATTATGCCAGATGCGCTCACACACACATACTTACAGGCAGGGGGTCAACGTAGAGGATGAGGAAGTGGAGCGCCATGGAGAGACAGATAGCTCCCACCAGCCAGGGGTTGGACCAAGGAGGCATCTTCAGCAGGGACTGGTTTTCTGACAGACTGAGGACGAGGACACACACAGCAGAGCTCAGAAATGGACCAGAACAAGCTCAAAAGATGATAATAAAATATTGATACTAAACACAACAGAACTCTGGAATATCAACACAAAGTCAGTAAAATATCCATACTTCTACTAAATAATCTCTAATATAAATCTGTACTCTACTGAAAAATCATGCATATCATGATCATAAAGAAAGTGTTTAATATGACTTATAAACATCTATGTCTGATGATTGAAAAGAGCAACAGGTGGACAACACATGCCATAGAACTGAACGAAATGTACAGTCGAATGTACTGTGACTAACAAATAGAAATGTTATCGTACGAGAACTAAACCCGTTCTGTGTCGCGTCATAGATAGTGATCTCTATGACTGACGCCAAGTCCCGCACGGGATTGTGGGAGTTGTAGTTTGAGTAGTGTACCTGTTGAGGGCGTTGCACATCTCTATGGTAACGAGCACGGACAGGGCCATGGTCATGGGGTAGGGCGACTCGAACACTGAGCACTGCACCCCCGCAAACTCTCCGTGACCTTCACCGCACTGGAGATAGTGGGACTGAGAGGAGAGAGAAAGAGCGAGATGGGGAGGGAGTGAGAGGTTAGACACAGTAAAGTAAGAGAAGTGAGAGAAGAGAGGGATGTGTTCTTACCAGTTGGTAGAAGGAGAGTTTGGGTCCATCGTGTGCTGCCATGAACCACCAGGCTGCAGCTCCTACTGTAGCTGCTCCGACGTAGCCTGAGAGAAAGGTCAAAGGTTAGATGTGTATATTCTCGAATCCCAGCTGATATTGTGATGTAAATCAATCATCCACAAATGTTATTTGTATAGAGCTTTTTACAAATACATTTGTCACAAAGTGCTTATGAGGCTACATCTGCAAAGTATACAAGTTCAAAATACAATAAACCTGTCTGTTCATAATCTATAACCTCACGATGCGGTATCTGCCATAGATATAGAAACAGATAAACCAGATATACTCACATCCGACAATGAGGTATCTGCAGAAGAGCCATCTGGAGATGAGAGGCTCCTTGGGGGAGCGTGGGGGGCGGGACATGATGTCCAGGTCAGGGGGATTGAAGCCCAGGGCGGTGGCCGGGAAGCCGTCTGTCACCAGGTTGACCCACAGCAACTGGACCGGGATCAGGGCCTCGGGCATGCCCAGAGCAGCCGTCATGAAAATACTGGAGGGGAGAGAAGGAGGGGGAGAGGGGTTGGGATGGTGAGAGAGTGAGGGAGGGATACAACATAATAATTCAGAAATCCACTCTCACTGTCCCAGACTACTGTTATCCTTCAAGTTAATCCCTTCAGCCATCTCTCCTTTTTAAATTGTCCTTCTCTCTATTGTCACCTGACCTAAAGCGTACTCCTCTTCTAAATGTGCACCTCCGTTCTGTTATCCTTCCCCTTTATTTAAAACAGTAACCCACCACGCTCTCTTCCTCCCCCATTTCCATCCTCCAACCCATCCCTCCAGTACCACTCCATTCCCCTCTCCCTCCCTCCCCCTCTCCTATGAAGTATCCTTTAAACTGTTTCATTTTGTTATAGATGGCTCTCCCCTTCCTCTCCTCCAATCCCTCTCGTCCCCCTATCCTCACCAGACAACCTCTCCTATGTTGGAAGATATGAGGTATCGTATGAACTGCTTCATGTTGTTGTAGATGGCTCTGCCCTCTTCTACAGCCGCTACGATGGTAGAGAAGTTATCATCAGCTAAGATCATCTCTGAGGCGGACTTGGCCACAGCCGTGCCTGAACCCATGGCGATCCCGATCTCTGCCTTCTTCAGGGCTGGCGCATCATTCACTCCATCACCAGTCTGGGGGAGAGAGGGATGAAGGGATGGGAGCGAGCAAGAACAGGCAGTGAGTCAAAACAGGGAAGAAACGCATGAAAGGCCCCACACAATGCAAACATGCCTTCCCAATGCAGAGGAAGAATGTTACCGGTGACAACAGGTCCGTCGCTCAATTGAACAGTACTTTTTTATTTTTTAAGGGTCACGGAGTAGAGCTCTAGACAGGGACACTGCTGCCAACAGAGAGAGATACACACTCACACCACCTCACCATGGCTGTGATGTCATCGAGGCTCTGTAGGTACTCCACGATGCGGCTCTTGTGTGTGGGTTCCACACGGGCGAAGCAGCGTCCGGTACGACAGGCCTGCCTCTGGAGGTGGGGGGGCAGCTCGTCAAACTCCCTCCCCGTCAGGCCCCCTGAGAACGGGTCATCCCTGCCCGCCTCCTCCTCCTCCTCCGTGATGATGCCCACACGACGACAGATGGACATGGCCGTGCCCTTGTTGTCACCTGGGGGGGGGGGGCGTGAAGTAAGAGGTTAGATGGAGAGATGACACCCAGCAGGCAAAACGGTTTGAAATCACGTTATTAGGGCCGGGCCGACACCAGTATCAGGATACTCGTTAGTATCGTGGCAAGTAAACAAAACACAAAGTGGATTTAACTTCTTGAGGAAAAAAAGCTCTAATGTCACATTTATTTAATTTTCCAAGCTAAAGCACACAATATTTGAAATACAGCAGTTTTTTAAAGGACAAAAGAGTTGTCTGCATCGTGTTTTCATTTTTGCCATTGAAAAAAAAATTGCGATACTGGCATCGTCCAAGCCTTTCACATTATAATATAATTTTAAAGGTAGATGAGTGTGAGGCTAGAAATTCTGTTCAGTTAACTTTGTTGAATCCCCTTGGATAATGTGTCTTGGGTCTCCAACGAGCATGTATCACAACAACAAACAGAGGGAGTGAGGGCAAGGCGTGTCTTACCTGTGATCATGATGACGCGGATGCCAGCCTGCCTACACATGCGGACCGCACCAAGTACTTCTTTCCTGGGGGGGTCCAGCATCCCCACGCAGCCCACGAAGGTCAGGTCCGACTGGGGGAGCATTGTTGTTTATTTAACACTAATCAAATAAAACTGTATTTGAAGTGCCTTTAAAAATCGCAACACTTTACAGTCAAAAAGCTATAAAATAAGAGATAAATAGGCAACCAAAAAGCAATACCAGAGATTAATAAAAGTGCATAATAACACAAAGGATACATAAAATGAGTTAACAATCACCTCGTAGTCAGCGAAGGTGGCCGAGTTCTCCAGGTTGAGAGAGCGTATCTCGGGGGGCGAGTCCCGGGTCGCCATGGCGAGGCATCGGAGGGTGTCCCGCCCCGTGGCCCACTCCCTGACGGTCCCCTGGAGCTGCTCCCGCCCCGCGGGCGTCATGGGCACCCGCGCGCCCCCGTTCACCCGGATCCAACGGCAGCGCTCCAGCACGCTCTCCGGAGCTCCCTGGGAGAGAGAAAACAAGTCGGTACAAAGTGAGGAGAGGGTGGACAGAGAGTAAGAGAAAGAGCTCAGAAGAAAGAAGCACGTAAGGAATAGAAACGACAAGAAAGAGCAGAGAGAGAAAGGGGGGGGACAGAGAAGTGGACAGAGAAGTGGATAAGTAGGAGTGAGAGACAGAGACAGAGAGAGACACAGCTGACCTTGACAAACATCTTGGCCCCGGAGGCAGAGCGGCTGAGTTTGTTGGGAGAACAGAACACTGACATGGACTTCCTGTCACGGGAGAACTCCAACGTCAACTCCTTCCTCATCAACTGTTTTATCACCTGATGGAGAGAAGGATAGAGGGAGAGAGGAGATGTATCATTCAATCACTCTGCCAGGAAGTAAATTAGGTCAGCACGTCTCAATGGTACACACACACGTTTTTTTTTTTATATTAGACACACACACCGAGCAGCAGGCAGTAGCTCTCTCGACGGCGGACAGTCCTCTGAGGTCTGTGTCGAACACGTTCATCTTCTCCACCAGACAGCACAGGGCCGTCTCCGTGGCCTCGCCTACCTTCTCATACACACCCTTAGACTGGGACACACACCCACAGGTTAAGGGTCAACAACAATTACATTATTTGAATGTATTATTTCAAACAGATGCTACTGGACTGGAACAAAAGTAGCTCTCCAGGACCAGAATTAAGAAGTGTCTGTCCATGGAGTGGTGTGGTGTGTCGTGCAGTGCTTATGGTTGGTGCGGCAGATAGCCTAGTGGTTAGAGCGTTGGGCCAGTAACCGAAAGGTTGCTGGATCGAATCCCTGAGCTGACAAGTTAAAAATCTGTCAATCTGCCCCTGAACAAGGCAGTTAACCGGTAGACCGTCATTGTAAATAAGAATTTGTTCTTAACTGACTTGCCTAGTTAAATAAAAGGTTACAATTAAGTGTGTTATCGTGTGTAGTGCAGTGGCTACAGTAAGATCCATTTAAATTGGTGTGTTATGGTGTGCAAAGCAGGCTGGAGCTGTTCTCACCTCGTTGTAGTCCAGAGAGGAGTCGTTACACAGAGCACAGATAGAGGCCATCTCCACCAGGCCCTCATACTGACTACACTTCACCACCGTCTCATCCTTATACCTGGGGGAGAGAGAGAAGGACAAGAGAAATAAATAGAGGGAGAAAATTAGGGAAGAGACAGAAGGGTGGATATGGAAGATAGGGTAAGAGAGAAAGGGAAATAAGTAAGGGATCGTGGAAAGCCAGAAGAGGGGGAGAACGAGACCAGAGAAAGAAAGTTGCGGAGGAAGGGAACCAAATATTAAACCGATAACATTTCGCAGCATCTTAAAGGTCCAGTGCAGTCAGAAACGTGATTTGTCTGTGTTATATATACAAATATATATAACCACACTGAGGTTGGATTTTTTTTTTTTTACTGTGAATTTATGAAAAATGATCATGTCCGTTTGACAAGACTGCCTGAAATGTCAGCCTGTTTTGGTGGGATGGAGTTTTGGTGACGTCACCAGGCAGTAAATTAGTTAATACACCAATAAGAAAGAGTTCCAAACCCCTCTGCCAATAACAGCTAGTTTTCATTTTCCCCCTCAGACAGTCATAGCAAAATTGGGGATGAGTGATTCGTCATGACATCTAGTGCTTTCAAGACAACTGGGAACTGCCCAAAAAACGAGGTCAAATCATGATGTCCCTGATCTTCAGGTCGGAATGTTGGAGCTCTAGAAAGATGCCCGAGTTTGACATGGAATTTCATTTCGGACGACCATTCAAAGCTATTTTTCCCAGTCGGAGCTTGTTTTGTTCCTGAGTTCCCAGTTTTCTTGAACAGACTGAAGTCGGATATTTCCAAGTTCCCAGTTGTTTTGAACGTGGCAATCATCAGTTTAAGGGTTAAAGGTTAAAGGCACTCACACTTCCCCTTCCGGGGCGTAAGTAGATCCGGTCACCGAAAACTCACTCAGGGCGCATCGCTCCCCTGACACACTGTCCACAACAAATATCTACACACACACACACACACACACACACACACACAGGGTTAGAAAATACACTCAATGTCACAATCAGTAAGGTTAGGTCAGCATCAGGCTGAGTCTTTCAATCAACATGCCAAACCATTCCACTTTCAGGTCAGCTCCTATCTCCATTTTCCCCCTCCCTCTCTCACCCGGTGGACAGACATCTGGTTGGTGGTGAGGGTGCCAGTCTTATCGGAGCAGATGACGGAGGTGCAGCCCAAGGTCTCCACAGAGGGCAGACTGCGAACGATGGCGTTCTTCCGGGCCATGCGTCTGGTCCCCAGAGCTAGGCAGGTGGTGATCACAGCGGGTAGGCCTGCAGGGGGGGGGGGGGGGGGGGGGCGCAAGATTGAATAGGGTGACGGGACGGTTAAATATATGGTTCAATAATGGTTCTTCCTAGTCATGTAACAAAAGTACACTGGCTGATCAATCTACTGTATTAATCGAGTTAGTCTACATGGACACAGAGAGGAGCTGTTTTATTTAACTAGGCAAGTCAGTTAAGAACAAATTCTTATTTACAATGACGGCCTACCGGGGAACAGTGGGGTAACTGCCTTGTTCAGGGGCAGAACGGCAGATTTTAACTTGTCAGCTCAGGGATTTGATCCAGCAACCTTTCGGTTACTGGCCCAACGCTCTAACCACTAGGCTACCTGCCGCCCCAAAAGATAATTAATTTTGGTTTCATATGGAATTTAGATTGCTCAAAATAGAATGGAATCATGCTCTACTTTGTGTGATACAGACAGAAGGAAATGAGAGAGGTGGTTGGTCCCACCACGTACCCTCAGGGATGGCAGCTACAGCCAGTGCCACAGCAATCTTGAAGTAGTAGACGGCCCCTCTGAGCCAGCTGCCACCGTGGACCGGGTCATTGAAATGGCCTACGTTGATACCCCACACTGCCACGCAGATCACTGTGATCACCTAGAGGGAGGGAGGGAGCCTGTTATCACAACACTGCCACTCACAATAAGGCTGACAGATGAAATAAAAAGAATGAGGGAAAGAAAGAGCAAGAGACGAGAAAAGGGAAGAGAAGGAAAGTCCTTGTACCTTGGACAGCTGTTCCCCAAACTGGTCCAGTTTCTGCTGCAGCGGTGTCCTCTCTGGGTCTGTAGCAGCCATCTCATCACGAATCTTCCCGATCTCAGTCTGCACCCCAGTAGCTACCACCACACCTATAGCCCTGCCCGCCGCAATGTTTGTGCCCTGGAAGAACAATGATACAAAGCCCTGTGTTGGTTGACAAAGCCCCGTGTTGGTACTCTCTACAACATGAGTTTGATCTGTAAAGCAGCATACATTGGCATTGTGCTCACAGCTCATTTCAGATCAAAGACACGGCAATAACATCAAAAAAGATTCAGGGGAAAATAATGTATGTATGTATTACCCACTCAGCACAAGACCAGAAAGACGTCTTTTCAACCAGAAATACATACTGTATTTCCAAAATTTTGTCAAAGACGTTTAAAACATAGGGCAGATATTAGAAATCATGAATTGTGTTTTTGACTATGTAGGTGGCGTGGGGATCAACGACATGCATCCCACACATACGGTATCTCTTAGTGATATACAGAACAGTCTCAGTTCCAGTATATGGTGTAGCTCTAGTACCAATACAGATGATCTCCGTTGGATTGCTCCACTATCAGTATATTAACCTGGAATAGTGGCCTCGTAGCTCGTTCACCTGACTCTTTAGAACTGTTAAGTAGATTATATCACACAGTATATTACGTGTGTGTGTGTGTGTGTGTGTGTGTCCTGTGCAAACAATGCGAGTGATGTTTTATTCAACAAACGGTTGAGTCACACCTTCGACACTCACATCAAAGCATTACAATGCATACACACACACAGTCGTGTGTTCTGGTTCCTCTCTCACACCATATCTCCCATTAGATCAATAAACCACACACACACACAAACAAACAAATGTGCTGGTCTATTTCTGAATCAGATAATGACCCCCTAAAATACACCCACCCACCCTCCACCACACACACACTTACAGAGAACAGCATGTTTTTCTTGTCCTGGTTGACGGCTCGCGGGTCAGGCACTGGGTCTGTGTGTTTGATCACAGACACTGACTCCCCCGTCAGGATGGACTGGTCCACTCGCAGCGTGGTGGAGCGGATGGAGGTCAGCCGGATGTCTGCTGGGACTTTATCACCCACTGGGGGAAAACGGGGCGGAGGTTATGGTGACGGTTTTTCAAGTCAAGTTCAAGTCTTACATAGCTGAGGATAAACATGACATGGCCAGAAGTATGTGGACACCTCTTCAAATTAGTGGATTCGGTCATTTCAGCTTCACCCATTGCTGACAGGTGTATAAAATCCAGCACACTGCCATGCAATCTCTATAGACAAACATTGGCAGTGGATTGACCCGTACCGAAGTGCTCAGTGACTTTCAAAATGGCACAGTCATAGGATGCCACCTTCCAACAAATCAGTTTGTCAAATTTCTGCTCTGCTAGAGCTGCCCCGGGCCACTGTAAATGCTGTTATTGTGAAGTGGAAACGTCTAGGAGCAAAAACGGCTCAGCCGCAAAGCGGTAGGCCACACAATCTCACAGAACGGAGCCTCCCGAGTGGCGCAGCGGTCTAAGGCACTGCATCGCTGTGCTTGAGGCGTCACTACAGCCCCGGGTTGGATCCCAGGCTGTGTCACAGCTGGCCGTGATCAGGAAACCCATGAGGCGGCGCACAATTGGCCCAGCGTCGTCCGGGTTAGGGGAGGTTTTGGCCAGCCGGGATATCCTTGTCCCATCACGCTCTAGCGACTCCTTGTGGCCGGCCAGGAGCCTGCAAGATGACTTCAGTCGCCAGATGTATGGTGTTTCCTCCGACACATTGGTGCGGCTGGTTTCCAGGTTAAACGAGCAGCGTGTCAAGAAGCAGTGCGGCTTGGCAGGGTCGTGTTTCGGAGAACGCATGGCTCTTGACCGTCGCCTCTCCTAAGTCCGTAGGAGAGTTGCAGCGATGGGACAAGACTAACTACCCAATTGGATATCACAAAATTAGAGAGAAAAAGGGGTAAAAGTTCCAAAAGATTATAAAAATAAAATCAACTCGGGTGGAGGCGGTTAGAGCAGCAAAAAGGGGGGGACCAACGCCATATTAATGCCAATGATTTTGGAATGAGATGTTCGACGAGCAGGTGTACACATACTTTTGGTCATGTCGTGTATTTGTTGTTGAAAAAAAATAAACATGGGTTTTAATAAAAATTCTACGAAAAACAAGCAAACTTATTAGAACGATTCACTGTCCTGTCCTGCGCGCGTGCAATGCAACTTCTGGAAAAGTGTGAATGCAATCTGTAAGATGGTTCCAATATGTATATTAAACATATGGACATTCTCCCTTTCTCTTTATATTGGACCGTTGTCCAGCTACTGTATTTAGACATAGCCTACTTAAAAACAAGTTGTTTTGCTTTGTTTAGAATTATTCAGTCTCTTTTTAGGCCTTATCAATAATGAATGTAATCTTGCTTATTGACAACATTTAGCATGTCCAAGCTCAGCCATAATGCAACTTACAGTAGACCTAGCCCCTATTTCAGTGTGAATTCTATGTACACTGCTCAAAAAAATAAAGGGAACACTTAAACAACACAATGTAACTCCAAGTCAATCACACTTCTGTGAAATCAAACTGTCCACTTAGGAAGCAACACTGATTGACAATAAATTGCACATGCTGTTGTGCAAATGGAATAGACAAAAGGTGGAAATTATATGCAATTAGCAAGACACCCCCAATAAAGGAGTGGTTCTGCAGGTGGTGACCACAAACCACTTCTCAGTTCCTATGCTTCCTGGCTGATGTTTTGGTCACTTTTGAATGCTGGCGGTGCTTTCACTCTAGTGGTAGCATGAGACGGAGTCTACAACCCACACAAGTGGCTCAGGTAGTGCAGCTCATCCAGGATGGCACATCAATGCGAGCTGTGGCAAAAAGGTTTGCTGTGTCTGTCAGCGTAGTGTCCAGAGCATGGAGGCGCTACCAGGAGACAGGCCAGTACATCAGGAGACGTGGAGGAGGCCGTAGGAGGGCAACAACCCAGCAGCAGGACCGCTACCTCCGCCTTTGTGCAAGGAGGTGCACTGCCAGCGCCCTGCAAAATGACCTCCAGCAGGCCACAAATGTGCATGTGTCTGCTCAAACGGTCAGAAACAGACTCCATGAGGGTGGTATGAGGGCCCGACGTCCACAGGTGGGGGTTGTGCTTACAGCCCAACACCGTGCAGGACGTTTGGCATTTGCCAGAGAACACCAAGATTGGCAAATTCGCCACTGGCGCCCTGTGCTCTTCACAGATGAAAGCAGGTTCACACTGAGCACATGAGCACATGTGACAGACGTGACAGAGTCTGGAGACGCTATGGAGAACGTTCTGCTGCCTGCAACATCCTCCAGCATGACCGGTTTGGCGATGGGTCAGTCATGGTGTGGGGTGGCATTTCTTTGTGGGGCCGCACAGCCCTCCATGTGCTCGCCAGAGGTAGCCTGACTGCCATTAGGTACCCAGATGAGATCCTCAGACCCCTTGTGAGACCATATGCTGACACATGCACATTTGTGGCCTGCTGGAGGTCATTTTGCAGGGCTCTGGCAGTGCACCTCCTTGCACAAAGGCGGAGGTAGCGGTCCTGCTGCTGGGTTGTTGCCATCCTACGGCCTCCTCCACGTCTCCTGATGTACTGGCCTGTCTCCTGGTAGCGCCTCCATGCTCTGGACACTACGCTGACAGACACAGCAAACCTTTTTGCCACAGCTCGCATTGATGTGCCATCCTGGATGAACTGCACTACCTGAGCCACTTGTGTGGGTTGTAGACTCCGTCTCATGCTACCACTAGAGTGAGAGCACCGCCAGCATTCAAAAGTGACCAAAACATCAGCCAGGAAGCATAGGAACTGAGAAGTGGTCTGTGGTCACCACCTGCAGAATCACTCCTTTTTTGGGGGTGTCTTGCTAATTGCCTATAATTTCCACCTTTTGTCTATTCCATTTGCACAACAGCATGTGAAATGTATTGTCAATCAGTGTTGCTTCCTAAGTGGACAGTTTGATTTCACAGAAGTGTGATTGACTTGGAGTTACATTGTGTTGTTTAAGTGTTCCCTTTATTTTTTTGAGCAGTGTATATCTTTTCACATTGAAGACATGCAATTACTTAGAACAATGTGGACTGCAAAGAGATTCAAGTTAACATACTGTATTTAGCAAAGACGGGACAGGTCTACATTTTGTTATTTTGTTTCTGTAAGCTGTTTAACAAACTATAACGGACTAACATTGGAATTGGAGTTGATTCCAAGGCAATACATAAAAGACCATAAATACACAACAATATATTTAGCCATCGAGCACGTTCTGATTGGCCAGTGAGGGGCCAAGCCTCAAAACACCCAAAATGTGTTTATTCATCAAAACCCAGCCCTTTCGCGCCCTTGCCAGCAACTGCGCTATAGTTGTGAAAATAGCTAGCGCTTAGATTGACCATTGTGTTAAGTTCGTTCAAATACAGCCCAAAATACCTTAGAACAGCGAAACTAAATCACATAGACTATCATCTTATTTCCACATAAAAGCTTTTTTTTATGAGCTGTCAATCAACCAAATGCATTGGTAAACATTTCAAACCCTGCAAGATCATTGGCTCAAAGGGATAGACAGGCATTGATGTGATGATGAGATAAACAAACAGTAGTTGTTTTTTTTACAATCCTCCATGGCGGCATCCCAAACAGCACCCTATTCCCTAACTCTGGTCAATATTAGCGCACTTTAAAAAGGGAATAGGGTGCCATTTGGGCTGGGCTGGGTTCGCGCCCAGGCTCTGTCGCAGCCGGCCGCAACCGGGAGGTCCGTGGGGCGACGCACAATTGGCATAGCGTCGTCCGGGTTAGGGAGGGTTTGGCCGGCAGGGATATCCTTGTCTCAGTATGTAAAAAATGTAATAAAAATGTATGCACTCTACTGTAAGTCGCTCTGGATAAGAGCGTCTGCTAAATGACTAAAATGTAAATGTAAATTTGGGACACATCCCCCAGTGTAAACTGTGATTGGTGTCACAAAGTTCCCATGCTCTTTAAGCCAAACATCGCCACACAAATAAAAAACACACTCAACCCCCATTTCCTCTGTTACTTCTTTGAAGCTCTAAGAATAGAAACGGATCGCCTTGAGGATTCGACAATTGGGGCGGTCTTAACCCTTCTAGCTGTGTTGTCGCTAAGTCACACAGAAATTTGAAACTGACCCGCAAACTGCCTTTTCAGTCAGAAATGTGTAAATAGTTTCTTGAGAAAATATTTGACCCCGTCTGGCGACATTCCCAGAGCTTAGCAAGATGCAGTGATATTGGTTATTGTAGGCCTCTTCGAATATCACATCAACTGGCAGCAACTTGATTAAAACTTAATTTCCCATAAAACCTTTCTTTGATTTCCATGATGCCGCGAGGGGGAAAAAACCAAACCCATACAGATTCAAATATTTCCAAGGCTAACTAAACATCTTATTTTTGGAAGTTTAAACAACTAACTCAGTCAATAATACAACACTTTGTGTATGGGATTTGCTAAATGGGATTTGTTAATTGGGATTTGTAGTTTGTTTCCCCCTACATGCCTGCCACCTTCGCTGTGTCTCCACTCCCCAGGTACAATGTATAGAACACAAGGGACCTTTGAGGAGTTACAGAATTTGTAGTTTTTTCCCTTACCTGCTATAGTACCTCAATAACATGTGTTTTTTTGGAGTTGCTGTTCTTCTTTCCATTATTGGAGGACTTCTAATATAAAGAACACTTGGCCCACACTAGAGGATGGTGGGATTTTTCTGCCTAACTGTTATAGTACTTCAACAATGTTATCAGTTATAGTGTAGAACACTGTGGTCCCTAGAGGACTCTGGGATTTGTAGTTGTCTGCCTACCTGCTATAGTACCTCAACAATGTTACCAGTCATAGTGTAGAACACTGTGGTCCCTCGATGGACTCTGTGATTTGTAGTTGTTCTGCCTACCTGCCACCTCCACTATGTCCCCAGGTACGAGGTCCTTAGCCCGGACCCTCTGGACACTCTTCCTGTCCTGTCGGTATACCTTCCCCATCTCAGGCTCATACTCCTTCAGCGCCTCAATCGCATTCTCAGCATTACGCTCCTGGAAAAACACACGTGAATGAACACACATCGTCGCACACATTAATGAACTTGTTTGTACATGAACACACACACACTTAGGAAGGAACACACACACACACTAATGCAACATGTCAAAACACTGTGTGACTTTACCTGCCACACCCCAACGATAGCGTTGGCGATGAGGATGAGGAGGATGACGAAGGGTTCCACAAAGGCTGTGATGGTCCCCTCCCCTTCCTCGAACCAGGCAAGAGTCTGTCAGAAAAGAGAGAGGTTAAAGAGGAACTTGTTTTCAAGAGCCAAGAGAGTATGTGACAGGGATGGTAATATTGTGAGGATATAAAGAGTGAATAGGAATGCTCAGAGCAAAATATAGAAATAGCTATAAATATGTCTGAATGGCTTTGGGTAGGCTGAGACTTAGCCATTTATTGTAAAGTTACAGAATTTACAATAGTGTTTGTTTAGGTTGTCTTTCTGTGTGTGTTAGTGTGTGTGTCCTTACGAAGGAGATGCAGGCAGCCAGCAGAAGAATCCGAACCAACAGATCCTCAAACTGTTCCAGGATCAGTTCCCATAGCGACTTCCCTGGAAACACAGATATGGAAAGAATGTAAATGCAGGGGAGAGAGAAAGAGAGAGCGAACAGAGAGAGATAATGAACATCTTACCTTCTTCTGCCGGTAACTCTGCATCATGGAGTTCAGAAATTGAGAGAGAGAGAGCGAGAGAGAGTTATAAACATGGTAATAACATTGCTATTATCAGACATCACTGTCAATATCATCATCACATTACTAATCATAGGCCTAACTTGGGTGTCATTACTTTATAATAATCATTGAAACAATTTAATACTTGAGAGTAAGAGTCTGGCGTTTTTTTTATTTAAGTGTGAAATAGGAGTCAAGGGTTAGGTTTGCGTCCCAAATGGCACCTATTCCCTACATAGTTCACTATTTTTGACCAGAGTCCAAGAGGCCCTGGTCAAAAGTAGTGCACTACATAGGCAACAGTGTCATTTAGGTCACGCACTAGGACTGTGACATACCGTTTGGGCCCCATCTCTCCTTGCTTTTCCTCAGCTGTTCGCAGCCCAGGCCTGTCGACTCATTCACACAGAAATACCCCAACACCTCCTCGACTGTCTTAGTATGGGCATTGTCCATCCCTGAAAGAGAACGTGATGGTGTAAGGGAGGGGCAGGAATGGAGAGAGGGGGGAGAGGGAGAGATGATATTGGGGAGAAAAAGTGAAGGGGGATACACAACATCAGTAGGCTTACATAATTTTATTTTCACTAGTTAAGTTAAAATGTTAAGAAAAAATAATAGCGTACTCTCCATTCAATTCATACTCTCACTGCACTGAATGAAACATTCCCACAATATGTGGACCGACTTGATTCTGTAACTACGATAATGTTGAGTCTGAGACCGAAATAACGCCTGGGGACATTACAAAAGGAGCCTAGAGAATCAGGTGAGCAATTGCACCTGTTGCATGTAAATTACGTTGATTTACAGCACCTGTTCGCTAGGGGATTCAACAAGACATGATGCAATAAACTTAGCAACCACATAATGTACTATAAACGTGAATCCTCCGTTTCATTGTGCTAAATGCATTTATCGATGGTTCGAAGATACAATGTCAGAATGTTCTTGAAAGAATCATCTTCGCAGCATCCAACGCAGGTCAACTACTCACATTATTTTACAAATAAAATAAAAGCAAAGTTTGTTGATATACAAAGACAAAGTCTCGTTGACGAGCTTTTAAATATCTGCATTGAAGGTAAATGTTCCCTTCTAGGCCGATCCGCTGCGACGCCTTCAATACGCTAACATTTGCTAACTAGCTAAATGGCACTCAGAAACGGTAACTAGCTAATAATCCTGTTTGTACAGGACGTTTGCGCTCTAATAATGAAGGGAGACTTACCAGTACAATAAATATCCCGGTATTCCGTTGACTAACAACTAATTCCGAAACGTTATGTACATAACACAATATCAAAACAAATAGGATTAGAAAACTACAAAAAGAAAACGTTAATTCCTACGACGAATTGAGAAATCGATCTATATTAACTGCTCGGCTATTTCTCTCCCACTGGATCACTAGCTAGCTAACGTTACGTCCTGAAAAATTATAAGGAAGGCATTGTCATAGAATAACAGTAATTTTTCTTCAAGTACAACTAAGGCTTGTTGGAGGCGTATTCCTCTACTTTTATATTTGATTACAGCACCGATGTCGTGCGCTTTAATCCACCCGCTATGTCTTAGCTATCTAAATAGCCGTCGCTTTATTTAATGCAAGGCCACAGAATTATACAGTAGTGCTTCAGTCGCAGAAATCGTAGGAGCCGAAGTTAGGCCAATTAGAGACCTGGGATTTAGACTGAAATGGCTGTACAGCGAATCACATTGCAGCAACTTCTATAAACCCGCCTACCGGCGATTTGCTGCAGGAGGGCGGAACCCCAACCTTGCCCTTGGCTCAGCGCTTGACCAATGGACGTGCTGTGCGACAGTCGTTTTTCGGATGATTGACTTTTAAACAACTCAATGGGTTCGGCAGGACACTCGATTCGCGTTACCCCCTGACCAATAGTAATGTCCGTCCAGCAAAATAGGCGGGACGTGTATTTAAAGGTAAAGCGGATAGCTTCCTCCCCCCAACGCCCATCTGTCACCAGAATACGTCTAACAGCTAATGAGTGACGTGAAATATCGGACTCTTACTAGAGTTCCGACTTTCCGACCTGAAGATGACTGACATGATTTGAGTTCCCAGTTGTTTTGAACGGGGCCTGTCTGGTCGCATATGTGCTTAAGGTACATATGTGGTCAGACATTATGTTCCCCAGCACCCCACCTCCTCCTTCCCTCCCTCTTTCTCTCACACACACCTATCTGCTCTGTTAGACGTCACGTTAACAGCAGTAGGCTATTGCTCGTCTGATGCAACACATTAACCTACATCATTTATTCTAGGCTCTAACTCAAATCACATTTTATTTGTCACATGCTTCGTAAACAACAGGTATAGACTAACACTTACGGGCCCTTCCCAACAATGCAGAGAAAAACATATAAGTAATAGAAAAATAGAATGTGTCACTTTCTACACAACCTAAGCAGGTAATAGCAACATCTGACTGTCCCTCTCTCTCTCTTCCTCACTCTGGTACATATACAATTTCAATTGATTAGTTTGAAATAGGTTACCTATACAAATATTTATGTAAATGTCTCAAAAGAGTACCCAATGTGTGACAGAGGCAGTGGTGTGTGTTTGTGTGTGTGACAGACCTAACAAAAACTGATATTTTGGTAGAAAAGGGTATTTTAATAAAAACGTGTAGTGTGATGGTTAGGAGTCAAACTGAACAAAAGCAAAACCACCTGAACTTTGGACATTCTACTTTTATCTTCTCTGTCTCTCCTCTTTCCATTTCTCACAATGGATAGTCACTCCACAGGCTGAAAGACAAAACAGTATGAAGACAATATTTTAACAACAAAATATGACAAATGTATAATTTCTCATTACTGTTATGCACAACATTACGTATGATACTGTATGGCTGGAATACATTTTTAATGGTCCAGAATCAAGTGTGTGTGTTTATGAGAGTTTTTTGTGTGTTTTTGACTGTGTGTGTGTGGTGTGTGTACAGTCTTAGAAAAAAAGGTGCCATCTAGAACCTAAAAGGGTTCTTCGGCTGTCCCCATAGGAGAACCCTTTGAAGAACCCTTTTTGGTTCCAGGTAGAACTATTTTGGTTTCCATGTAAAAACCCTTTCCACAGAGGGTTCTATATGGAACCCAAAAGACTTCTACCTAGAACCCAAAAGGATTATCCTATGGGGACAGCCAAATAACCTTTTTGGAACCATTTTGTCTAAGAATGTACATGCATTTGTGTGTGTGTGTGCATCTGCTTGTGCGTTGTGTGTGTACTATTCTGATCATAGTGTGTGTGTAGTCTGTGTCTGCGCTAAACAGCATATATCTGATCTCCTGAGGGGGGTTTAACCCATGCTGTGCAGCTCTCTCACACCACTGCAAACGACTGATACATGAGAGAGAGAGAGAGTGTGTGAGTACAGTGGGATTAGGAATGCTACTGTAGATCATATAACACTATGAGATACAGGAAGGAAAACAATTGGATTGGATTAAAACAATTCACAAAGCAATACGAAACAGGAGAGGAAACACTAAAACATTACAATGTGGGTTAACTGCCTTGTTAGTCCAACGCTCTAACCACTAGGCTATCTGCCGTAATGCAAACATTAGCTGCATAACAGGCAATTTAGGCGATATTTCGCCACCAATGCAAAGTGTTGTTAGCATTTCGTATGTATTGCTATCATATGACCAATTCTGCGCGTTTTCATAGGTTTCTTGCACTTGTGCAATTCATTGTGTGCAAAAACGTTTTATCAAACCACTGATATAGTTTTATAACATACTTGTTTGCAATTCTGTTCGATGTCTTTCCCCTTCGGTTTTGGTCTGATGATCAATGTGTAAGTTATCATGAAGAAAACAATCGAAACGCAAAAAAAAACGTCAAACGTAACACATACAAACCGTGATTACGTCACTTTCGATGCACACGACGCAAAGACTTGACTTTCTCCCCACGCACAACATTGCAAGTTGACAGCTACAACACAACGGTTAGTAATGTAAACATGACGTTATTCCACAGATCAACTATAATCGGTAAACACTAACATAATAATAGCACCATTATAGCATGCTGTACTATATTGCGTAAGAGTTTTTACATGTCATAAGGGTTATTTACATGTCTAAGTCCCAATTTGCTTGACAGCTGACAGCAACACATAACAAGCAAGTTTGGTTGGTTGTTATAATTTTCAGGCCTACTGTATTAAGTTGTTGAGACATGCAGTTCATACAGGCTTCCATATAAATCATTTAGATGTATTTAATTCAAGATTTAGGCCACTTCCTGCACATAAAATGTAAATCATTGAAACAATATATATTTTTTACAAATGTATATAAAGAGATAGAAAGATATATATTTCTATGAGTTTGTAGTTAGTTCATGCTATAGATAATTCAGTACGGTAGATACGGTAATAATATTATAATAATTATATATGCCATTTAGCAGATGCTTTTTTTAAGGCAAATTACAGTTTTGTGCATACACTTTATTTAGGAGTGATCCCGGGAAATCGTGCCCACCGTCCTGGCATTGCAAGCCCCATGCTTTATCAATTGAGCTATAGGACTAGTATAATGAAGGCAGACTCTCTGTGTGTGGTATTAGAGGGACAGTCCACCAAAAGTGTGTTTTTTGATCAGTTTAATAACATGCTTAGGGAATGTGATTTTGGGAAAGAGGTCATCTTAATGGGAGATTTTAACATTAATTATGAAGACAAGTGTTGTAGGAAAACCCTCAAATGGATCACTAATACCTTTGACCTTACACAGCTAGTTAAAGGGCCAACCAGGGTGACTTGTTGCTCTAAAACACAGATTGATTTGGTGTTCAGTAATAAACCAGAGAGAGTGACTAAATCATTCAATATGGTTACTGGGCTATCTGATCATAATCTGACACTTATAGCCAGAAAGCTGTCTAAGAGCAGGTTTAACCTCTCTACTGTTAGAAAGCCTGATCAACTAAGAATACCTAAGAGTGAATTAAGCTATTTTGAAAACGCAATTAAGGGAATTAACTGGAATGATCTCTTGTCCTATACAGACGTGGAAGCTGATAGTCAAGTTTTTCTATCCACAATCCAGACTACATTAAATGGTTTCCTAAAGAAAATCAAATCCAAACCTGGCCAAAAGAGCACTCTTCCTTGGCTAAATGGAGAAATCTGGAAATTGATGAAAGAACGAGATTATTATCTAAAAATAGCCTTAAGATCCAAATTAGAGCATGACAGACGTAGGTTTACCATGTTGAGAAATAAGGTGATGAAAGAAATCAGACAGGCCAAGGCAAACTTTTTTATTAACATAATTGGTGAAGCAAAGGGAAATTCTAAACTGATCTGGGAGAATCTAAAAAAGTTAACAGGGAAAGACCATAGTAACACTGCAAAAAGACTAGAAATCATGGTGAATAACAATCTAACACAGGATGCAGTCGAAATAGCAATAGCCTTCAATTCCTACTTTATTGACTCTGTCAGGGTACTGACACAGAACCCCTCCACTGGTTTCTTGGGCTCAGTGCTAGTAAATGATGCTCAACCTGTCTTCATCATAAGGGAGGTTTCTGAGTCAAAGGTGGACAAGGTGATTAGCTCACTAAAGAACTCTAAAGCCAAATATGTGTTTGGGATGGACTCTACCTTTCTTAAAAACTACAAAGAGTCACTCATTGGCCCCATTACTAAGGTCACCAACACATCTATTGGTCTCGGGGTGTTTCCAAGGGTATGGAAGTCGGCCATAATAACGGCCATCTTTAAATCAGGCGACCCTGCTGACGTGAGTAACTACAGGCCCATTAGTATACTACCTGTGGTGTCAAAGGTTGTTGAAAAGTGTGTAGCAGAACAACTGATTGCCCACCTCAACAACAGCCCCTTCACATTACACTCCATGCAGTTTGGCTTCAGAGCGAAACACTCCACAGAAATGGCCAACTGCTTTCTTCTGGAAAATGTGAAGTCCAAGATGGACAAAGGGGGCGTTGTTGGGGCTGTGTTTCTGGACCTAAGGAAGGCTTTTGATACTGTTAACCATGAGATTCTCATCACAAAATTGTCCAAGTTCAACTTTTCCCCCGATGCCTTGAGATGGATGAAATCATACCTTGAAGGCAGAACTCAGTGTCAGAGTGAGCAATGAGCTGTCGCCCACTCTTAGCTATGATGTGGGCGTGCCCCAAGGGTCAATACTGGGGCCCCTCCTGTTCAGCCTGTACATTAATGATCTGCCTTCTGTCTGTACTGGGTCTGAAGTTCAAATGTATGCAGCTGATACAGTGATATATGTGCATGGAAAGAGCAAACAACAAGCTGCACAAGAACTCACTACTGTAATGGTCCAGGTTACAAAGTGGCTCAGTGACTCGTGTTTGCATCTCAATGTGAAAAAAACTGTTTGCATGTTCTTCACAAAGAGGGCAACAGATGCTACTGAGCCAGATGTCTGTGTGTCAGGGGAGAAGCTCCAGGTGGTATCTGATTTTAAGTACCTTGGCATCATACTTGATTCCAACCTCTCTTTTAAAAAGCATGTGAAAAAGGTAATTCAAATAACCAAATTCAACCTAGCTAATTTCCGATTTATACGAAATTGTTTGACTACAGAGGTAGCAAAACTGTATTTCAAATCTATGATACTCCCCCACTTAACATACTGCTTGACTAGTTGGGCCCAAGCTTGCTGTACAACAGTAAGACCTATTCAGTCTGTCTACAAACAGGCTCTCAAAGTGCTTGATAGGAAGCCCAATAGCCATCATCACTGTCACATCCTCAGAAAGCATGAGCTCCTGAGTTGGGAAAATCTTGTGCAATACACCGATGCATGTCTTGTATTCAAGATCCTAAATGGCTTGGCTCCCCCTCCACTCAGTATTTTGTTAAACAGAAAACCCAAACATATGGCAGCAGATCCACAAGGTCTGCCATGAGAGGTGACTGTATAGTTCCCCTAAGGAAAAGCACCTTTAGTAAATCCGCTTTCTCTGTGAGAGCTTCCCATGTCTGGAATACACTGCCATCAGACACACATAACTGCACCACATATCACACTTTCACAAAATGCTTGAAGACATGGCTAAAGGTCAATCAGATTTGTGAACATGGTCCCTAGCTGTGTGTTGCCGCTTTCCATGTCTGTTGTCTGTAACTTGTGAGGTGTGGAAACACTTTGTTGCTTTTATGAATTTTGTCTTGCTGCTTTTTGTTCTATGTTGCTCTGTCTGTATGCTACGTCTTGCTTGTCCTATGTTGCTATGTCTTGCTTGTTCTATGTTGCTATTGTCTATATTGTAATTGTTTTTAATAACCTGCCCAGGGACTGCGGTTGAAAATTAGCCGGCTGGCTAAAACCGGCACTTTTACTGAAACGTTGATTAATGTGCACTGTCCCTGTAAAAATAAAAATAAATAAATAAATAAACTCAACAGTGGCTCCTGAGGACCAGAGGAATAGCTGCCATGGGCGATACACTGGAGTTCAGTGACATTTACCAGGAGGTCAAAGGGTCATGGGTGAGTGTGTGTGCATGCGTGTGCGTGTATGTGTGTAAGCGAAAGAGAGAGAGAGGACTCGAGGAGATGCTGTCTACGTGTGTTTCTGCACAGCAACACATATCTGACAATGCAGTCAACAGTTAAAAACTATTGCAAACTATTCTAAATGTGAGTGTGTGTCTATGTTAACTTCAGGTGTTGCTATACTGTATATGTATGTCAACACTATTTACTGTGTTTTCCCCAGAATGACGGCCGCCTGCGGTTCGGTAGACAGAGTGTGGTGTATAAGAGCAGTAAGACAGGGAAGGTGGACAGCATCCCAGCTGCGGAGCTGTCTCAGGCCCAGTGGAGACGTGTGTGTCTGGGACAGGGCATCAAGCTGACCACCAGCACCGGGCACATCTACAAATATGACGGCTTCAGAGACACGGTGACGAGAGGGATGGGAGGAAGAGAGAGGGATGAGGGGAGAGATGAGGGTAGAGGAGAGGTGAGGAGAGGAAAGGGGTGGAGGAGAGGAAAATAGGAGGGAGGGAGGTGAAGGAGGGTAGGAGGAGAGAGGAGAGAGATGGAGATATCGTTGAGGGGAGACAGAGAGATGGAGGGAAGGATGAAGGGGAGGGGGGTATGGATGATGGAAGAGAGAAAAAAGGAGAAAGGGGAGGAAACAGATGGAGAGGTGGAAAGAGGGAAGAATGGGAATGAAAAGAGAGTAAAGAGTGAGTTTGGAGTAGGAACGAGATCAGAGAGGAGTGTAGAATAGAATCATTTGAAACAGAAAAGTCAGCATGGAAAATAAACATTGTCTTCTCTCTCTTTCCACCCCTCTCCTCTCTACCCTCTCTCTCCAGGACTTTGAGAAAATCTCTGAGTACTTCAAAGCCCACTACAAAGTGGAGCTGTCAGAGAAGGAATTGTGTGTGAAGGGTTGGAACTGGGGCACCACCAAATTCTCTGGTTAGGACAAAACTACCACATATTCATGTTTTCAGAGGTAATTTTGGTTGTAACATTTTAGCTCCAACACAGTCTAGTTTCTGTCCCCAGGCCCTCTCCTGTCATTCGAGGTGAACGACAGCCCAGCGTTTGAGATCCCCCTGGCCAGCGTGTCCCAGTGCGCCACGGGGAAGAACGAGGTGACACTGGAGTTCCACCAGAACGATGAGGCAGAGGTGTCGCTGATGGAGGTCCGCTTCTACGTCCCGCCCGGGGACACTGCCACCACGGAAGAGGGGCCAGAACCCGTGGAGGTGGGAGGCTGTGTGTGAGTGTGTGTCTGGTATAGACTTGTAGAAAGGAAAAACCCACACTCACTGAAATATTCTTCAAGTTTGAATGAAACATTTTAGCAGCAGAGGTCAGAACAAACGTGATGGCAGCATTCGTCAACGTCTGCTATAGTCTTCCATATTAGTCCCGTATTCAGAATCAGATTCAGAAAACGTTAATGTCCTTAAGAGGCAATTCATTTTGCAGCAGTCAAAGTACATACAGACAAGATCACATATTAAAATGTAAAACACAACAACAGAACGAAGCATCTGATATTGACAGAATATTTACATGAAGTCGTCAGGATAATGCATAGCCTCTCATAGCCTCCAGTTTTATGGATGTTTTTTTGTTGTTGTTTTTTTTCTCCCCTTTTTCGTGATATCTAATTGGTAGTTGCGATCTTGTCTCATCGCTGCAACTCCGCAACAAACTCGGGAGAGGTGAAGGTCGAGAGACAAGCGTCCTCCGAAAAATGATCTGCCAAGCCACACTGCTTTTTGTACACAATGCTCGCTTAACCCGGAAGCCAGCCGCACCAATGTGTCGGAGGAAACATTGTCCAACTGACGACCGAAGTCAGCTTGTATTATAGATGTTTTGGCCTTTTCAGTCCTGCAGAGCAAACTCTTCCCCACAACAAACTTCAGTGTCAGGACTCAGTGACTAGACATCTCTGTCTGAGTAGTGAGACACTCAAACGGCTTGGACTGGCAGTGCAACTGAACTGCCACCAACCGTCAAGTGCAACTTTATTGGGATAAAAGTTCTACATGTTAAAACTGAAATACATGAGTATCTACAGGAGATTTGAACAAAAGTCTCTGCCAATGCCTCAAATTAATAAATGAAATGTTGATATTGTATGGAATGTAACATGTTTTGTCCTCCTCTCAGGTGTTTAGAGACAGTGTTCTGTCCAAGGCAGATGTGATCCAGGCTACAGGAGATGCTGTGTGTATCTTCAAAGAGCTACAGTGTCTCACGCCCAGGGGCAGGTACATATGCACACACCTTTACACACATATACACACTGAACATTACACACACACACACATATACACACACACCTTTACATACATACATACCTTTAAACACACACATATACACACACACCTTTACACACACACACACACCTTTACACACATATACATACACATCTTTACACACATATACACACACCTTTACACACATATACATACACACCTTTACACACACACAGCTTTATACACATATACACACACATCTTTACACACATATACACACACACACCTTTGCATACATATACACACACACACCTTTACACATATATATAGTTGAAGTCGGAAGTTTACATACACCTTAGCCAAATACATTTAAACTCAGTGTTTCACAATTCCTGACATTTAATCCTAGTAAAAATTCCCTGTTTAGGTCAGTTAGGATCACCACTTTATTTTAAGAATGTGAAATGTCAGAATAATAGTAGAGATAATTATTTATTTCAGCTTTTATTTCTTTCATCACATTCCCAGTGGGTCAGAAGTTTACATACCCTCAATTAGTATTTGGTAGCATTGCCTTTAAATTGTTTAACTTGGGTCAAATGTTTCGGGTAGCCTTCCACAAGCTTCCCACAATAAGTTGGGTGAACTTTGGCCCATTCCTCCTGACAGAGCTGGTGTAACGGAGTCAGGTTTGTAGGCCTTCTTGCTCGCACACGCTTTTTCAGTTCTGCCCACAAATTTTCTATAGGATTGAGGTCAGGGCTTTGTGATGTCCACTCCAATACCTTGACTTTGTTGTCCTTAAGCCCACGTTTCCTCCAGCATCTTCACAAGGTCCTTTGCTGTTGTTCTGGGATTGATTTGCACTTTTCGCACCAAAGTACGTTCATCGCTAGGAGACAGAACGCGTCTCCTTCCTAAGCGGTATGACGGCTGCGTGGTCCCATGGTGTTTATACTTGCGTACTATTGATTGTACAGATGAACGTGGTACCTTCAGGCGTTTGGAAATTGCTCCCAAGGATGAACCAGACTTGTGGAGGTCTACAATTTGTTTTCTGAGGTCTTGGCTGATTTCTTTTGATTTTCCCATGATGTCAAGCAAAGAGGCACTGAGTTTGAAGATAGGCCTTGAAATACATCCACAGGTACACCTCCAATTGACTCAAAAGATGTCAATTAGCCTATCAGAAGCTTCTAAAGCCATGACATAATTTTCTGGAATTTTTCAAGCTGTTTAAAGGCACAGTCAACTTAGTGTATGTAAACTTCTGACCCACTGGAATTGTGATACAGTGAATTATAAGTGAAATAATCTGTCTGTAAACAATTATTGGAATAATTACTTGTGTCATGCACAAATGTCCTAACCGAGTTGCCAAAACTATAGTTTGTTAACAAGAAATTTGTGGAGTGGTTGAAAAACGAGTTTTAATGACTCCAACCTAAGTGTATGTAAACTTCCGACTTCAACTGTACATACACACCTTTACACACATATACACACACACACACTGTACTGTATGCAAGGGCAGGTAGGCACACACAATCCTTATCCATGCCAAACTACACCTTCAGCTGGGGGTGACGGTATCAAGATGTATCCCTTTCATTTGTGACTTTATTAAACAGCTGAACATGTAACTGGGGATAAGTAGAAGCTGACGGTCAGGTCAGAAAGTGCTGGAAAGGAGATATGATTCTCTGCCATAGGGTTGGCTGTGTAGACACCTACGCCAAACTCTGCCACCCCTTTTCTATACCTAATCTACTTTTTGCCCAGACAAGCGTACAGACAAGCGTTCAGACAAGCGTCCTACCTACATGTACTAAATAACTCGACCAACCTGCACCCCTGCACATTGACTCTGTACCGGTACCCCCTGTATATAGCCTTGTTATTGTTATTTTTATTGTGTTACTTTTTATTTAAATGTTTCTATTTTTACATTAGTTTATTTAGTAAATATTTTCTTAACACATTTCTTGAACTGCATTGTTGGTTAAGGGCTTGTCAGTAAGCATTTCACAGTAAGGTCTCTATACCTGTTGTATTCAGAGCATGTGACAAATAACATTTGATTTGAAATATAAACCTCTTGCACTGTCACCCCCCTCTCTCTCTCTCTCTCTCTCTCTCTCTCTCTCACACACACTCACTCTTTCTCAGGTATGATATCCGTATCTACCCTAGCTTCCTCCACCTCCATGGTAAGACATTTGACTACAAGATCCCCTACACCACTGTGCTACGTCTCTTCCTGCTACCACACAAGGACCAGAGACAGATGTTCTTCATGGTGAGTACTACTGGTGTTTGAATAGTCATCATACGTAAAAACCTCCAGATTGCATACAATTTGTATACAAATGTTTGTCTGTCTCCCTCTCACCTTCCCTCTCTCTCTCTCTCTCTCTCTCGCTTTCTCTCTATCTGTCTCTCCCTCACTCCGCCCCTCCCTCTCTCTCTCTGTAGATCAGTCTAGACCCGCCCATTAAACAGGGGCAGACACGTTACCACTTCCTCATCCTGCTCTTCTCCAAGGAGGAGGACCTCAGCCTCTCCCTCAACATGACAGAGTGAGAGAGAGAGAGAATGAGAGAGAGAGAGAGAGAGAGAGAGAGAGAGAGAGAGAGAGAGAGAGAGAGAGAGAGAGAGAGAGAGAGAGAGAGAGAGAGAGAGAGAGAGAGAGAGAGAGAGAGAGAGAGAGAGAGAGAGAGAGAGAGAGAGAGAGAGAGAGAGAGAGAGACTGTTAACGGAGGGAATGAGAGACATTGGGGAGATAGAAATATAAGAGTATGAGAGAGGAAGAGAGAGAGAGATGCTATACCGGTACCCCCTGTATATAGCCTCATTACCGTTATTTTATTGTGTTTCTTTTTTTATGTCTTTTTTTTTTTTTACTTGAGTTTATTTAGTAAATATTTTCTTAACTCTATTTTCTTAAAACTGCATTGTTGGTTAAGGGCTTGTAAGTAAGCATTTCACGGTAAGGTCTACACCTGCTGTGTCCGGCACATGTGACAAATAACATTGGATTTGATTTGATTTGTAAGTGTACGAGAAGGAATGGTAAATGTTAAAAGATATTGATCAGATTAGATAACGAGGTTCATATTTCATGCCTTTTGTTTCATTTATTTCTATTGTTTGTCTTCCTCTCGCTCTCTCCTCTCTCCTCTCTCCTCTCTCCTCTCTCCTCTCTCTAGGGAGGAGGTGGAGAAGCGTTATGGGGGGAAGCTCAGTAAGAACATGTCAGGTTCTCTCTACGAGATGGTCGGCAGGGTGATGAAGGCTCTGGTCAACAGGAAGATCACCGTGCCAGGAAACTTCCTGGGGTAAACACTCTCACACACACACGTTTACACACACACACACACACACACACACACACACACACACACACACACACACACACACACACACACACACACACACACACACACACACACACACACACACGTATGCATGCATGCACATGCATACGCACACACACACACAGAAACTTCCAGGAGTAAACACACGTTCATACACACCCCTCTAAGACAAGACGAAACAACATGAATGTCAGCTGCGCGCAGTAGTCGACAAACTGTGCCGAATCCACATGTAAAATCAGCTGGAAACGAACGGAACATGACGTACGTAAGGGACGTAAGTTCTGTGGTCAGAGCCGATAGGACAGCCACCTGCTGCACACAGCCAACGTTTATATTGGTCTGCTTCGTCTCCATCACACTCTCATTACACTCTGAAATAGAACTTTCTCTTAAAACTCTCTACCTCTCTCCCCTCCAGTCACTCGGGCACCCAGTGTATAACGTGTTCCTACAAAGCGTCGTCAGGCCTGCTCTACCCTCTGGAGAGGGGTTTCGTCTACATACACAAGCCCCCCGTACACCTGCGCTTCGAGGAGGTGCTGTATGCCTTTTAGTTTTCCTTATGAGACATTCAAGTATCCCTTTTTTTGGAGGTTCTTTCATTCCTTCATGCGTAGGCCTACATTGGACGATAAAGTCATCTTCTACTTCTTCTACTCCCCCTCCTTCTTCTTCATCCATCCATCCATCCAGGTGTCGTGTGTGAACTTCGCCAGAGGCACCACCACCACGCGCTCCTTCGACTTTGAGATCGAAACCAAGCAGGGCACCCAGTTCACCTTCAGCAGCATTGAGAGGTGACGGATACACACACACACACACACACACACACACACACACACACACACACTAAACTCTCACACAAACACTCACACACACATACATGCACACACCTTTGTCATGTCTCTCACCTTTCACTTCATCCTCTCTCTCTATCTCTATCTCTCTCTCGCTCGTTTTATCTCTCCGTCAGAGAGGAGTATGGGAAGCTTTTTGACTTTGTGACCGCCAAGAAGCTCAGCATCAAGAACAGAGGATTCAAAGAGGTAAACATCTCACCTGTTCACCTGTAAACTACACTATTTCACTCTTTCATTAGATGTGCTTTCATCCCTTCATCCACTGACCTGTCCTCTCTGTCTCTCTGTGTTGTGGTCCGGTAGAAAAAGGTTGGTCCTGTACAGAGGTGGTGGTTTGGTTTTAAACTGCATGGTGTGTGATTTGGAAGAATGATATGATCAGGATTGGGGGTATTAATTGCATTGCCTGTCTCTTATGGAATTGAGGTGGGAGGGAGGAGTCTAAATCTGTGTGTGTTATTACTGATGATGTAGCAAATTAACACCTAACTTGGTAAGTGAGTCAGCATTTTACATTTTGTTCACTGTGTATATGTATATTCCCCAGAGTTAGTTAGCATCTTTACATGGGTTGTCTGCGTTTTACAATTAATGATATTGCTGTGTATTACTACAGTACTACTATGTATTTACTATGATACTACTGTGTATTTACTATGATACTACTGTGTATTTACTATAATACTACGGTGTGTTTTCGTCCTGTCAGGGTTTAAAGGGTAAAGATGACATGTTGGAGGACTCAGACGAGGACCAGCACGATGCCTACCTGGAGAGGATGAAAGAGGAGGGCAAGATCAGAGAGGAGGCCAATGACAGCGATGACTCCGATGGAGAGAGCGGTGAGTGACAGGAGGCTTGGCCAATCAGAGGATGAGAACAGTGAGTGACAGGTATTGCTGAGCGATTATTTAGGTTGTTTCAGTTTGATTATTAAAAAATAATCACGGTTTTTGATTTTGGTTTAGATATTTTTTTTAAACATATGCATTATGTGGGTTGAATGCTGTAACAACACAGAATAAAACAATGAATAAAAGTCCCATGATGGTAGTGACTGTTCATTACTGCTGATCACTTATTAACCATCATTTATTCACATTACTTCACTTTAATAAAATATTTCAGTTGTTGTGTATATTACATTTGTTTTATTTGATTAGTTTATTATTTCATTCCAAGTCATCATCTCATCTCTATAGAGCTGCTGCCTTTGCGGTCTGACATATTTGAGTAGTTCTTCAATGTAAATAAGCCATACTTTTTCCACCATACTTTTAAAACCCATTATCAATCACTTATATTATGTATTTTTTTAAATACCTCGCCAAGCAACTGCTCTCTACCCCTCTCGATAACGCATTATTCTGTGTCTGCCCTGACCGGACAAGTAGGCGCGCAATGGATCATGGTCATTATAGTTAATTACCATGTTTACTGCACTAAACAGTGTAGAATATTGGCCTGTTGGAAACTACAACTCTTTACTACATCACACAGTTCGGGCTTGACCTGATTTATCTCTAGAGTAACTGCACATTGGGATCACAGAAAAAAACAGAAAGAAATGGAACTCAAATAATTGAACCGATGTCAGTCAATTAGTTCAGAGGGTGAGAGCGGTGAGTGACAGGTCAGGGCCAATCACAGTTCTTTCTCTTGTCTTCCAGATGAGTCTTTTGACCCTGGAGAGGAGGAAGATGACATAGCGGAAGAGTACGTATTAGTTTTCAATCCATCACTCCCTTATCTTTACCGCTTTTTATCAGTCAATCTCTTTCACATTCCCTTCTCTCTTCTCATCCTGCCTCCCTCTCTCTCACTCCCTCTCTCTCTCTCTCTCGCCTCCTTTCTTTCACTCTCACACTTTCTCTTTCTCTCCCCCTTCACACTCTCTCTCTCCCCCTCCCTGTCTCTCTCTCTCTTTCTTTTTCCTTCTCTCTCAGGTATGACAGTAAGGCATCAGCCAGTGACAGCAGTGCAGAGGGGGGAGACAGTGACAGAGAGAAGAAGAAGAGACCAGCCAAGAAGGCCAAAGTAGTGAAGGAGAGGAAACCACGCAAGGTAAAGGAGGGGGGAGAAGAGAGAGGGAGGAGAGGTAAAACTAAGTACCTCATCTGAAATGAACCCTCCCTTCCTTTTTATCTCTCAACCTCTCTCCTTATTTTTCCACTTTCCTCTCTTTCTCTACCTTCATCTCTGTTTTTCTCCCTCTTCCCTTCCTCTCTCCCTCCCACTTTTCTCCCCTCTCCCTCCTTTACTCTCTCTCCCTAGAAGAAGCCGAAGGACAGTGGCGCCCCCAAGAGGCCGATGAGCGCCTATTTCCTGTGGCTGAACGCGAGCCGCGAGAGCATCAAAGCAGAGCACCCTGGGATATCCATCACAGAGATCTCCAAGAGGGCCGGGGAGATGTGGAGGGAACTGGGGAAGGAGCAAAAAGTGGTGTGAGAGAGGGAGGGGGAGAGGGAGAGGGAGGGAGAGAGAGAGAGAGAGATACCAGTACTGCAATTGTCCTCCTCTCATCCTTCCCTCTTGTCTTTCTTTTGCTCTCCCTTTCATTAGTGTGTGAAAATGTAGTACATTGTAAAATACATCTTGTTGACTTATTGACTATCTCTGTCTTTCTTTTTCTCCGCCCCATTCCCATCTCTCTCTCTCTCTCTCTCTCTTTCTCTTTCTTTCACTCTCCCTCTACCCTTCTCTCTCTGTCTGTCAGGAGTGGGATGGGAAAGCGGAGGAGGCGAAGAAGGACTA
Source organism: Salvelinus namaycush (assembly GCF_016432855.1). Classification (NCBI taxonomy): domain Eukaryota; kingdom Metazoa; phylum Chordata; class Actinopteri; order Salmoniformes; family Salmonidae; genus Salvelinus; species Salvelinus namaycush. The sequence goes on from NC_052314.1 coordinate 57,191,776, forward strand.
TGAGGTAGCGATGAGGGAGTACAGAGAGAGTGGAGGAGGATCCTCTGCCCCCTCCAAAAAGTACAGTATCATGTCCCTGTTAAACACCTACAGTTGAAGTCGGAAGTTTACATACACCTTAGCCAAATACATTTAAACTCAGTTTTTCACAATTCCTGACATTTAATCCTAGTAAATATTCCCTGTTTTAGGTCAGTTAGGATCACCACTTTATTTTAAGAATGTGAAATGTCAGAATAATAGTAGAGAGAATGATTATTTCAGCTTTTATTTCTTTCATCACATTCCCAGTGGGTCAGAAGTTTACATAAACTCAGTTAGTATTTGGTATCACTGCCTTTAAATTGTTTAACTTGGGTCAAATGTTTAGGGTAGCCTTCCACAACCTTCCCACAATAAGTTGGGTGAATTTTGGCCCATTCCTCCTGACAGAGCTGCTGTAACTGAGTCAGGTTTGTAGGCCTCCTTGCTCGCACACGCTTTTTCAGTTCTGCCCACACATTTTCTATAGGATTGAGGTCAGGGCGTTGTGTCGGCCACTCCAATATATTGACTTTGTTGTCCTTAAGCCATTTTGCCACAACTTTGGAAGTATGCTTGGGGTCATTGTCCATTTGGAAGACCCATTTGCAACCAAGCTTTAACTTCCTGACTGATGTCTTGAGATGTTGCTTCAATATATCCACATAATTTCCCTTCTCATGATGCCATCTATTTTGTGAAGTGCACCAGTCCCTCCTGCAGCAAAGCACCCCCACAACATGATGCTGCCACCCCCGTGCTTCACGTTTGGGATGGTGTTCTTCGGCTTGCAAGCGTCCCCCTTTTTCCTCCAAACATAATGTTGGTCATTATGGCCAAACAGTTCTAATTTTGTTTCATCAGACCAGAGGACATTTCTCCAAAAAGTACGATCTTTGTCCCCATGTGTAGTTGCAAACCGTAGTCTGGCTTTTTTATGGCGGTTTTGGAGCAGTGGCTTCTTCCTTGCTGAGCGGCCTTTCAGGTTATGTCGATATAGGACTCGTTTTACTGTAGATATAGATACTTTTGTACCTGTGTCCTCCAGCATCTTCACAAGGTCTTTTGCTGTTGTTCTGGGATTGATTTGCACTTTTCGCACCAAAGTACGTTCATCTCTAGGAGACAGAACGCGTCTCCTTCTTGATTTTTGGCTGATTTTGGCTGATTTCTCTATATATTCCAATGATGTCAAGCAAAGAGGCATTGAGTTTGACGGTCGGCCTTGAAATAAATCCACAGGTACACCTCCAATTGACTCAAATTATGTCAATTAGCCTATCAGAAGCTTCTAAAGCCATGACATCATTTTCTGGAATTTTCCAAGCTGTTTAAAGGCACAGTCAACTTAGTGTATGTAAACTTCTGACCCACTGGAATTGTGATACAGTGAGTTATAAGTGAAATAATCTGTCTGTAAACAATTGTTGGAAAAATTAATTGTGTCATGACTTGCCAAAACTATCATTTGTTATCAAGAAATTTGTGGAGTGGTTGAAAAACGAGTTTTAATGACTCCAACCTAAGTGTATGTAAACTTCCGACTGTACATACTACGCTCTTACAAAAAAAGGTTCTGGATAGAATCAAAAAGGGTTCTATGCTTGCTTCATACAGTGCATTCGGAAAGTATTCAGACCCCCTTCACTTTTTCCACATTTTGTTACGTTGTAGGCTAAAAAAAAGGCAGCCAGCTTGGAGTTTACCAAAAGGCACCGAAAAGACCCTCAGACCATGAGAAACAAGATTCTCTGGTCTGACGAAACCAAGATTGAACTCTTTCGCCTGAATGCCAAGCGTCATGTCTGGAGGAAACCTGGCACCATCCCTACGGTGAAGCATGGTGGTGGCAGCATCATGCTGTGGGGATGTTTTTCAGCGGCAGGGACTGGGAAACTAGTCAGGATCAAGGGAAAGATGAACGAAGCAAATTACAGGGAGATCCTTGATGAAAACCTGCTCCAGTGCTCAGGACCTCAGACTGGGGCGAAGGTTCACCTTCCAACAGGACAACGACCTTAAGCACACAGCCAAGACAATGCAGGAGTGGCTTCAGGACAAGTCTCTGAATGTCCTTGTACCCGATCGAACATCTCTGGAGAGACCTGAAAATAGCTGTCCAACCTAGCTGTCCAACCTGACAGCCATCCAACCTGACAGAGCTTGAGAGGATCTGCAGAGAAGAATGGAGAAACTCCCCAAATACAGGTGTGCCAAGCTTGTAGCGTCATACCCAAGAAGACTCGAGGCTGTAATCACTGCCAAAGGTGCTTCAACAAAGTACTGAGTAAAGGGTCTGAATACTTATGTAAATGTAATATTTCAGTTTTTAAAAAATTATACATTTGCAACATTTTCTAAAAACCTGTTTTTGCTTTGTCATTATGGGGTTTTGTGTGTAGACTGATGAGGGGGGAAAACTATTTAGTCCATTTTAGAATAAGTGTCACGATCGTCTTCGTGAGAGAGAGAGGACCAAGGCGCAGCGTGTGAAAAATACATCTTCTTTAATGAAGGGAAAAAACAACCACTTACAAAATGAACAAAACAAACGATCGTGAAGCTAAACAGAACTAAGTGCACAACTGCAACATAGAACATAGACATAGACAACACCCCACAAAAGCCTACTGCCTATGGCTGCCTTAAATATGGCTCCCAATCAGAGACAATGAATGACAGCTGTCTCTGATTGAGAACCAATCTAGGCAGCCATAGACATAACTAGACAACTATACTCTACTTTGCCCCATACACATACAACACCCCATAGACACTACAAAACACATACATTCCCCATGTCACACCCTGACCTAACTAAAAAACATAAAGAAAACAAAGAATACTAAGGCCAGGGCGTGACAATAAGGCTGTAACGTAACAAAATGTGGAAAAAGTGAATGGGTCTGAATACTTTCCGAATGCACTGTACATGGCTTCTACATGTACACCGAAACCTGAACTATAGACCTCGGTTTAAAAGTTGACAGTGTTTTTACTTTTATTTTATTTTGAATCCTGCGGCTCTGTTGGGCTAAATTGCTGTGAGCGCCACTATCTATCCCGGTATCCTGCCAGATTCCGTATAGGGGGAGAGACGAGAAAGCCCAGCTAGCCTAGCTGGCTCAGCGGTCTCAAATGGAGGCCGCTATCTAACGCAGGAACTGTGTTTACTTTGCTTTGTTCCGGGACAATGTGGACCACGCTGACTTTCAATGTAGCAACTGCTTGCGGAGGACTACAGGAGCAAAGCAGCTACTCTTAGCAAGCAAGTAGCAAGCCTACATAAGCTACTGGGGAACCCACGCCCAACTACTTTTTATTTTTCTTCCACCCCAGTAGCCGGACGCCGCTCTGGTCTGGTGGTAGTTTCGCCGCCATGTTGCGGCTCTCCACAGCTGACTGGCCGGTGCTTGGCAGGGTTACATCCCCGAAGGGGTCTCCCCCTTTCCTAGAGAACGGAACTGTTCTCGACCCAACCAACCAGCCATGGAGTTACGTCACTCGCCTTGGAAGTCGAAGAAGGTGTCCTCTGGCAATGGGGGTCTCCATGAGATGTTGAGCCCGGAACTGACACAGACCAAAAACAGATTTGCCGCCCTGGATCCAGAGGTTCCGGCGCCTTCGTCCTGGGTGGGTTCCCAATCAAGATCCTATCCGGAGGTAGCTGCGTCTTCGTCCTCTGTTCTGTCTCCCTCTCCAGTGGCTTCTACCTCGTGTTCAGATCCTCGGATCAGACTGTGAGGCTGCCTGAGAGACCGGCCCATTCGACATCGCCAGCTGTCATCATAGGCAGCTCTATGGTGGGAAACATCTCGGTTCCCAAGGCAAAAACCCTGTGCTACCCAGGAGCACGAGTACAGAACATAACAAGGCTGCTTCCAACTGTTCTACCACAGATGGCGGGAGCTGACACTGTCGTAGTCCATGTGGGGTCAAACGACATCAGGAGGGCTAGCTTGGAACATTTGAAAATGGATTTTAAAGAACTGATTTTAGCATTAAAATAATTTCAGGTCCAATACCATCGTTGGGCCGCGGGTGTGAAAGATTCAGCAGACTGCTGGCATTACACATCTGGTTAAAAGACTACTGTAGCTCTGCTGGAGTCACTTTTATTGATAACTTTGACACCTTCTGGAAACAGAAGATACTCTACAGGAATGACGGAGTCCATCCAAATCATCTTGGCTCCTGGACTCTGTCCACGCATTTCAAGGCTGCGTTGAAACAATGACTGGTAAATGATCCAAGACCAGCTCAGTTAATCCCTAACATTGTGACAATAAGTCGTCATAATGCTGCGTCAAATGTACATGATTTTAGGGGCATTGTAATTTAATTGATGTACCCCTAATTGCACCGAATACATCTGTTTATCCTACAGCTATTGTAAGCAGTAATCATGAGCCTATAAACCAGAGTTACACTGTTAGCACTGAGGCGGTGTACAATAGTAGGAAGACCACTTCATGCAGCTCACCCTGCACTATCAGCTCCAATGTAAATAACATGAGTAAGTCTACCTCTGATAAGCTTCCCAGTAAAGCATTAAAAACAATCAAGCAACCCATAAAAGTGCTAAAAATAGACCATATTAACATATGTAGCCTAAGAAACAAGGTCCATGAAGTCAATAACTTGCTTGTAACAGATGGCATTCATATTCTGTGTCACGCCCTGACCATAGTTTGCTTTGTATGTTTACATATTTTGTTTGGTCAGGGTGTGATCTGAGTGGGCATTCTATGTTGTTTGTCTGTTTCTGTGTTTGGCCTGATATGGTTCTCAATCAGAGGCAGGTGTTAGTTGTTGTCTCTGATTGGGAACCATATTTAGGTAGCCTGTTTTGTCATTGTGGGTTGTGGGTGATTGTCTATGTGTAGTGTTTGTGTCAGCACAATTGGTATTTAGCTTCACGGTTGTTTCTTTGTTATTTTGTAGTGTTCAGTTTTTCCATTAAAATGACGAACACTTACCACGCTGCGTATTGGTCTTCCGATCCTGCAAACTTCTCCTCCTCAGACGAGGAGGAAGACGACAGCCGTGACATTCTGACTATCTCTGGAACACACTTAGATAATACCTTTGATGATACAGTGGTAGCAACACATGGTTATCACATCTACCGAAAAGACAGAAATGCCAACGGAGGTGGTGTTGCAGTATATATTCAGAACTACATTCCTGTAAAGCTTAGAGATGATCTAATGTTAAATACTGTTGAGGTAATATGGCTACAGGTTCGTCTACCTCACCTAAAGCCCATTATTGTGGGAAGCTGCTATAGACCACCAAGTGCTAACAGTCAGTATCTGGATAATATGTGTGAAATGCTTGATAATGTATGTGATATCAACAGAGACGTATATTTTCTGGGTGATTTAAATATTGACTGGCTATCATCAAGCTGCCCACTCAGGAAAAAACATCAAACTGTAACCAGGTTGCAAGTCAACCTGCCAGGGTAGTTACAAACAGCACAGGAATTAAATCATCAACATGTATTGATCACATCTTTACAAATGCTGCAGATATTTGCTTTAAAGCAGTATCCAAACACATAGGATGTAGTGATCACAATATAATAGCCATATCTAGGAAAACCAAAGTTCCAAAGGCTGGGCCTAATATAGTGTATAAGAGGTCATACAAGACATTTTGTAGTGATTCATATGTTGATGATGTAAAGAATATTTACTGGTCTGTGGTGTGTAATGAGGAGCAACCAGACGCTGCACTTGACGCATTTATGAAAATACTTATTCCAGTTACTAATAAGCACGCATCCATTAAGAAAATGACTGTAAAAACTGTTAAATCCCCTTAGATTGATGAGGAATTGAAAAATTGTATGGTTGAGAGGGATGAGACAAAAGGTATGGCAATTAAAGTCTGGCAACCCAACTAATTGGCAAACGTACTGCAAAGTAAGAAATCATGTGACTAAACGAAAGAAAAATAAACTACACTATGAAACAAAGAAAAATTATATAAAGAATGATAGTAAAAAGCTTTGGGGCACCTTATATGAAATTTTGGGGGAAAAGCCAACGCTCCATCATTCATTGAATCAGATGGCTCATTCATCACAAAGCCCACTGATATTGCAAACTACTTTAATGACTTTTTCATTGGCAAGATAGGCAAACTTAGGGATGACATGCCAACAACAAAGGCAGGCACTACACATCCAAGTATATCGAACCAAATTATGAAAGACAAGAATTGTACTTTTGAATTCCGTGAAGCCAGTATGGAAGAGGTGAAAAAATGATTGTTGTCTAGCCACCAGGGTCTGACAATCTGGATGGAAAATTACTGAGGATATTAGCAGACGATATTGCCACTCCTATTTGCCACATCTTCAATTTAAGCCTACTAGAGAGCGCGTGCCCTCAGGCCTGGAGGGAAGCTAAAGTCATTCCGCTACCCAATAATAGTAAAGCCCCTTTACTGGCTCAAATAGCCGACCAATCAGCCTGTTACCAACCCTTAGTAAACTTCTGGAAAAAAATGTGTTTGACCAGATACAATGCTATTTCACAGTAAACAAATTGACAACAGAATTTCAGAATGCTTATAGGGAAGGACACTCAACAACCATAACACTTACACAAATGACTGATGATTGGCTGAGAGAAATTGATGATAAAATTATTGTGGGGGCTGTCTTGTTAGACTTCAGTGCAGCTTTTGACAATATCGATCATAGTCTGCTGCTGGAAAAACATATGTGTTATGTCTTCACACCCCCTGCTATAATGTGGATAAAGAGTTACTTGTCTAACAGAACACAGAGGATGTTCTTTAATGGAAGCCTCTCAAATATAATCCAGTTAGAATCAGGAATTCCCCAGGGTAGCTGTTTAGGCCCCTTGCTTTTTTCAATTTTTACTAACGACATGCCACTGACTTTGAGTAAAGCCAGAGTGTCTATGTATGCGGATGACTCAACGCTATACATGTCAGCTATTACAGCGACTGAAATGACTGCAACACTCAACAAAGAGCTGCAGTTAGTTTCAGAGTGGGTGGCAAGGAATAAGTTAGCCCTAAATATTTCTAAAACTAAAAGCATTGTATTTGGAACAAAACACTCACTAAACCCTAAACCTCAATAAATCTTGTAATAAATAATGTGGAAATTGAGCAAGTTGAGATGACTAAACTGCTTGGAGTAACCCTAGATTGTAAACTGTCATGGTCAAAAGATATTGATGCAGTAGTACCTAAGATGGGGAGAAGTCTGTCTATAATAATGCGGTGTTCTGCCTTCTTAACAACACTATCAACAAGGAAGGTCCTACAGGCCCTAGTTTTGTCGCACCTTGACTACTGTTCAGTCGTGTGGTCAAGTGCCACAAAAAAGGACCTAGGAAAATTGCAATTGGCTCAGAACATTGCCGCACGGCTGGCCCTTGGATGTACACAGAGAGCTAATATTAATAAAATGCATGTCAATCTCTCCTGGCTATAAGTGGAGGAGACATTGACTTCATCACTACTTTTATTTATGAGAGGTATTGACATGTTGAATGCACCGAGCTGTCTGTCTAAACTGCCTTAATTTTGCTGGACCCCAGGAAGAGTAGCTGCTGCTTTGGCAGCAGCTGATGGGGCTCCATAATAAATACAAATACATCTGCATTTCTTGCTGTTTGGGGTTTTAAGCTGGGTTTCTGTATAGCGCTTTGTAACATTGGCTGATGAAAAAATGGCTTTATAAATCCATTTGATTGATGAAGATTCAATATAGAACCAAAGTTGGTTCCATATAGAATCCTGTAGGAAACCCGAGGGTTCTATATGGAACCAATTTTGGTTCAGTGAGAAGAAGCCCTTGGGTTCTGATCAAAGAACCCTACAAAGGGTTTTATATTGAACCTTTACGGGTACCATATTCATGGATTGCATGTTTCGTCACAATATTGTTTTGAACGTTCATTTTGGACTGATGCCCGACTGAGCATTCAGTGCATTACAGTGGCTTAGAAATACAATGGCATTCAAAAGGAGACAAATAATTAGTAGGAAAAACTTTTGTCATCATTTCGATGTCACCAGATTGACTTTAGATGCAGCTAGCTAGCTGGCTAAGATTGAGGAGAGGCCATCGGATTTGAGCTCGCTAATGTTAGCATTGCTAGCTATTTTTGACAAACTTTGCCAGCTAATGACAACATTGCAATCTGTCTAAAGTAAATTTGACGACATGATAATGCTGGCAAAGTTGTTTCCTACTAAATATTTGACTACTTTAGCAATGTAATTGTATTTCCAGGCGCTGTAATGTAATTCAAACCCAACAGTAGTTAGCCTCTGTCCAGAATGACTGGGCTTATCACCACTTTAGGGCACCACTATGGCACCACCGAGTGACGGAGGTGCAACCTATGAATATGAAGCAAGCACTAGAACCCTTTTTGGCTCTATCCAGAACCTTTTTTTCTTAGAGTGTAGATACAATTGATGCACTACTTGTATATAATTTGCAGTATATATAACGTGGGGTGGTTTCCCAGACCCAGATTAAGCATACTGCTAGACTAGAAATAATTTCTAATTGAGATTCTCCATTGAGCATGCTTTTTGATCCAGGACTAGGTTTCTGTCACGTCTGCTCCCGCTTCCCCTCTCTGGCGCTCGAGGGCTCCCGTCATTACGTACACCTGTCACCATCATTACACGCATCAGCGCTCATTGGACTCACCTGGACTCCTTTACTTTGTTGATTGCCCCTCTATATCTGTCTGCTCCCCAGTTTGTTGCCCGCGTCAGCATTATTGTCGTTTTGTTTTCCCCTGTCCAGACGCTGTCCGTATTCTGTTCCTGTCCGTGCTTCATTAAATGTTCACTCCCTGTACTTACTTCTCGTCTCCAGCGTCGGTCCTTACAGTATCATAGATTATCATGAGTTTTATCAAGAGTTTTGCTGAACATAACAGCAAAAGGTGCATCATATTTGAAGTATTTTTGTCTGAGTGTTTACTTATTTAGCATGTCTTTAATCTATCACTTCCTCTTTTTCATGTGTTCAGGGAGAGGAAAAAGAAGGGAGGGAAGAGTGATGAGAAGAATAAGAAGGGGGCGTCTGGTGGAGGGAGGGAGCGAGAGAGGGAGAGGACGACAGGAAACGACAGCTTTAAGAGCAGGGAGTTTATCTCCAGCGAAGAGAGCTCCTCAGAGTCAGACAGAGGCAAGGGCAAACGCAAACGCAAGGTGAGGACACATATGCACACACACACAATGTACTTCACATATAAAACATTTTGCTACAAGTATGACATTTCAGACAATTGTTTTGTTTAATCATGTTCACGCCTCTTCTTTTACCCTCTCTCTCCCCATCTCTCTCTCAGGGTTCAGATGAAAAAGAGGAGGAGGTGGCCTCGACCCCACCCAGTTCCGACTCAGGATCAGACTGAGGCGCGCCTGAGAGGAGAGAGAGAAAGAGAGGGAAAAACATGGAGAGGGAAAAGAGGGAAAAGTGTGGAGAGGGGTTGTGAACTCTCTACCGCCCTCCGTTCCTCTCTCTCATACGCTCATTCTATTCTATTTTAAAGCACAGGAATCAAGTATGAAGATAATTCATACCGATGTATTCAAAAATATTCTGTCCGGGAATTGTAAAACTATCCCCCTCATCTCAGGAAGCGAAATACTGATTTTAGCCCAGTGCAGAAATCCCATAACCTGACCAGTGTCATGACTACATTTCCCAGCTACACATGCATGACACTGTCTGTTGGTTTAGGCTGTGAACAACTCAGGTAAAAACCCTTGCCTGCTGTGAAATGTAGTTTTCCAGAATATTACTAAATTAAATATTATAAGTAAATGCTCTTTTCCATGTCTTGAGTGTTTTGGTGCTGACTGGCGTAAATGCTGTCTTTCATATAACGTTACACATGTTCATAAACACAAACACATAAACAACCATTTGCTATTAGCGAAGCACAATAAACATTCTATGGTTATTCCACGTGGTTTAGAAGGATGTGTTGTGTTGGACTGAATTAGAGGAAGGAGGGGGGCTGTGGTTTCAATATACCATGGTGTGGTCAACTATGAGCAGTGAGAATGACGGGGAGGACCGGAGAGAGGGATGGATGGAGGAGGCCTGTCTTTTATGTGTCTGTGCGTAGTCTGATACTGATGACAAGCGCTCTAAAGGATATCAATTCTCTCTCCCCTCTCCTCAGCCAAGCACAACATCTATTTTCTTGTTCTTTCTCTCTCTCACACTCCCTTTTGTTCCCCCTCTCTCAGTTTCTCTGCACACCCCTCTCTCCAACCACAACATCTTCTGTATATGACAGCTACATTGTTTATCTACCACAACACTTACCCTCTTCTCTCTACATACTAGCCCTGGATTGATATACCTTTAAACAGTAGATATATTTTTTATTGTCACATACACCGGATAGGTGCAGTGAAATGTGTTGTTTTACAGGGTCAGCCGTAGTACAGCGCCCCTGGAGAAAATTTGTGTCGTGCCTTGCACATCGACAGATTTTTCACCTTGTCAGCTCGGGTATTCGAACCAACCTTTCAGTTACTGGTCCAACGTTCTAACCGCTAGGCTATCTGCCGCCCTTTCCATCATGTCCTTTGTTCTTTTTTGTTGTTTCTCTCTCCCCTTATCATTGTCTGTTCTCCATCCCCTTCTCCTCCGTCTTCTGTCTGTCCTCTCCAGCCCTCTCTCTCTCCTTCCTCTCAGACCACTTACTAGGTAATCTAATTGAAGGTGTGGATGAGTTTTATTTATCATCTATTAAGTCAATTTCCTTTCTCTCTCCATCTCTTTCTCTCAGTCTCTCCCCCAGCTGTCTTTCTTTTTCTCCCCCTCTCTCTCGTTCTCCAATTTCTAAGGAAATCTAATAACAAGTTGGAAAGAACTTCCTAGTATCTGTATTCTCTAACGGCGCCACAATCATCATTATGACAAATATAACTCTCTGTGCGCGTCCCAAATGGCGCCCTATTCCTTATATAGTGCACTACTTTTGACCAGGGCCTATAGTGTGTAATTTGGGACTTAGCATCTGTCTCTCTCTTAGCCCAGAGGGTTATGGTGTACTGTACACTTAACAGGGTCATGCCATAAAAACTTACAATCCGTCGTACAGTGCTTGTAATTTGGACTAGGACACTATCTCTGACCGCTTTAACGCCCAAAAAGGCCCATTGAATTCCTTAACATTTTAGTTGTTTAGCAGACGCTCTTATCCAAAGCGACTTACAGGAGAAATTAGGGTTAAGTGCTTTGCTCAATGGCACATCGAGAGATTGTTCCCCTAGTCAGCTCAGGGATTTGAACCAGTGGCCTTTCAGTTACTGGCCCAACACTCTTAATGACTAGGCCACCTCAACCTGAGGAAATGTAAAGAAAAAACACCCCAAAACAATATGTTGGCATTTGTTGATATAGTGCCAAAATGTTTTACATGTCAGCAATCAAGTTTTCAAGATATATAACTTTCAAAACAAAGAAATACAGTGCATTCGGAAAGTATTCATACCCCTTGACTTTTTCCACTTTTTGTTACGTATATATATTTTTTTTAAACCCTCATCAATCTACACACAATACCCCATAATGACGGTGAAAACAGGTTTTTAGAAATCTTTGCAAGTGTATTATAAATACAAATTATAAATACCTTATTTACATAAGTATTCAGAACCTTTGCTATGAGCCTCGAAATTCCATTGATCATCCTTGAGATGTTTCTACAACTTGATTGGAGTCCACCTGTGGTAAATTCAATTGATTGGACATGATTTGGAAAGGCACAAACCTGTCTATATAAGGTCCCATGGTTGACAGTGCATGTCAGACCAAAAACCAAGCCATGAGACAGGCTGAGCGCCGAGACAGGATTGTGTCGAGGCACAGATCTGGGGAAGGGTACCAATCAATCAAATGTGTTTATAAAGCCCTTCTTACATCAGCTGATGTCACAAAGTGCTGTACAGAAACCCAGCCAAAAACCCCAAACAGCAAGCAATGCAGCTGTAGAAGCACGGTGGCTAGGAAAAACTCCGTAGAAAGTCCGGAACCTAGGAAGAAGCCTAGAGAGAATCCAGGCTATGAGGGGTGGCCAGTCCTCTTCTGGCTGTGCCGGGTGGAGATTATAACAGAACATGGCCAAGATGTTCAAATGTTCAAAGATGACCAGCAGGGTCAAATAATAACAATCACAGTGGTTGTAGAGGGTGCAACAAGTCAGCACCTCAGGAGTAAATGCCAGTTGGCTTTTCATAGCTGATCATTCAGAGTATCTCTACCGCTCTTGCTGTCTCTAGAGAGTTGAAAACAGCAGGTCTGGGACAAGGTAGCACGTCCGGTGAACAGGTCAGGGTTCCATAGCCGCAGGCAGAACAGTTGAAACTGGAGCACCAGCACGACCAGGTGGACTGGGGACAGCAAGGTAGTCCTGAGGTCCTTTGAGAGAAAGAAAGAAAGAAATAAATAAATAAATAAATAGAGAGAGAGAGAGTTAGAAAGAGCATACTTAAATTCACACAGGACACCAGATAAGACAGGAGAAATACTCCAGATATAACAGACTGGCCCTAGCCCCCCGACACATAAACTACTGCAGCATGAATACTGGAGGCTGAGACAGGAGGGGTAGGGAGACACTGTGTCTGACGATACCCCCGGACAGGGCCAAACAGGCAGTATATAACCTCACTCACTTTGCCAAAGCACAGCCCCCACACCACTAGAGGGATGGCTTCAACCACCAACTTACTATCCTGATACAAAGCTGAGTATAGCCCACGAAGATCTCACACATGGCACAAACCCGAGGACCTGACTACACTCAATCATAGGACCTACTGAAGAGATGAGTCTTCAGTAAGGATGTAATGGTCGAGACTGAGTCTGCGTCTCTCACATGGATAGGCAAACCATTCCATAAAAATGGAGCTCTATAGGAGAAGGCCCTGCCTCCAGCTGTTTGCTTAGAAATTCTAGGGACAGTAAGAAGGCTTGCGTCTTGTGACCGTAGCGTACGTGTAGGTATGTACGGCAGGACCAAATCGGAAAGATAGGTAGGAGCAAGCCCATGTAATGCTTTGTAGTTTAGCAGTAAAACCTTCAAATCAGCCCTAGCCTTAACAGGAAGCCAGTGTAGAGAGGCTAGCACTGGGGTAATATGATAACATTTTGGGGTTCTAGTCAAGATTCTAGCAGCCGTGTTTAGCACTAACTGAAGTATATTGTATATATAGTATATATACTGTTTCATCCTAACATGATTGGTGCCGACGTGGATAACAATATCCCTATACCAAAGATGTTCTCATCTATCTGTGCCAATACTCTCTACACTCGCCAGTTTTAGCCTTAGCCAGCACCATCTTCAGATTAGCCTTAACGCCGGTAGCCCTGCCCCCTGTTAAACAGTGTATTATCGCTGGATGATTCGTCTTACGTCTAATACTGCGGGTAATAGAGTCGTCAATGACTAGGGTTTTCAATTTGTCAGAGCTAATGGTGGGAGGCTTCGGCATCTCAGACCCCGTAACGGGAGGAGGAGAGACCAGAGAAGGCTCGGCCTCTGACTTCGACTCGTTGCTCAATGGGGAGAACCGGTTCAAAGTTTCTGTCGGCTGAATGAGCGACACTGGTTGAGCATTCCTACAGCATTTCCTTCCAGAAGTCATGAGAAAATTGTCCGGACTGTGCGAGGGAATTTTTACTGCTATCTGTACTTACTGGTGGCACAGACGCTGTTTCATCCTTTCCTACACTTAAATTACCCTTGCCTAACGATTGCGTCTGAAGCTGGGCTTGCAGCACATCTATCCTCGCCATATACAGGCGATCGTTCTCCTGTATATTATGATTACAGCGACTGCAATTAGAAGGCATAATGTTAATGTTACTACTTAGCTTCGGCTGGTGGAGGTCCTGACGAACCGCGTCCAGATAAAGCGTCCGGGATGAAAAAGTTGAATGAAAAAAGTTGAGCGAGGGAAAAAATAAAAATAGTCAACGGTAATTAAAAAGTAAAAACCGTAAAGTTGGTAGGTAGCAGAGTGAGGTTAGCAACAAACCGCACAGCAGCACGTAAACAACAAGTCTACAAGTTGTGACTGGAAATGACGTCGAGTGCTCTTGGATGTTTGCAAGGGTGTTGGTGGAGCTGGGTACCCACAAATGTCTGCAGCATTGAAGGTCCCCAAGAACACAGTGACTTCCACCAGTCTTAAATGGAAGAAGTTGGAACAACCAAGACCCTTCCTAGAGCTGGACACCCGGGCCAAACTGAGCTATCGGGGAAGAAGGGCCTTGGTCAGGGAGGTGACCAAGAACCCGATGGTCACTCTGAAAGAGCTCCAGAGTTCCTCTGTGGAGATGGGAGAACCTTCCAGAAGGACAACCATCTCTGCAGCACTCCACCAATCAGGCCTTTGTGGTAGTGGCCAAATGGAAGCCACTCTTCAGTAAAAGGCACATGACAGCCCGCTTGGAGTTTGCCAAAAGGTACCTAAAGGACTCTCAGACCATGAGAAACAAGATTCTCTGGCCTGATGAAACCAAGATTGAACTCTTTGGCCTGAATGCCAATTGTCAAGTCTGGAAAAAAACAGTGCACCATGTGTATGGTGAAGAATGGTGGTGGCAGCATCATGCTGTGGGGATGTTTTTCAGTGGCAGGGACTGGGAGACTAGTCAGGATTGAGGGAAAGATGAATGAAAACCTTTATAAAAAGTTGCTCCAGTGATCAGGACCTGAGACTGGGGTGAAGGTTCAGCTTCCAACAGGACAACGACCCTAAGCACACAGCCAAGACAACGCAGTGGCTTCGGGACAAGTCTCTGAATATCCTTGAGTGGCCCAACCAGAGTCCGGAATTGAACCCAATCGAACATCTCTGGAGAGACCTGAAAACAGCTGGGCAGTGATGCTCCCCATCCAACCTGACAGATCTTGAGAGGATCTACAGAGAATGGGAGAAACTCAGATTCAGAGGAGTCTGCAGTCACATGTGGCGTCCCACAGGTGTCAGTGCTGGGGCTTCTCCTGTTTTTAATTGACATGCTCCCTCTCAGCCAAATCCTCAGAGATTATAACAACAACTTCCACTGATACGCTGACGATACTTAGCACCTAGCCCACTATTGCTATTTTACCTGCCTTAATTCTAAATTTATGTTGTTATATTGAATATAAATATATATTATATTTTCCCCTCCGTAGACCTTTGAGACAACTCCGGAATGAAAAGCGCTATACAATTAAATTGCATTATTATACTGTATACAAACACATATCTCAAATCCAGAGATACTGCCTTAATCTCTAGTCTACTGTCTTTCAGTCTATGGAAAAGCACTATAAATATCCAATTCATTATTAAAAGGCAACTACCAGGGCACAAGGCGAGACCCAGATGCAGACACAGAAGGCAGAGTCTTAGATGTTTATTGATCCAAAAATGGTTAGGCAAGAGAATGGTCGTGGACAGGCAAAAGGTCAAAACCAGTTCAGAGTCCAATAGGTACAGAGTGGCAGGCAGGCTCGAGGTCAAGGCAAGCAGAATGGTCAGGCAGGCAGGTACAGAGTCCAGAAACAGGCAAGGGTCAAACCCGGGAGGACTAGCAATAAGAGAATAGAAAAGGCAGGAGCACAGGAAAAACACACTCGTTGACTTGGACATACAAGACAAACTGGCACAGAGAGACAGGAAACACAGTGATAAATACACTGGGGTAAACAAGCGACACCTGGAGGGGGTGGAGACAATCGCAAGGACAGGTGAAACAGATCAGGGTGTGACAGCAACTTTTCAACCTTATTCACTATCTCCAGCACCAAACCAGTGTCTCCATACGTGAAAACAGAGCGTGGTTAAAAAAGATAAGATGAAAGGTTCTAGAAAATGCTTCTCTGTGACATCACAGGATAGGATTAAAATGAAGAAAAACGGTCATTTCCAAAACCTGCAACGAGTTTCTAGCCAGAGAGAGGGTATTTTCTTACTCCCCACATCACCACGAATGTCATAGCGTTTGAAAATCACTAAATAGTTCAACCTTTGATGATGTAGAACTTTTTAACTTTACATTTTTTTTACAAAACGTTTTCAGATATGTAGACACTGGTATTGTGCTAGATATAATGAAAATAAAGGCTGAAAAGTGGTGGAGCCGTACGTTAGGTTATATGTTCATCTTTCGATGAGCATGGTAAAAGACCAGGTTTGCATTCCAAATGGCACCCTATTCCCTTCATAGTGCACTGCTTTTGACCTATGGACCCTGGTCAAAAGTAGGGCCTTATATAGGGAATAGGGTGCCATTTTGGATGCAGGCACAGTTGAAACATCGGGTAAAATCGATTTATATAAAAATGGATCTATATAACATACATGCAGTAGCATGCACTAGCTATGGTCATGGACTTCTAGACCTCAGGTCAAAGGTCAAAGACAACAGATGAGGAAATTAACAATCAAGGTTACTGCTCTTTAAATGTTAGTGTGT
Source organism: Salvelinus namaycush (assembly GCF_016432855.1). Lineage (NCBI taxonomy): Eukaryota > Metazoa > Chordata > Actinopteri > Salmoniformes > Salmonidae > Salvelinus > Salvelinus namaycush. The sequence goes on from NC_052314.1 coordinate 57,208,310, forward strand.
GCGTGTGCGTGCGTTAGGTCTGTCATTGATTGTAATGGGATTGTATTTTACTTTGTACTTTTACTGGGGATGCTGACAGACTGACTGGCATCACTCAGGAAATGAATATCCTCCTCCTTAACTCTCAAGTATTTTTCTCCATCTTTTACTGTGTGTTCCAGTGTGTGTATGTGTTTAAGTGTATGTGTGTGTGTGTGTGTACTAACTCTCTGTCAAACCTATTCCCCCACCCCTCCCTCAATCGCTTCCTCCCTCATTGTTCCTCTCTCCCTCCATCTCTCTCCTTCCCTCCCTCCCTCCAGTAAGGGGTAATCACAGATTGAGTTAGTGGATTTAGTCAATAATAATAAAAAATCTAAGTGTCCCTGCTTTGTAGATTGGAGAGGTTGAGTGACGGGGGGGGGGGGGGGTCTGACCACTTCCTCCTTCTTGGCCAATCAGGATCCAATATTCCCCCTGGTCATTTGTCATAAATGACCATAAAATGACTTATAGAATGTAGTAATTTAAAAGGATCTCTGTGTGACCAGCTCAATGCAGATGTCCATACTTAGATATAGATAACTTCCGTTAGATTTAAGTCAAATGTCATTCATCTGATGTGATTTGGGGTGTAATGGATGGCAAATAGTGTGTATGTGTGTGTGTGTGTGTCACGATCGTGTGGAGGAGAGACGGACCAAGACGCAGCATGTGGAAAATAAGCCATCTTCTTTTAATATGGAAGAAGGCAAAACGAAACAAAACACTTACAAACTACCAAAACAATAAACGACCGTGAAGCTAATAAACGTAGTGCACACATACAGGCTACAAACGTTCAACATAGACAATTCCCCACCACAAACTAAAGCCTATGGCTACCCTAAATATGGCTCCCAATCAGAGACAACAGAAACCAGCTGTCTCTAATTGGGAACCCATTCAGGCAACCATAGACTTTCCTAGACAACTACACCCAACATAGACACAGCTAGACAACTATCCTAAACATAAACCCAACTACTCTAAATAAACCCCCTAAACCATACAATCACCCTGGACACACAAAAACCCACATAAATACCCATGTCACACCCTGACCTAACTAAAATAATAAAGAAAACAAAGAATACTAAGGCCAGGGCGTGACATAGCCCCCCCCTTAAGGTGCGAACTCCGGGCGCACCAGCACAAAGTCTAGGGGAGGGTCTGGGTGGGCATCTTACCACGGTGGTGGCTCAGGCTCAGGGCGAGGTCCCCACCCCACCATAGTCAATCCCAGCTTATATCTCCCCCTACAAATGACCACCCTCATATTACCCCCACTTAATCTTTTGGGTAACATCGACACAAGGGGCAGCACCGGGATAGAGGAATAGCTCAGGACAGAGGGATAGCTCAGGACAGAGGGATAGCTCAGGACAGAGGGATAGCTCAGGATAGAGAGGTAGCTCAGGATAGAGGGGCAACTCCGGACTGAAAGGCAGCTCCGGACAGAGAGACAGCTCTGGACTGAGGGGCAGTTCTGGAGAAATAGCCGCTCTGGGCTGAGGGACAGCTCATGACTGGCTGACGGCTCTGGACGCTCATGGCTGGCTGACGGCTCTGGACGCTCATGGCTGGCTGACGGCTCAGGACGCTCATGGCTGGCTGACGGCTCAGGACGCTCATGGCTGGCTGACGGCTCAGGACGCTCATGGCTGGCTGACGGCTCTGGCAGATCCTGTCTGGTTGGCGGCTCTGGCAGATCCTGTCTGGTTGGCGGCCCTGGCAGATCCTGTCTGGTTGGCGGCCCTGGCAGATCCTGTCTGGTTGGCGGCTCTGGCAGATCCTGTCTGGTTGGCGGCTCTGGCAGATCCTGACTGACAAATGGCTCTAGCGGCTCCTGACTGACTAACGGCTCTGACGGCTCGGGACAGACGGGCGGCTCTAATGGCTCGGGACAGACGGATGGCTCAGACGGCGCTGGGGAGACGGATGGCTCAGACGGCGCTGGGGAGACGGATGGCTCAGATGGCGCTGGGGAGACGGATGGCTCAGATGGCGCTGCGGAGACGGATGGCTCAGATGGCGCTGCGGAGACGGATGGCTCAGACTGATCCTGTCTGGCGGAAGGCTTTGGCTGCTCCTGTCTGGCGGAAGGCTCTGTAGGCTCATGGCAGACGGGCAGTTCATGCGGCGCTTGGCAGACGGACAGTTCATGCGCCGTTGGGCAGACGGCAGACTCTGGCCAGCTGAGACGCACTGTAGGCCTGGTGCGTGGTGCCGGAACTGGAGGTACCGGGCTAAGGACACGCACCTTCAGGCTAGTGCGGGGAACAACAACAGGGCACACTGAGTTCTCAAAGCGCACTATATGCCTGGTGCGTGGTACCGGACTGATGGCACGCACCTCAGGACGAGTGCGGGGAGAAATAACATTGTGTACAGGACTCAGGAGACGCACAGGTGGCTTAGTGCGTGGTGCCGGAACTGGAGGCACTGGGCTGGAGACACGCACCATAGGGAGAGTGCGTGGAGGAGGAACAGGGCTCTGGAAACGCACTGGAAGCCTGGTGCGTGGTGTAGGCACTGGTGGTACTGGGCTGGGGCGGGGAGGTAGTGCCGGAAATACCGGACCGTGCAAGCGTACTGGCTCCCTTGAGCACCGAGCCTGCCCAACCTTACCTGGTTGAATGCTCCCCGTCGCCCGACCAGTGCGGGGAGGTGGAATAACCCGCACCGGGCTATGTAGGCGAACCGGGGACACCATGCGTAAGGCTGGTGCCATGTAAGCCGGCCCGAGGAGACGCACTGGAGACCAGACGCGTTGAGCCGGCCTCATGACACCTGGCTCAATGCCCAATCTAGCCCTACCAGTGCGGGGAGGTGGAATAACCCGCACTGGGCTATGCACTCGTACAGGAGATACCGTGCGCTCTACTGCGTAACACGGTGTCTGCCCGTACTCCCGCTCTCCACGGTTAGCCTGGGAAGTGGGCGCAGGTCTCCTACCTGCCCTTGGCCCACTACCTCTTAGCCCCCCCCCAAGAAATTTTTGGGTAGTACTCACGGGCTTTTCAGGCTTCCAGCCACGTCTCCTTGCTGCCTCCATTCTCCGGTATCCCTCCGCACATTGCTCCATTGAATCCCAGGCGGGCTCCGGCACTCTCCTTGGGTCGATCGCCCATCTGTCGATCTCCTCCCACGTAGTGTAGTCCAGATGCCTCTCCACCTTCTGTTTCCTTGCTTGCTCCTCAAATCGACGCCTCTCTGCTTTCGCTGCCTCCAGCTCAGCTTTGGGGCGGCGATATTCTCCTGGTTGAGCCCATGGTCCTTTTCCATCCAGCTCGTCCTCCCATGTCCATGAGTCCCGGTGTTGTTGTACACGCTGCTTGATCCGATGTTGGTGGGGAATTCTGTCACGATCGTGTGGAGGAGAGACGGACCAAGACGCAGCATGTGGAAAATAAGCCATCTTCTTTTAATATGGAAGAAGGCAAAACGAAACAAAACACTTACAAACTACCAAAACAATAAACGACCGTGAAGCTAATAAACGTAGTGCACACATACAGGCTACAAACGTTCAACATAGACAATTCCCCACCACAAACTAAAGCCTATGGCTACCCTAAATATGGCTCCCAATCAGAGACAACAGAAACCAGCTGTCTCTAATTGGGAACCCATTCAGGCAACCATAGACTTTCCTAGACAACTACACCCAACATAGACACAGCTAGACAACTATCCTAAACATAAACCCAACTACTCTAAATAAACCCCCTAAACCATACAATCACCCTGGACACACAAAAACCCACATAAATACCCATGTCACACCCTGACCTAACTAAAATAATAAAGAAAACAAAGAATACTAAGGCCAGGGCGTGACATAGCCCCCCCCTTAAGGTGCGAACTCCGGGCGCACCAGCACAAAGTCTAGGGGAGGGTCTGGGTGGGCATCTTACCACGGTGGTGGCTCAGGCTCAGGGCGAGGTCCCCACCCCACCATAGTCAATCCCAGCTTATATCTCCCCCTACAAATGACCACCCTCATATTACCCCCACTTAATCTTTTGGGTAACATCGACACAAGGGGCAGCACCGGGATAGAGGAATAGCTCAGGACAGAGGGATAGCTCAGGACAGAGGGATAGCTCAGGACAGAGGGATAGCTCAGGATAGAGAGGTAGCTCAGGATAGAGGGGCAACTCCGGACTGAAAGGCAGCTCCGGACAGAGAGACAGCTCTGGACTGAGGGGCAGTTCTGGAGAAATAGCCGCTCTGGGCTGAGGGACAGCTCATGACTGGCTGACGGCTCTGGACGCTCATGGCTGGCTGACGGCTCTGGACGCTCATGGCTGGCTGACGGCTCAGGACGCTCATGGCTGGCTGACGGCTCAGGACGCTCATGGCTGGCTGACGGCTCAGGACGCTCATGGCTGGCTGACGGCTCTGGCAGATCCTGTCTGGTTGGCGGCTCTGGCAGATCCTGTCTGGTTGGCGGCCCTGGCAGATCCTGTCTGGTTGGCGGCCCTGGCAGATCCTGTCTGGTTGGCGGCTCTGGCAGATCCTGTCTGGTTGGCGGCTCTGGCAGATCCTGACTGACAAATGGCTCTAGCGGCTCCTGACTGACTAACGGCTCTGACGGCTCGGGACAGACGGGCGGCTCTAATGGCTCGGGACAGACGGATGGCTCAGACGGCGCTGGGGAGACGGATGGCTCAGACGGCGCTGGGGAGACGGATGGCTCAGATGGCGCTGGGGAGACGGATGGCTCAGATGGCGCTGAGGAGACGAATGGCTCAGATGGCGCTGCGGAGACGGATGGCTCAGATGGCGCTGCGGAGACGGATGGCTCAGATGGCGCTGCGGAGACAGATGGCTCAGACTGATCCTGTCTGGCGGAAGGCTTTGGCTGCTCCTGTCTGGCGGAAGGCTCTGTAGGCTCATGGCAGACGGGCAGTTCATGCGGCGCTTGGCAGACGGACAGTTCATGCGCCGTTGGGCAGACGGCAGACTCTGGCCAGCTGAGACGCACTGTAGGCCTGGTGCGTGGTGCCGGAACTGGAGGTACCGGGCTAAGGACACGCACCTTCAGGCTAGTGCGGGGAACAACAACAGGGCACACTGAGTTCTCAAAGCGCACTATATGCCTGGTGCGTGGTACCGGACTGATGGCACGCACCTCAGGACGAGTGCGGGGAGAAATAACATTGTGTACAGGACTCAGGAGACGCACAGGTGGCTTAGTGCGTGGTGCCGGAACTGGAGGCACTGGGCTGGAGACACGCACCATAGGGAGAGTGCGTGGAGGAGGAACAGGGCTCTGGAAACGCACTGGAAGCCTGGTGCGTGGTGTAGGCACTGGTGGTACTGGGCTGGGGCGGGGAGGTAGTGCCGGAAATACCGGACCGTGCAAGCGTACTGGCTCCCTTGAGCACCGAGCCTGCCCAACCTTACCTGGTTGAATGCTCCCCGTCGCCCGACCAGTGCGGGGAGGTGGAATAACCCGCACCGGGCTATGTAGGCGAACCGGGGACACCATGCGTAAGGCTGGTGCCATGTAAGCCGGCCCGAGGAGACGCACTGGAGACCAGACGCGTTGAGCCGGCCTCATGACACCTGGCTCAATGCCCAATCTAGCCCTACCAGTGCGGGGAGGTGGAATAACCCGCACTGGGCTATGCACTCGTACAGGAGACACCGTGCGCTCTACTGCGTAACACGGTGTCTGCCCGTACTCCCGCTCTCCACGGTTAGCCTGGGAAGTGGGCGCAGGTCTCCTACCTGCCCTTGGCCCACTACCTCTTAGCCCCCCCCCAAGAAATTTTTGGGTAGTACTCACGGGCTTTTCAGGCTTCCAGCCACGTCTCCTTGCTGCCTCCATTCTCCGGTATCCCTCCGCACATTGCTCCATTGAATCCCAGGCGGGCTCCGGCACTCTCCTTGGGTCGATCGCCCATCTGTCGATCTCCTCCCACGTAGTGTAGTCCAGATGCCTCTCCACCTTCTGTTTCCTTGCTTGCTCCTCAAATCGACGCCTCTCTGCTTTCGCTGCCTCCAGCTCAGCTTTGGGGCGGCGATATTCTCCTGGTTGAGCCCATGGTCCTTTTCCATCCAGCTCGTCCTCCCATGTCCATGAGTCCCGGTGTTGTTGTACACGCTGCTTGATCCGATGTTGGTGGGGAATTCTGTCACGATCGTGTGGAGGAGAGACGGACCAAGACGCAGCATGTGGAAAATAAGCCATCTTCTTTTAATATGGAAGAAGGCAAAACGAAACAAAACACTTACAAACTACCAAAACAATAAACGACCGTGAAGCTAATAAACGTAGTGCACACATACAGGCTACAAACGTTCAACATAGACAATTCCCCACCACAAACTAAAGCCTATGGCTACCCTAAATATGGCTCCCAATCAGAGACAACAGAAACCAGCTGTCTCTAATTGGGAACCCATTCAGGCAACCATAGACTTTCCTAGACAACTACACCCAACATAGACACAGCTAGACAACTATCCTAAACATAAACCCAACTACTCTAAATAAACCCCCTAAACCATACAATCACCCTGGACACACAAAAACCCACATAAATACCCATGTCACACCCTGACCTAACTAAAATAATAAAGAAAACAAAGAATACTAAGGCCAGGGCGTGACAGTGTGGGGGGTGTGGGTGTGTGTATTAGGGGAAGCAGAAGAGGAGAAAGAAAGATAGAGGGGTTGAGAGACATTGGCGAGAGAGTCAATCTGATAAGTGGAGGAAAGACAAAAAGCAGAGAGAGAAAGAGAGAGGGGGTAAATAGAGAGATGGAGATAGGGGGGTAAAGAGGGAGATGGAGAGAGGGTGGTAAAGAGAGAGATGGAGAAAGGAGGAGGGAGAGAGATCGAGCTGGAGAAAGAGAGAGAGAGAGAGAGAGAGAGCTGGAGAGAGAGATGGAGATGGCGAGGGAGAGAGTAAGGATGTTTACCATTTCACTATTTCAGCAGTGACATTAAGGTCTGTTACTTGAACCTTTTTGAAAGAAGTAAAGACAATGATCAGATTGCTTTTTTGGAACAAATAACTGTGTTTTAGTATGTAGGGAAACCAACACATCTTGGGGTTTGCCTTTAGTTTTTTGGGGGGGTAGCTAAGTCACACATACTCTCTGAAGAGGCATTCTGTGGATTGTTGGCTGTGACTTTGGGTCACCGACAGACACAAGTTGGATTTATTGGGTGTCCCAGGTTGCCTCAACGTCAGGATGTGGACGTGTATCACGGACTTCTTCACCTACGAGACCACCAAGTCGGTGGTGGTGAAGAGCTGGACCATCGGGATCATCAACCGTGTCGTACAGCTCCTCATCATCACCTACTTCATCGGGTCAGTAGTATCGCTCTATCACTCACATTTTGGATATTCCAGTGAGAGAAATTGGTTGAAAGACGTCTTTTCAACGTCTTTTCATTGGAGAAACAGGAAAAAGGTCTCCACACAGTTCCAGTCAGATGCACATTTCTCATAAGAAAGACTTTAAACCAAACAGATGTCTTTTTAACGTCTTTTCAACATCTTTTCAACGTCTTTTCAATCAAACATCTTTTCAAAGTCTTGCGCTTATGGAGCTGAATCTTATAAATCTATTGTTTGTTCATTAGGATCTCTTTTAGCCCAACAAAAGGCTAGTCTTTAAAGACTCATAGATCATTCATTAGTACTCCATACGTGACAGGAAGAGACGGGAAAATGGGATTGAATGATTTTCCCATTATGTTATCTCAACCCCTCTCTCTCCAACCCCCCCTCTCTTCTTCTATCTCCTTCTTCCTCTCCTCTCCTGCACCTCTCTCAGGTGGGTGTTTGTGTATGAGAAGGCGTACCAGATCAGAGACACAGCTATAGAGTCGTCTGTCATGACCAAAGTCAAAGGCTTTGGACTGTACAACAACCGAGTCATGGACGTAGCTGAGTACGTCACCCCCTCTCAGGTAACACACGAACACACGCAAACATATGTACGCATGCATACAGACACACACACATGTGCACACGTAGGTACCAAAGCACGCACACACACACACAGGACACACACACCGACAGGCGACACACACACACACAAACTATGGTCTGAGATATTTGGATTCCTTATGTTAATGTTGGCAATTGGCATTGATAGACAGCCTAAGGAGCCATGTATAGTTGTTGTATAGCCTCTGTCTCCCCTGCTTGCTCAATCTTTGTTTATATCTGGGTTGTTGTAAGCACTTTGTGGGTAATGGATTTGTTAAAAGCCCTGTGAACGTCACTTAATACTTAATACTTAAAAATGGATACCAAATATTGATACTGAGGTATGTGTGGATTATGACATCAGGTCTGATGTGCTGGTCAATGAAAATTAGTTTTTTTTTTTGTGTGTGTGTGTGTGGTCTGACAGGGGGCTTCTGTGTTCTGCATCATCACCAAACTCATCATCACAGAGAACCAGGTGCAGGGATACTGTCCCGAAGTGAGACCCCTCACACTTACTCTCCCATTGGCCCTCTGTACCCCCCCCCCCCCCCCCCCCCCCACATGCTCTATCTCTCTCTCTGTGTCTCTCTCTGTGTCTCTCTCTGTGTCTCTCTCTGTCTGTCTGTCTGTCTGTCTGTCTGTCTGTCTGTCTGTCTGTCTGTCTGTCTGTCTGTCTGTCTGTCTGTCTGTCTGTCTGTCTCCGTCCGTCCGTCCGTCCGTCTGTCTCCCTCCCTCCGTCCGTCCGTCCATCTGTCTGCCTCTGAATGTTACTCTAACTCTGTACTATGTGTGATACACAGAGTGAGATGAAATACAAGTGTACGCACGACAACAACTGCACTAAGTTCCTCAACAAGCCTGGGGGAAATGGTGAGGTTTCTCCACTTTTTCTGATCAACTTTTTCTCTTCCTTTTCTTATTGTATTTCCTGAAGAAGATAGAAGATGTTACAGAATTTGCCAAACAGTTTCTCCCAAAATAATGGTTTGGTCTTTGTCATTTATTGTCCCTATCCATCCTCCCCTTTTCTGTGTCATATATCCTCTCTCTTTCTTCCTCTCTCTTTTCCCTCGCGCTCTTCCTCAGGTCTTCCGACGGGCAGGTGTGTACGTTTCAGCGACACCCTTAACACCTGTGAGATCAGAGGCTGGTGCCAGGCGGAGATCGATTACATCAAGACGTGGGTAACCGTGTGCGTGCGTGTGTGTGTGTGTTGAGGAAGGAACATGATTCTCTTTCTGACCTTCCCTCAGGCATCCTATGATGGAGGTGGAGAACTTCACCATCTTCATCAAGAACAGCATTCGTTTCCCCCTCTTCAACTTCACCAAGTGAGGATGATTATGATGTTGATGATAATGATGTTGTTGATGATGATGATAATGATGTTGTTGATGATGTTGTTGATGATGATGTTGTTGATGATGAAGATAATGATGTTGATGATGAAGATAATGATGTTGATGATGGTAATAATGATCATGTTAATGATGTTGATGATGATGATGATGATGGCGATAATGATGTTGATAATTGCAATGTTGATGAAGATGCTGATGACAATGACGATGACATTGGTGATGACGACAATAACGATAATGTAACTCTAACTGGTCTCCTCTCTCTCGTGTGTGTGTGTGTGTGTGTGTGTGTGTGTGTGTGTGTGTGTGTGTGTGTGTGTGTGTGTGTGTGTGTGTGTGTGTGTGTCTCAGGGGTAACTTCCTGCCCACTATCACCCCTCAGTACATCAAGGCGTGTAACTTTGACCATGAGAACAACACCTACTGCCCCATCTTCAGGGTGGGAGACGTCATCCGCTATGCACACCAGAACTTCACCACGCTGGCACAGAAGGTACGGTGGTTCACTCCCAGGTATAAAAACTCAGCAACAACATCCTCTCACTTTCAACTGCCTTTATTTTCAGCAAACTTAACATGTGTAAATATGTGTATGAACACAACAAGATTCAACAACTGAGACATGAACTGAATAAGTTCCATAGACATGTGACTAACAGAAATTGAATAATGTGTCCCTGAACAAAGGGGGGGTCAAAATCAAAAATAACAGTCAATATCTGGTGTGGCCACCAGCTGCATTAAGGACTGCAGTGCATCTCCTCCTCATGGACTTCACCCGATTTGCCAGTTCTTGCTGTGAGATGTTACCCCACTCTTCCACCAAGGCACCTGCAAGTTCCTGGGAATTTCTGGGGGGAATGGCCCTAGCCCTCACCCTCCGATCCAACAGGTCCCAGACGTGCTCAATGGGATTGAGATCTGGGCTTTTCGCTGGTCATGGCAGAACACTGACATTCCTGTCTTGCAGGAAATCACGCACAGAACGAGCAGTATGGCTGGTGGCACAGCGTTGAGATTGCCTGCAATGACAACAAGCTCAGTCCGATGATGCTGTGACACACCGCCCCAGACCATGACAGACTCTTCACCTCCTAATCGATCCCGCACCAGGCCTACAGTACAGGCCTCGGTGTAACGTTCATTCCTTCGACGATAAACGCGAATCCGACCATCACCCCTAGTGAGACAAAACCGCGACTCGTCAGTGGAGAGCACTTTTTGCCAGTCCTGTCTGGTCCATCGACGGTGGGTTTGTACCCATAGGTGACGTTGTTGCCGGTGATGTCTGGTGAGGACCTGCCTTACAACAGGCCTACAAGCCCTCAGTCCAGCCTCTCTCAGCCTATTGTGGACAGTCTGAGCACTGATGGAGGGATTGTGCGTTCCTGGTGTAACTTGGGCAGTTTTTGTTGCCATCCTGTACCTGTCCCGCAGGTGTGATGTTCGGATGTACCAATCCTGTGCAGGTGTTGTTACACGTGGTCTGCCACTGCGAGGACGATCAGCTGTCTGTCCTGTCTCCCTGTCTCCCTGTCTCACAGTACAGACATTGCAATTTATTGCCCTGACCACATCTGCAGTCCTCATGCCTCCCAGGGACCCTGGGCATCTTATTTTGGTGTTTTTCAGAGTCAGTAGAAAGGCCTTTTTAGTGTCCTAAGTTTTCATAACTGTGACCTTAATTGCCTATCGTCTGTAAGCTGTTTGTGTCTTAACAACCGTTCCACAGGTGCATGTTCATTAATTGTTATGTTTCATTGAACAAGCATGGGAAACAGTGTTTAAACCCTTTACAATGAAGATCTGTGAAGTTATTTGGATTTTTACTAATTGTCTTTGAAAGACAGGGTCCTGAAAAAGGGCTGTTTCTTTTTTTGCTAAGTTTATTCATACTGGTATATTTACTTGTCATATTTCTATCATAGGAGGTTGGTGGCACCTTAATTGGGGAGAACAGGCTGGTGTTAATAACTGTTGCAGAATGAGTGTAATGGTATCAAATACATCAAACACGTTTCCAGGTGTTTGATTCCATTTCAGTTGCTCCGTTCCGACCATTATTAGCAGCCTCCTGTCATTTCTATCCACAGTTCTTTCCATCCATACTAGTCTTTTATATACTCACATATTATGCTCTCTTTCACCCTTTTTCCTCCCCTTCGGCTATATTCACTCCTTCCCCTTTAGGCTGTCTCTTTCCCACTCTCACAAAGTAGCAAAGAGATTTTTTTAAATGTATGTCAACCACTTCCTACAGGGAGGGGTGATAGGTATAAAGATCGGCTGGATGTGTGACCTAGACAAGTCAGAGGATGAGTGTAACCCCTCCTATTCCTTCACCCGGCTGGACGCCATGTCGGAGAAGAACAGCGTCTCCCCCGGGTACAACTTCAGGTAGCCATGACCTCTGACCTCTAACCTCTGGCCTTTAGAGAGTGAGCCCCATAGAGATGCATAAAGATCTCTAGATGGATTTAATCCGTTTTTTGCATGGACACTTGAGGACTTCCACCATTTTAAAGTAGTCAAATGGGTGGGGATTCCTATGGGTTGGGAGCGATTAGTAAATGATCAGAGCATTGTTTTCTTCTTCAAATTGGGTTGTGATTGTCAACCTTTTTGTTGTATAAAAAAAAGAATAATTAGGTGACACACCTAAAATATCCCTATTAATGGATTTAGTGTTAATGACCTCCATCTTATCTGTGTCAAACTGCAAATCATCTATTTCTGTGACAAACGATTTTATAGATTGAATAGGGTTTATTTGAACTATTTTCATAGTTCCTTATCCATGATGATACATTTTTCTGATACCCCTTTAAGTACTACTTAAGAAGTTTTTGGGGGTATCTGTACTTTACTTACCTATTTTTGACTACTTTTACTTTTAATGCACTACACTGTACATTCCCAAAGAAAATTATGTACTTTTTACTCCATACATTTTCCCTGACAACCAAAAGTACTCATTGCATTTTGAATGCTTAGCAGGACAGGAAAATGGTCTAATTCACACACTTATCAAGAGAACATCCCTGGTCATCCCTACTGCCTCTGATCTGGCAGTGTTATGCTGGTGAATGAGGACCCAAAAGCGACGTAATAGAAACAGAGTCTTTATTCCAGTATTAAACAAACAATGATTCTCCTGGATATTATCAAAGGTAAATCCAAAACAGGAAACTGAAATCCTCTCGTCAGTAGAGAGGAACGACTGGAGACGCGACCACAGACTGCAGGTCGCTTCAGGAAGGCACAGGCCGTAGCTGACATAGACACCTGCTCACACGCAGCATCTGAAGAAGGCAAAAACACGACAGGGCGGAACAAGGACACAGAACAGCAAACATCAAACAAGAATCCGACAAGGACAGAAGCGGAAAACAGAGGAAGAAATAGGGACTCTAATCAGAGGGCAAAATAGGGGACAGGTGTGAAAGAGTAAATGAGGTCGTTAGGAGAATGAGAAACAGCTGGGAGCAGGAACGGAACGATAGAGAGAGAGAGCGAGAGAGGGAGAGAGGGAGGGGGAGAGAGAGGGATAGAAAGAGGGAAAGAACCTAATAAGACCAGCAGAGGGAAGCACAGGGACAAGACATGATGATCAAAGACAAAACATGACAGTACCCCCCCACTCACCGAGCGCCTCCTGGCGCACTCGAGGAGGAACCCTGGCGGCAACGAAGGAAATCATCAATCAACGAACGGTCCAGCACGTCCCGAGATGGAACCCAACTCCTCTCCTCAGGACCGTAACCCTCCCAATCCACTAAGTACTGGTGACCACGTCCCCGAGAACGCATGTCCATGATCCTCCGTACCTTGTAAATAGGTGCGCCCTCGACAAGGACGGGGGGGGGGGAGGGAAGACGAACGGGGGCGCGAAGAAAAGGCTTGACACAGGAGACATGGAAGACAGGGTGGACGCGACGAAGATGTCGCGGAAGAAGCAGTCGCACAGCGACAGGATTGACGACCTGAGAGACACGGAACGGACCAATGAACCGCGGAGTCAACTTGCGAGAAGCTGTCGTAAGGGGAAGGTTACGAGTGGAAAGCCACACTCTCTGACCGCGACAATACCTAGGACTCTTAATCCTACGTTTATTGGCGGCTCTCACAGTCTGCGCCCTGTAACGGCAAAGTGCAGACCTGACCCTCCTCCAGGTGCGCTCACAACGTTGGACAAAAGCCTGAGCGGAGGGAACGCTGGACTCGGCGAGCTGGGACGAGAACAGAGGAGGCTGGTACCCAAGACTACTCTGAAACGGAGATAGCCCGGTAGCAGACGAAGGAAGCGAGTTGTGAGCGTACTCAGCCCAGGGGAGCTGTTCTGCCCAAGACGCAGGGTTTCGAAACGAAAGGCTGCGTAATATGCGACCAATCGACTGATTGGCCCTTTCTGCTTGACCGTTAGACTGGGGATGAAACCCGGAAGAGAGACTGACGGAAGCACCAATCAAACGACAGAACTCCCTCCAAAACTGTGACGTGAATTGCGGGCCTCTGTCTGAAACGGCGTCTAACGGGAGGCCATGAATTCTGAACACATTCTCAATGATGATTTGTGCCGTCTCCTTAGCGGAAGGAAGCTTAGCGAGGGGAATGAAATGTGCCGCCTTAGAGAACCTATCGATAACCGTAAGAATCACTGTCTTCCCCGCAGACGAAGGCAGACCGGTAATAAAGTCTAAGGCGATGTGAGACCATGGTCGAGAAGGAATGGGAAGCGGTCTGAGACGACCGGCAGGAGGAGAGTTACCTGACTTAGTCTGCGCGCAGTCCGAACAAGCAGCCACGAAACGGCGCGTGTCCCGCTCCTGAGTAGGCCACCAAAACCGCTGGCGAATAGAAGCAAGCGTACCCCGAACGCCGGGGTGGCCAGCTAACTTGGCAGAATGAGCCCACTGAAGAACAGCCAGACGAGTAGAGACAGGAACGAACAGAAGGTTACTAGGACAAGCGCGCGGCGACGCAGTGTGAGTGAGTGCTTGCTTTACCTGTCTCTCAATTCCCCAGACAGTCAACCCGACAACACGCCCTTCAGGGAGAATCCCCTCGGGGTCGGTAGAAGCCACAGAAGAACTAAAGAGACGAGATAAGGCATCAGGCTTGGTGTTCTTATTTCCCGGGCGATAGGAAATCACGAACTCGAAACGAGCGAAAAACAACGCCCAACGAGCTTGACGTGCATTAAGTCGTTTGGCAGAACGGATGTACTCAAGGTTCTTATGGTCAGTCCAAACGACAAAAGGGACGGTCGCCCCCTCCAACCACTGTCGCCATTCGCCTATGGCTAAGCGGATGGCGAGCAGTTCGCGGTTACCCACATCATAGTTGCGTTCCGATGGCGACAGGCGATGAGAAAAGTAAGCGCAAGGATGGACCTTATCGTCAGAATGGAAGCGCTGGGACAGAATGGCTCCCACGCCCACCTCTGAAGCGTCAACCTCTACAATGAATTGTTTAGTGACGTCAGGAGTAACAAGGATAGGGGCGGATGTAAAACGCTTCTTGAGGAGATCAAAAGCTCCCTGGGCGGAACCGGACCACTTAAAGCAAGTCTTGACAGAAGTCAGAGCTGTGAGAGGGGCAGCCACTTGACCGAAATTACGAATGAAACGCCGATAGAAATTAGCGAAACCGAGAAAGCGCTGCAACTCGACACGTGACTTAGGAACGGGCCAATCGCTGACAGCCTGGACCTTAGCGGGATCCATCTGAATGCCTTCAGCGGAAATAACAGAACCGAGAAATGTGACAGAGGAGACATGAAAGGCGCACTTCTCAGCCTTCACGTAGAGACAATTCTCTAAAAGGCGCTGGAGTACACGTCGAACGTGCTGAACATGAATCTCGAGTGACGGTGAAAAAATCAGGATATCGTCAAGGTAAACGAAAACAAAGATGTTCAGCATGTCTCTCAGTACATCATTAACTAATGCCTGAAAGACAGCTGGAGCATTAGCGAGACCGAACGGCAGAACCCGGTATTCAAAATGCCCTAACGGAGTGTTAAACGCCGTTTTCCACTCGTCCCCCTCTCTGATGCGTACGAGATGGTAAGCGTTACGAAGGTCCAACTTAGTAAAGCACCTGGCTCCCTGCAGAATCTCGAAGGCTGACGACATAAGGGGAAGCGGATAACGATTCTTAACCGTTATGTCATTCAGCCCTCGATAATCCACGCAGGGGCGCAGAGTACCGTCCTTCTTCTTAACAAAGAAAAACCCCGCTCCGGCGGGAGAGGAAGAAGGCACCACGGTACCGGCGTCGAGAGAAACAGACAGATAATCCTCGAGAGCCTTACGTTCGGGAGCCGACAGAGAGTATAGTCTACCCCGAGGGGGAGTGGTCCCCGGAAGGAGATCAATACAACAATCATACGACCGGTGAGGAGGAAGAGAGTTGGCTCTGGACCGACTGAAGACCGTGCGTAGATCATGATATTCCTCCGGCACTCCTGTCAAATCACCAGGTTCCTCCTGAGTAGAGGGGACAGAAGAAACAGGAGGGATAGCAGACATTAAACACTTCACATGACAAGAAACGTTCCAGGATAGGATAGAATTACTAGACCAATTAATAGAAGGATTATGACATACTAGCCAGGGATGACCCAAAACAACAGGTGTAAAAGGTGAACGAAAAATCAAAAAGGAAATGGTCTCACTGTGGTTACCAGATACTGTGAGGGTTAAAGGTAGTGTCTCACATCTGATACTGGGGAGAAGACTACCATCTAAGGCGAACATGGGCGTGGGCTTCCCTAACTGTCTGAGAGGAATGTCATGTTTCCGAGCCCATGCTTCGTCCATAAAACAACCCTCAGCCCCAGAGTCTATCAAAGCACTGCAGGAAGCAGCCGAACCGGTCCAGCGTAGATGGACCGACAAGGTAGTACAGGATCTTGATGGAGAGACTTGAGTAGTAGCGCTCACCAGTAGCCCTCCGCTTACTGATGAGCTCTGGCTTTTACTGGACATGACATGACAAAATGTCCAGCAGAACCGCAATAGAGGCAAAGGCGGTTGGTGATTCTCCGTTCCCTCTCCTTAGTCGAGATGCGAATACCTCCCAGCTGCATGGGCTCAGTCTCTGAGCCGGTGGGAGGAGATGGTTGAGATGCGGAGAGGGGAAGCACCGTTAACGCGAGCTCTCTTCCACGAGCTCGGTGACGAAGATCTATCCGTCGTTCTATGCGGATGGCGAGTGCAATCAAAGAGTCCACGCTGGAAGGAACCTCCCGGGAGAGAATCTCATCCTTAACCTCAGCGTGAAGTCCCTCCAGAAAACGAGCGAGCAACGCCGGCTCGTTCCAGTCACTGGAGGCAGCAAGAGTGCGAAACTCTATAGAGTAATCCGTTATGGATCGATCACCTTGACATAGGGAAGCCAGGGCCCTGGAAGCCTCCTTCCCAAAAACTGAACGATCAAAAACCCGTATCATCTCCTCTTTAAAGTTCTGATAATCGTTAGAACACTCAGCCCTTGCCTCCCAGATAGCTGTGCCCCACTCCCGAGCCCGACCAGTAAGGAGTGATATGACGTAAGTGATCCGAGCTCTCTCTCTTGAGTACGTGTTGGGCTGGAGAGAGAACACAATATCACACTGGGTGAGAAAGGAGCGACACTCAGTGGGCTGCCCAGAGTAACATGGTGGGTTATTAACCCTAGGTTCCGGAGACTCGGAAGACCAGGAAGTAGCTGGTGGCACGAGACGAAGACTCTGAAACTGTCCAGAGAGATCGGAAACCTGAGCGGCCAGGGTCTCAACGGCATGACGAGCAGCAAACAATTCCTGCTCGTGTCTGCCGAGCATTGCTCCCTGGAACTCGACGGCAGTGTTGAGAGAATCCATAGTCGCTGGGTCCATCTTGGTCGGATTCTTCTGTTATGCTGGTGAATGAGGACCCAAAAGCGACGTAATAGAAACAGAGTCTTTATTCCAGTATTAAACAAACAATGATTCTCCTGGATATTATCAAAGGTAAATCCAAAACAGGAAACTGAAATCCTCTCGTCAGTAGAGAGGAACGACTGGAGACGCGACCACAGACTGCAGGTCGCTTCAGGAAGGCACAGGCCGTAGCTGACATAGACACCTGCTCACACGCAGCATCTGAAGAAGGCAAAAACACGACAGGGCGGAACAAGGACACAGAACAGCAAACATCAAACAAGAATCCGACAAGGACAGAAGCGGAAAACAGAGGAAGAAATAGGGACTCTAATCAGAGGGCAAAATAGGGGACAGGTGTGAAAGAGTAAATGAGGTCGTTAGGAGAATGAGAAACAGCTGGGAGCAGGAACGGAACGATAGAGAGAGAGAGCGAGAGAGGGAGAGAGGGAGGGGGAGAGAGAGGGATAGAAAGAGGGAAAGAACCTAATAAGACCAGCAGAGGGAAGCACAGGGACAAGACATGATGATCAAAGACAAAACATGACAGGCAGACTCACTAAACACATGCTTCGTTTGTAAATTATGTCTGAGTGTTGGAGCGTCCCCCTGGGTATCCATAAATTCAAAAAACAAGAAAATGGTGCCGTCTGGTTTGCTTAAATATAAGGAATTTGAAATGATTTATACTTTTACTTTTGATACTTGAGTATATTTAAAACCAAATACTTTTATACTTTTACTCAAGTAGGATTTTACTGGGTGACTTTCACTTTTACTTTAGTCATTTTCTATCAAGGTATCTTTACTGTTACTCAAGTATGACAATTGGGTACTTTTTCCACCACTGTGTATCTCTATGGTGAGCCCTTGACCTTGAGTAGAGGCATGTCCCCCTGGTACAAGCCATGTGCATTGCCCATGTCCTTACTCTCTGTCCATGTTGTGCTGATAGGTATGCTAAGTACTACAAGATGGACAACGGGACAGATTACCGTACTCTGCTCAAGGCCTATGCCATCAGGTTTGATGTGCTGGTCAATGGAAATGTGAGTGTTTGTAATGCTGTTTGTGTGTTTCTGTGTGATGGGGGATGATTAGAGGGTAGGAGGAAGTGTGTGTTCATATGTGTATGTATATGTGTGTGTGTGAGCACACGTGTGTCTGTGTGAGAACATGTATGTCTGTGGTTTGCATGAGTCTAATTGCCTATGTGGGTCCATGACTGTTCTACATGTATGCGTTATTTAGATGAGGACGAGGGGGGTCTGATGTATGTCTGCTTGTGTGTGTGTGTGTGTGTGTGTGCGTGCGTGCGTGCGTGCGTGTGGTTGGTTGTGTGCGTGTGTTTACTTCTGTAAAGTACTTGCCTTGTTTCTTACAGGCAGGGAAGTTTAACATGATCCCAACTCTGATCAACATGGTAGCTGCCTTTACGTCAGTTGGAGTGGTGAGCCCTTCTTTTCAGTTGCTACTTTCTATCCACAAAGTATCCACACCGTCAGTAGGCTAGTTTTAAATGAAAACATATCTGTTCCACCTTCAGTCTCTTAACTTTGTGATAATATTATCCACACAAGTCTCTATAGGCTAGTTTGAAAATGTCTTTGTGCCATGTGTGTCTCTGTCTCCCCAACTGAAGTTATTTCTGTGGAAAATAGTTATTCTCTTCTTTTCTTTTCTCCTCTTTTCTTCAATTCCATTCTATTCTACAACCTTGTTTTCTTTCTCTGCCTTGGATTGGTCGCAGGGCACCGTGCTTTGTGACATTATACTCTTGAACTTCCTGAAGGGAGCAGAGCAATACAAGGCCAAGAAGTTTGAGGAGGTAACGTTTGAGGCGAGGCGCCAACCCTGCTTACTGTGATATAGATATTTCTCTTAATAACCAGTGTCAGCCTTTGCAGGCCTGAGGCCGCATCTCAGAGTAGGAGTGCTGATCTAGGATCAGTTCCATGATCTTATTCATTGTGATCTAAAAGGCAAAACTGATTCTAAATCAGTAAGCCTACTCTGAGAAGTTGATACATACGGCCCAGAGGAATAGTTGAAACTTGGGGTCAAATCCTAATTTCCACTTAAATCCTGCATTGATATCAACTAGAGACGAACTGAAAAGTTTACTTAAGTGGAAAATAGGAGTCGCCTGACTAATGTGCTCCTGATGTTCTTCAAGTGTATACAATTAAATAAAGTAATTTCCTCTCTCCCCCCCAATCTACCATTACTCCATTAGGTATCAGACACGCAGATCAAGAACTCCTTATCCAGCAATGGGCTGTATCGGAGTAGGGAGTTCATTGGAGTAGAGAAGCAGTCAAACGACTCAGGGGCCTTTTCCATTGGGCAATACGGCTAACAGACAGCCAATGGAATGGAGTGTTTGAGGGGGAAAGGGGTGGGTGGTGGCAATTTGGGAAGTTTGGCTGCAAATGTAGGTTTAGGGTGATATTGCCCATAGACCCTAATCTTGGATCAGTTTAACATTTTCCCCACTAAAGGTTATGGTTAGGATTGGGGATAGGGAAGCTGATCCTAGATCTGTACTTAGGGGAGACTTCACCCCGGATAGAGAATGCATGTATATATAGCATTGTAATATTCCTAATATTTCACATGAACCTGTAATTTACCTGTAATATTTTCATAGTGGAGGTTGTATGTGTAATCCTTAACTTTGCATGGACTATTGTATTTGAACTCCTACCTCTACAAAGTATTAAAGTCTACCCACTACTTAAATAAAAGTATGTGACTTAAATTTTGATTCTGGTTTGATTCTGCCAGAAACTCAAATCCTGCTAGGAACAGACAAACAAAAACTCTAGTTGTTTACTTGCTTAACACTCTTTACTTATATATTTTTTTTAATGCATTTTTCAGTTTGCTAAAAGCAGGCACATCTCTATGTGGTTTGGTTTCACTGTGGGAGATCTGTGGGTTGGGATGGTTGGGGAAAGGAGCAGGGTTGAGTCCAAAATGACACCCTATCCTTTATAGTGCACTACTTTGACCAGGGAACCTATGGGGCTCTGGTCAAAAGTAGTGCACTCGATAGGGAATAGGGTGTCATTTCCATCACAACCCAAGAGAGAGGAGCAGGGGACTGGGTTGGTGTTACACAGACAGATACACAGTCTATACTAACATACCACTGAGAAAGCATGCCCAATATTTTGCTGCTTCATACTAAGTATGTGAGCGTGGATATTCGTCCTCAAACTCTGTTCTTGAAGGAGCACACGTAGCTCTTCTTGGTGAAACACGTGTGGTCGTTCCATTTCCCAATTCCTTGGAGATAGAGAACACATATACAGAGAGACAGAGAGACAGAGAGACAGTTCAAATGTGAGTTCAAAATACCATCTCTTCCCACCACCTTCCAAGAAATGTTTCTTTCACGTTTTTACAATTTTAGCTGTTAGCCAGTGCATTCAACTAAAGTAGGTGAAAACAAACACATATCACAGCCATTGCAAGTAAAAACCATCCATCCATCCCTCTCTCCTTCCCATCACTCCTCCCTCCATCCCTCCATCCATCTCTTACTGCTCCAGTTCATCTCCACACAGTCCTCGCGGCTCGTCCAGCGGGAGATGGGCTCCCCGGGGGTCCACGCCTCAAAGTTCCAGCTGGAGCCGTCAGTCCACACAAACTTACCAGACTGAGAGAAGGAGGGAGAGAGAGAAAGGTGGATAGAGCAAGAGAGAGGGGAGTGATAGAAAGACCGGTGGTGATTTAAAAAAAAAAATGTACAGTGCATTTGGAAAGTATTCAGACTCCTTCACTTTTTCAATTTTTTGTTACGTTACAGCCTTATTCTAAAATGGATTAAATAAAAACATTTTCCTCATAAATCTACACACACTACCCCATAATGACAAAGCGAAAACAGTTTTTTGTACATTTTTGCAAATGTATTAAAAATAAAAACCTTAACAGAAATACCTTATTTACATAAATATTCAGACCCTTTCCTAGGAGACTCGAAATTGAGCTCTGGTGCATCCTGTTTACATTGATCATCCTTGAGACGCTTCTACAACTTGATTGGAGTCCACCTGTGGTAAAACCAATTGATTGGACATGATTTGGAAAGGCACACACCTATCTATATAAATTCCCACATGAGGTCGAAGGAATTGTCCATAGAGCTCCGAGACAGGATTGTGTCGAGGCACAGATCTGGTGAAGGGTACCAAAAAGTGTATGCAACATTGAAGTTCCACAAGAACACAGTGGCCTCCAACATTCTTAAATGGAAGAAGTTTGGAAACACCAAGTCTCTTCCTAGAGCTGTCCGCCCGGCCAACCTGAGCAATCTGGGGAGAAGGGCCTTGGTCAGGGAGGTGACCAAGAACCTGATGGTCACTCTGACAGAGCTCCAGAGTTCCTCTGTGGAGATGGGAGAACATTCCAGAAGGACAACCATCTCTGCAGCACCTTTATGGTAGAGTGGCCAGACGGAAGCAACTCCTTAGTAAAAGGCACATGACTGCCCGCTTGGAGTTTGCCAAAAGGCACCTAAAGGACTCCCAGAGAAACAAGATTATCTGGTCTGATGAAACCAAGATTGAACTCTTTGACCTGAATGCAAAGTGTCACATCTGGAGGAAACCAGGCACCACTCATCACCTGGCCAATACCATCCTTACGGTGAAGCATGGTGGTGGCAGCATCATGCTGTGGGGATGTTTTTCAGCAGCAGGGACTGGGAGACTAGTCAGGATCGAGGGAAATATGAACGGAGCAAAGTACAGAGAGATCCTTGATGAAAACCAGTCTCTGAATGTCCTTGAGTGGCCCACCCAGAGCCCGCACTTGAACTCGATCGAACATCTTTGGAGAGACCTGAAAATAGCTGTACAGCGACGCTCCCCATCCAACCTGACAGAGCCTGAGAGGATCTCCAGAGAAGAATGGGAGAAACTCCTCAAATACAGGTGTGCCAAGCTTGTAGCATCATACTCAAGAAGACTTGAGGCTGTAATCGCTGCCAAAGGTGCTTCAACAAAGTGCTAAATAAAGGGTTTGAATACTTATGTAAATGTCATATTTCCGTTTTTTTTGCAAAAATGTCTAAAAACCTGTTTTTGTCATTATGGGGTAGTGTGTAGATTGATGAGGGGGGAAAAACAATTGAATCCACTTTTGAATACTGCTGTAACGTAACAAAATGTGTAAAAAGTCAAGTGGTCTGAATACTGTAAAATGTAGATATTACGACAATCATATGTTCAATGTTAAATGTTGTGCTGCAAAGCTTCTCTCTTTCCCCTTCTACCGAACATGTCACTCTTTCCTCCCACATGAATTTACCTCCCTCCACCCACTATCCGCCCTGTTTTAATCACTCCTTCCATCCATCACTCTTCCTCTCCTACCTGGAAGAGTTCGAAGCCTCCCAGCCAGATGCGAGGGCTTTTGGCGTTGTTCTTCATCACCACGCAAAGCAGGTTGGCGTTGGCTTGACTGTTATGCACCGACACCAGGTGGCCACCGGGGGCAGCAGACCTGCACTGTGTCTGAGAGGGATGAGAGAGAAGAGGAGAAAGGTGGTGGGAAGAGAAAGAGTGAATTAGTGAGAGAGTGGGAGGAAGGAGAGAGAGAGCGAGTAAGCAGGTGCTGACGTAGTGATTTGGAGCCCAAGGCAGAGGCCACTCTTATGCGCATGCACCATTTTCTTTTCATGGGTCATTAACTATAAAAATGCATTACCTTTTAATGTGCCATGAACACAACCAGTCATGATGTTTTATCTGATTGTGTTGATAAAACGTTTACTGGAGACAGGAGATCAAGTGGAGACATAGGACGAGGTGGATATTTGTATAATAAGGCCGTTTAATCACATGTAAAAATATCTTAGTAAATCGTGCAGCACGGCCCCTTCTGTCTGATTCGTATGGAATCGTCGGAAAAGAGAGCGCTCTAACCAGTTCATACAGATTATATAGGCAACAAGCAAAGTAGGTTGATCTTGTAGTCTGGCCTTCCTATTGGTCGATCTGGGTCGTGGGTAGTCCTGTCCGGGCCGGATGTCGACGTTCCATTGGTTCTTCACACAGTTCTTTGTCTTAGTCTCATCCAAAAGCATCCTGCATGTGCGTTTGTTTTCACAGGGCCCTATTCATGGGGGAGGGGAGTGTGTGTGTGTGTCTGCGGTTATTTATAAGGGTACAAAGTAGTGGGGGTATAGTGGGGATGGGTGCATGTTGTGCCAAGTATAGCTTGTGTTGAGAAGTTGTAAAACAAGTTACCAGTATCTATTACAATTTCTTACAAATCCCCCTCTTCACGTCTTATAGACGTGAATAAACTAGTTAAAATTTGTCAGAAGACAAATTTTTGATTCCCCCTCTTCACGTCTCACGAGACGTGACATAAAAGTAAAAAAGACAAAGCTATGGGATAAAATTTGTCAGAAGACAAATTTTTGATTCCCCCTCTTCACGTCTCACAAGAGACGTGACATAAAAGTTTCTTAGTCCTCAAATAGATAGACAAGTCCAGCTTCCCCATCATCAAGCAATGGGAACATTTGGGCCCTTTCCTGATTAGGGTCTATGGCGGCAGTGATAACACGGCTAGCAAGCGTCCGCGCACATGGAATGCAACAGCATCCACAAAGTACAAGAATGCCATTAAGGGTACGAAGTCCCTCCAATGCTACAGTCAGACTCCCATCCGTAGCTGTGTTGTTGGGAATGAAAGTACAACACTGTTCACCAAACATGGCACAGACCCCCCCCCGTTCTGCCAATAACATATCAACCGTGATTCTATTTTGAAATGCCATCAGGGATGTAGCTGCCAATTGTCCATGGACCGCCTCAAAGCCTTGTTGAGTCCAAAATCCCACATTATTAACCAAAAAACGAGAAAATGTTAAACCCTCAGGTCCATCCCTCTATACAACCTGTACCAGGTGGGCTCGTCGCCACCCGGGAACTTCAAACCTTCACAACAGGGAGGACAAACATCACTTTTTATTCATTCGACAACCTCCACTACAGCAAACCAAGGGTCCTCCTCTGTCAGGCCCACTCTCCTGCGAAAGCTTGATTCCGTATCAGCCTCCTTGCCACATCTGTAACAGACTTCTTCAAACAAGGTATGATACAGGCAGCACAGCACATGAGCATAAGAAAAACAACAACTAGAGTCAGAAATCCAGTAACCATCATTGTAGTGTACTTACCAAACCAACCACCCAGCCAGAGAACAGTCCACTCTCCTCCACACCTGCAAGACCCTTCATCTCCACTGATAACCTTGCCAACCCACTCAGAGCTTTTGAAATGCTCCCATCCGGACTAGTATTGTTAGGATCAAACGTGCAACACTGTTCTCCAATCATTTTACATACACCTCCCTGGTTGGCCAGAATCATGTCCAGTTCTAGTCTATTTTGTCTACTGGTTTGAGAGGTAGCATCCAATCGTTCAGCCATCCCCGTAAGTACTGTGTGGGTGTAGTTAACAAATCATTGTTGATTATAGTAGATATAATTGATCCAGGCATTCTGCTTAGCATCAACAATAGCTGGGCCAAAAATGGGCAATAAATGCCACAGGCCATCATTCCTGTTTGATGTCTGGTATTCGTGGGGGACCCCTATTGGGACCCCAACAGGTTGGTGTGCATGTTATCTGTACCCTCGGACCAAGGAGCGTCACGGTTCTGCCGTCTCCTGAGTTGGTACCGAGTCTCTGTGTCATGTGCAGCTCCCAGAAGTTGGTTAGCTATAACCTCAATAATAGGCAATGGTGGTATCAGACTGGCCAAAACACATGTGCAACGACAATTTCCTTTCAAAATGGGGTCAACCGCCTGGCAGGTCCACACATCCACCATACATCAGCAACACCTCTAGTTAATAGTGGCATTAGTGATGCAGGTAGTAGTAGGGAGCCTCCCATAGTCTATACCCCTACCTGTACCAGTGATACAGCTGTAATATCCCCCATATGCCTTAACTCCCCACGGTACCTTCTGGGGAGGGACTTCTGGGAACACAAAACTCAAGAGTTTTACACAGGGTTGAATTTGACTTAAACTTTCCGATATACACATCCAACCTTCCCCATTACTTAGGGCAAATGGGTGAGCAGCCAGAATAGGTCTGGCATGTCCACATACGACACAGTCCTTTCTATTAAGTGTTTTGTAGGCCAACCACATATTCTCCCTTTCCTCATAACCAGTTTCAGTCCCCAATTGTTCACTATCTGAGATGTCTTTTATATTTATTACCTGTACCGGATTGGAGAGCTTAGGTGGTGGTGTGGGACTTGGTCTTGAAGTGGTGGAGGAGGCCGGCTGAACCCTGGTCCGTTGGAACTGGTGGTGGTTCTGGCAGCACTGTGATGGTAACATCCCCATCGTATCCTAATCAGACAGCTCAGGACTACAAGCAGTCCTGAAAAACCCCACCCTCTCCCAGAGAACACATCATCAGCCAGAGATCAAACAACACTTTCACTTCTATGAACGTACACAGTGTTGAGAGGTCGGGGTCAGGGATTCTTCATTAAGGAGTTGATCCCCGAGCTGTATTAGCAACGGTTCTTCTCCTTAACTCTGTGATCATTCGGCAGTGTCAGTGTGTCTCACCCTCCAAGTGCGATATGCCCCCAGGTCGAGTGATTCACCTTCTCCTTTAATTCACCTGCAACGCATAGAATCCTGGACATACAGGTTTGGCTAACAAACAGTTTCTCATTTGTTCTATCTGATTATATATTTAACTTCTATACCCATTTGTTAGCTAGTAATTTGTAATTTTTAATTTTTAATTCGTTTATTTTCCAATAGGCCCCAATCCTATCCTAGACCACAATGTACCCCTCTCCCGTTTGATACCTGGCTCTGGCCAGGTATCAACCTTACCTACTCTTAATAATGACTTAGGTAAGATTAGCAAAAGGAATAACAGCCCATTCAAAACCGTCATAGCCAATGTTTAAAAACAGAAACCTGACTCCTCTGAGGTTAATTGCAATTATGGTCAAGAGTTATAAACTCTATTATAATCAATTTACCTCAAAATTAGTATTCCAAATGACCACAATTTCATTATCCTCACTACATTTCCCCGTGGGTGATCAAACCACATGAAAATGCAATGAAGATAGGTCAAAAGGTTACATCACCTCCTTACATTCGTGTTCCATACTATATCTAGACATACTAAAAGAACCCTTTATCTTAAAAAATCCCTTGTCTAAATAAAACTCAGAAAATAATCCTCCTAATATATATATAAGTGTACTCCTTTAAGATATCTTATCTCTGGGAACACGGAAACCCTTAACCTTAATGTTTACTCCAAAAAACAAAATTATGTCACCAGCATTCAACCAGGCTCCCCGTCGGCTGGGAGACCGTTGAGTGCTGCAATACTGCCATCTTCTGTCCATTCTCTGCACAGCTCTCCACCCGCTCTTATTCAACCTTCTCAATTTGAGCCATATTAGTTTCTTATTTTAACTATTGTTTTCTAATTTTTGATTTTTTGATTTTTTTAATCTGTTATTACCTAGTTAGACTAGAGTGTCCGTGACATACATCCATGGGGATCCGGTTATAGTTATTCTATTAACCATGTGAAAGTGCCCAGGGACACCCCAAATATCAGTAGGAATATCACAAATAAGGGGCCAGATATCCCTAGCCTTGCCCAGGGAGGGAGAAATGTCCCTCTAACTGGGCGAGGTTCCTTTTTCAGGGGAGGCGGAGTTTGATGCCGCATCACCTGAGTCAGGAATGTCTTCATTTGGAATCGAATTTAAGCTGTTTAAATCAGCTCTGACTTCTGTCAGTGTTCTAGAAGGGATTGGGGCTGGAGTGCAATGTGTGAGGTGGTGCCAAGGTGCGCCTGATTTACCTTTGACCTGGACTGAGTGTGAAGTAACCTCCCTCACTTCGTACGGTCCAGTCCACCTGGGTTCTAGCCACTTTCTCTTGTGGACTTTAACCCCACCCAGTCACCAATTTTTTACCTTCAGTGGTGGCGGATCTCCCGTCAGCTCCCGTTCTTGGACCTTGTGAATCTGTGTGGAGAGAGCTGCAGAAAGTTCCGTCAATTATCAGACATTACAATTTGTTGTACATCAAGGGCGGGCATATGACCTCCCTCCCTTGGTGGACCAAGCATGACTCTACCAGTCATTATCTCATGAGGAGAGAGATGGGTGCCTGCACCTGGCGAGGCTCTCATGGCCATCAATGCCAGGGGCAGGGCTTCAACCCAAATCAACTTCAAACCTACACATACATTTGATTGGCGCGTTTCACGAGGCTTTTGAGATTGTGGCCTGTACACTAACCCAAACTTGTGCACAATACCCAATCTTTCCTCCACCTGTCTCAGGTGTTGGTTACTGAAATGGGACCCGTTTGTCGGATCGGATTTGCCTTGGAACTCCATACCTTGGTATGAGTTCAGTCTGCAGCCACTTAATGACTGACCTGGCATCCTCACGTGCTGTTGGTATTGCCTCGACCCATTTGGAAAACCTGTCTACCATTACCAAAAGGTTATTTTTGATTTTTTGATTATTATTATTATTATTATTTATTTTTTTAAACAGTGCTGAACGTGAATTCTTTGCACATCAGATATGCTGCAACTCCATGGTGGGTGTGGATTTCCAATGGATGGCACATTACCAGATGAGCTGTTTTTTCCAATAGCTTTTGCCACTGCAGCCACATACCTGGAGCATGTGGTTTGTCCTAGTTCAATGTGGTCCAGTTTGGAGGAGTGATACATCAACACTCTACTCTCCCCCTCTTAGTTCTGGAAAAGGATGGATGATGTAAATCCTTCCCTTTCAGAAACATCCAGATGGAACTAGTTTTTTTTTTAGTCAGGTGCTGTTAAGGCTGCTGCCACTTAGAGATCTGTTTTCAAGAGTGCAAAAGCCTTTGATGCTTCAGTAGTCCAGGTCAATGATGAGTGTAGGTTAGTGGTGGCCAGCTTCAGGGCCATGGGGCATATTCGTCAGACATGCCCTGGAAAGGGGGAGGTGATTGCTGATTTGGGTCTAGATTCGGGTGGTTGTATGCGGGTTGAAGGGCCGCACGTGGTTGATACATCATTGGCCTGACTCCCCCTCTTGGTCTAGGGGCGTATCCTCGTCCCCTATTGGCCAGAAACTGGCTTTGGGCCGGGGTTATTGGGTGCGGACACTGTCGCACCATGTGCCCAGCTTGTTTACAATTATGACAGCTTCCATAAGATCCAGAGTACCTCTGGGGCTGTCCCCATGTGGGTGAATAGTTTGATTGTGGTAGTGGGTAGTAGGGTTGTAGTGGTGGTTCCGACGAAGGGTATGGCTGAAGCGGGTAGGCATACGGCAGTTGGAATGGCTGCTCCTGGGGTGGGTGTATAGGTGGTCCCTGCTGGGTGAAGATGGGTAGTTGTTGTTGCTGTATCATTCGGGAAACAGTTTTTTCAATAATTTGTGAGATTTCTTGTTGGTCTTCAGCCACCATCTGTTTCTTGGGTTTCTCCCCCTTCTGAGCCTCTTTCAGTTGCAGTTTCAAAAGTTGTACCTGTAGGGACTGGACTTGTGTTTCCGCCCCTCCCTTATCCTTGTTGTATTGGGTGATGTGGTGATGCACATGGGAGTTGAACTGAGCCTGGGGAAGTGCCATTAACCCCACAGTGCCCCTGAGATGGGTTGGGGCCGATGGGGCTGCTGTGGTGGTAGGTGGGGCATCATTATTGTTGGACATGCCCTCTTTGGTGTCAGTTAGGGCTCCAGTGACCACCCCCATCATGTCAGGTTTCCTGTAAGGGAGTGCTCTTCTGATTTCTTCAATTGCCCACATGCCTATTTTTAGTTCTGCCTCTGCTTTCTCCCTATGTTTTGTACCTTCCTTTGTGAATAAGTGGTTCTTATTCCTTTCAACTTCACTTTCTATCCCTTCCTTCACTACTTCCTCTAATTCTTTCTCCATAGTGAGGAGTTGCCCTTTTGATGGGGCCGCCCCACTAAGGTAACCTGCCTGCGTCCATTTTAGCCTCACTTCTTCCCATACTTTTTTTATGGCTTTATATTGTATTTTCCCCCCTGCTCTGTCCTTCATTCTCTGATCTAAGTATTCATTGAATTTGTGTTTGGGGACGGTGGTCGTGGCCATTTTGTAATTAAGCTATATCTGGATCTATTCTATTTTTATTTTTTTTCCCGTTTTCCAACAATATTTCAGCTATATCCTTTTGGAACCATATATTAGTATATTCAAGCGCTCCTAAAATAATTGGAATATAGATTTTAGGAACTATTTCCAAAAAGTTATTATTGGTTTTCACTTTTTTGATTAATTAAATACTTTGCCAAAGTATTTCGGCAATATCCTTTTGGAACAATATATTAGTGAATTCAAGCGCTTCTATAATAATTGGAATGGCAATTTTAGGAACTTTTATTCAAAAGTTATTATTAATTTTTACTTTTTCGATTAATTTTAACTTTTTCGATTAATTAAATACTTTGCCAAAACATTTCAGAAATATCCTTTTGGGACAATATACTAGTATATTCTAGCGCTTCTAAAATAATTATTTAATTAATTCTAGGACTCATTTTTCTCAAAAAATATTATTATTACAATATTCAACTAATTAATTAAATACTTTCCCAAAGTATTTCAAACGTGTCCTTTTGGGACAATATATTAGTGTATCCTAGCGCTTCTAGAATAATTATCAAATGATTTCTAGTCCTTAAGGCAAACCCAGCAGCACGAGAGGGAAAAAATCAAGTCAACTTATCAGCACAAAATAGCTGCTTCACAGCAGCCCACACATTTTGACTCGGCGGTCACTTTGAACACAGCCTCAACTTAGCATATGGCTAATTAGTAGCAATCGGTCTCGTGGAACGTTCAATCACCCACATTGCGCCAACACAACTTGAACATACAATATCACATTAGATTCTTCACGGTAACACCTAGCTGATCAATCTATTGCCCGACTGTATGAATCGTATTTTTATTTTTTATTTTTTTTATGGGTCCTCACGGTAACACCTAGTTGATTGCCAATCCAACTATTGCCCGACTATCTGGATCTCATCTTTTAATTATGGATTCTTCACGGTAACCCCTAGTTGGTCGACTGTCAGCTATGGCCCGACTATATGAATCCCCTTTTTTATTTTTATTTTGTGGACTCCTCACGGTAACCCCTAGGTGGTCAACTCTCACCTATGGCCCGTCTATATGAATCCTTATAAAGCTTATTCCTCACTGTACATCTAGTCGATCAACATATCGACTAGTGCCAGACTATGTGAACAAGTCTTTGACCTATTAATACTTAGATATCTTTACACAATGCCTTAGATTCTAAACAATTCCACATAAATTTAACAACAATTCACACTCACCCCAGTACTCCTGATCACAATTTAGATATTGGCTATAATACAATATACAGATTTTGATTAAACAGGCTTCTGCTTACCTTATAGTTTCGAGCTCTTTGATCAGTTTCCTGGGTGAGTTGAATCGCGATATCTCCTTCGGACAGGTCACCTTTCCTTCTGGAATCTTTCTCCAACACGTCTCCTGTCTGATCAACTTTCTATGGACCGAATTCAAAGGTGTCTAAACCATCCTCTGCTTACCAAGTTTTGTTGATAAAACGTTTACTGGAGACAGGAGATCAAGTGGAGACATAGGACGAGGTGGATATTTGTATAATAAGGCCGTTTAATCACATGTAAAAATATCTTAGTAAATCGTGCAGCACGGCCCCTTCTGTCTGATTCGTATGGAATCGTCGGAAAAGAGAGCGCTCTAACCAGTTCATACAGATTATATAGGCAACAAGCAAAGTAGGTTGATCTTGTAGTCTGGCCTTCCTATTGGTCGATCTGGGTCGTGGGTAGTCCTGTCCGGGCCGGATGTCGACGTTCCATTGGTTCTTCACACAGTTCTTTGTCTTAGTCTCATCCAAAAGCATCCTGCATGTGCGTTTGTTTTCACAGGGCCCTATTCATGGGGGAGGGGAGTGTGTGTGTGTGTCTGCGGTTATTTATAAGGGTACAAAGTAGTGGGGGTATAGTGGGGATGGGTGCATGTTGTGCCAAGTATAGCTTGTGTTGAGAAGTTGTAAAACAAGTTACCAGTATCTATTACAATTTCTTACAATTGTTAAACAAATCACTTCAAAAAGAAGGTTACCTTCGCACGTTTATCCAAAATAATTCCAGCATCTGAGCTGTGCACCCGCCAACTTTCCTTCAATTCGCAAGTGGCTGAAACTATCTCACCGGAGAACGCATCCAAGCAAACGAAACAGCGCCACTGTCTTGCTAGAATAGCCCATGTATGACATGTCATACCAGCATCTGAAATGGGCTACACATAGATGTCCTCTGCCTCGACGACGATGGCAGTATTATCAGCAGCACCTATCGTTTTACTGAAGAAATGTGTATTGTATCCCCTTCGAGTCAAAAGGCCTCGTCGAGAACCAGGCGTCCCTGGGGAGTGAGGCCTAAGAGGGGTTTATGAATAAGCATCAACCAGTGGGTCTTGCGACAGGTATACAGAGACAATCAGTTCATAGAGGAGTATAGAGTGCAGTTGTCTTTCTTACCTCCGAGCATTTATTCCAGTTGGATCATCTTTGGGTGTAAACAGCAGTCACACCATTGGAAGACATAGCTTGGACAGTAGCCTATAAAAGCCTATTCCTGCTCTTTTCCCCGCAATCCATCAAACGCATTTGGTGTGTCGTCATAGGGGTCTCTGACTTGTGGTCAGACTCGCTCAGGCGGAAACAAACGTAAACTTTTTTCAATGCTGATTTGAATGTCCATTTTTTTCCCACAAACATCCTTTCTGAATTTAAAAAGTAATCCTAGAAGTAATCATCTAGTTTTTCAAAAGTATCTGTAATCTGATTACAATATTTTAGCTGGTAACGTAACAGATTACAGTTACTGTTTTTTTGTTACCCTGGAGGTCGTGACAGCGACGTGATTTGGACGTATGACAACGCGAGATTACTACAAAACTAACATATGGAATTGTTTTAAGATGGTCATACCAAGGATAATTTAGATATTTGATTTAGAATTTTAGGACCCCTGTAGGTATAATTTAGGGCTGTTATAATTTGATGAAACATTGCATTTGGCCTTACTGCTATTAGCCAATAGAAATGCATTGAATAACACATTCATACATGGAAAAACGGATAGTCAACATTAAATTAAAAGGAAGATCTGAGAGATATAGAACTAAGAAAGCTAAGGAAAAAATGCTAATCATTTTTACCGTGTTACCGTTTACCGAGTCCCGTGACACTTGTGGGCGGGACGTACAGTAGAGCAACCGAAACACCATCGTGTTCGTGACTGTTTTATGTTTCCAATAAGGGGTCATATACATTTTTCAAACCGTTAGGACGCTACAGACATTTTTAATCGAAGACCGATTTTCGAGATGTCTCCTGTAGCTTTACCTCAGCCACCTTCCACCGCCGGTGCAGAAGAACGACATCAGCGGAGGAGGTGGATTGAGTCAAAGGCCATGCAAAAACACAGAAATCTCTAGTTCAGACACATTTTGATGGGGATTTATTTTATTTACTTTTTTATTTATTATGCCTCAAACAAAGCATGGGGGGGGGCCTCAGCGGAGAAATATTTATATATTTTAATTTTAATTATGCCCAGGTCATGAGGCTTCTTGATTTTTATTTTATTTAACCTCTATTTAACTAGGCAGGTCAGTTAAGAACAAATTCTTATTTACAATGACGTCCTACAAATGATGTGAGGCCTGAGGCAATTGCCTCTTCTGCCTAATGGTAAGCCCGCCAGTGGGAGTAAGATGAATACATTAGAAGACACCTCTAATTAAGACATTGGATTTAACCTTCACTTCACTGTATTGCCATTGTATTGGAATGGACAGGCTGACTGACTCCAGGTAGAGCAATAACATCCTTTGATCATGTTATAATGTCGTTCTCCTGTCATATAGAATGTTGTTTACCTCCGCTTCGGTGAAGTTGAGTGCATCCTTGTAGTACTTGATGCAGTAGGAGCCCAGCCTGTACCAGTCTTCATAATTCTTCAGGTCACAGGCTCTGGGCATGTCACACGCTGCAGTCTCCTCCTGGAGATACACTGGAGCATCATCGCCACCTAGGGGACAATGATGGAATAACTACTCTCCTGGGGCCTTATATACTTAGAAAACAGCCACAAGCTGAACATTAATATGGCACTCACAGGCCGCTAACAGAACTCCCCCATTCCATAATTCACTAAACTGATCAATACGCACACCATATAGCCCAGGGGCCTAAGAAATGCCTACCTAAGACCTCTTATTTAACCAGGCAAATCAGTTAAGAACAAATTCTCATTTACAATGACGGCCTTGGAACAGTGTGGTTAACTGCCTTGTTCAGGGGCAGATCAACAGATTTTCACCTTGTCAGCTCAGGCATGCGTTCTAGCAACCTTTCGGTTACTGGCCCAACTCTCTAACCACTAGGCTACCTGCCGCCCCAATATTGTCATTGTACTATTATTGTTTAGTATATATTGCATATTTTAACATTGTATTATATTAACAGTATTGTTAGTGTTAGTTTAGGGTTTTGACATGTGATCATAATCTATCATTGCAAATGGGTGTGCAATTCAGTCTATGACTGCTAATAACCAATAACATCTACTGCAAAAGAAAATACTTTAAGTGACTACGTTTGTGTAAAGAATGCATCTCATTTTCATTTGGACATGAAAGAGGAAAGCACATTTTCAGCTTTAAAACAGATTATTTTTTAGAATGTGTGGTCGATAATCATCATGAAAAATGTAAATAAAACTTTCAGCACTATCATCAAAACCAGGGGTGCAACTTTCACTGGGGACGGGGGGACTGCATTTTTGTCCCCCAGTTTTATAATTGGAATGTGATACAAAATGAGGCAACGGTTTGCTTTAGGACCATGCGGACGCCTCAGAGCTGTCGGGTTGGCTGTTTGGACTGTTTATCTGACTGGATTAAAAAATATATATAATAATAAAAAATTTCAAGTAATGTCTCCCCGCTTCTAAAATCAAAATTGTGCCCCTGATCAAAACACATACTGTAATCAATGCAACTCTCTTACCAGTCCTTCTGTGGAATGTCAAAGCCATTTTTGTCCCAAGTAGTGACATCATCACAATCAGGCTGACAAACTTCATCTTGGCTTCCTCTGATTCTGCGTTTCCTAAAAACAAACAACTCAATCAGTAACAGTTTCCTTTAAATAAATTTATTTATAAATAAATAAATTGTATTAACCTTTATTTCACCAGGTAAATTAGCTGAGAGCATAGTCTATAGCACTATGCTATGAATGACATTAAAACAAATCTCTTGTTCTCAAATTGACTGTGGCTGGCGATTTATAAGTACCGAGCCCTGACAGATTGTTAATTTGAGTGGCACCGAGCGCTAACCGATTGTAAGTGTCACAGCCTCTGGAACAATCAGCAGTCCCATTTGACAACAAAAGATTTGCTTGCCCCGGTCAATTTGACAACAAGAGTCTGTCGTTTGTTGCCCAGTAAGAAGGATGCACCATTAGAATGCCATTTTGTGTGCCCCAATAAATAAATATTGTGAAACACTATCATTCCACTATTACTGTAGATGTATTAAAGACATTTTCTGAAATTACAATGCAACAATAATACGTATAGGTCCTTTAAAACAATGAATGCAAAACAAATAAAAGAAACATTTGCACAATGTAATCTGAAAAATAACCTTACCAGAATGTGGACTAGGTTGCTTCTCCCTCTTTCT
Organism: Salvelinus namaycush; assembly: GCF_016432855.1. Lineage (NCBI taxonomy): Eukaryota > Metazoa > Chordata > Actinopteri > Salmoniformes > Salmonidae > Salvelinus > Salvelinus namaycush. The sequence continues at coordinate 57,243,406 of NC_052314.1, forward strand.
CTCTCCCACTCTCTCTCTCTCATTTGGTACTCCCTTCTTTTTATAGCAAATGTAATCTCACCTCCTCCCTGTAATTCTCACCCCGTCCTTACAGATACCATAAAGTCTTTATCATTATCATCATTATCGAGGTCTAATAAATTGTTTGATAAACTGATGGATGGATGGATTCATTGATTGATTAATGAATTGTGGCATATTTTTTTGTACAGTTTGTCATAAATGTTTTGTGTCCTCAAAATACCCTCCCCACCCCTCTACTTCTGCGTCCTAAATGGCACCCTATTCCTGTGGGTTCTGGTCCATAGTAGAGCCCTATATAGGGACTACGGTGCCATTCAGGACGCAGACTTCCTGTTAACATTCTGTTGTTGTGTGGTGACACCAGCAAGTTTCATGTTTTATTGTCACATGCACAAGTACAGTGAAATGCTTACTTGCTAGCACAATGAACTACATTTAAATGAAAGCTGTCTCAGAGGCTGGCTACTGAAAAGTGTTAAAACTCCCCAACACCTCATAGTAGTCAGATCTCTCACTTCTTATGGCCCTCTATCATTTTACCATACAACACAATATACGGGTGCTTAAATGAATCCATTTATTCAGATCTTACAGAATCTCATTCATAGTTAGAGAAATAATGTATTTGTGATTAAAAGTGTTGGTAAGACACTCAATATAGCAAGAGAATCATTTGATCAAAGATATGTCTGCTTATTTCATTACTGTTTGCAACTGCAGTGTTATCGCTTACACACCTAAAACTGTAAACACTAAAAAGGTAGTGGCTAGGACCTAGAGGTAGGGTGCAGGTAGGACCTAGAGGTAGGGTGCAGGCAGTGGTGGAAAAACTACTAAATTGTCATACTTGAGTAAGAGTAAAGATACCTTAATTTTATGGCTAGGGGTTCCGCTAGCGGAACGTTTCGACAACATCCGGTGAAATTGCAGAGCGCGAAATTCAAAATAAATTATTAGAAATATTTAACTTTCATACAATCACAAGTGCAATACACCAAAATACAGTTTAACTTCTTGTTAATCCAGCCACCGTGTCAGATTTCAAAAAGGCTTTACGGCAAAAGCAAACCATGCTATTATCTGAGGACAGCCCCCCATCAATCAAACACATGACAATCATAATTCAACCCGCCAGGCGCGACACAAAACTCAGAAATAACTATATAATTCATGCCTTACCTTTGAAGATCTTCTTATGTTGGCACTCCAATATGTCCCATAAACATCACAAATGGTCCTTTTGTTCGATTAATTCCGTCGTTATATCCCCAAAATGTCCATTTATTTGGCGCGTTTGATTCAGAAAAACACCGGTTCCAACTCTTCCAACATGACTACCATTTATCTAATAAGTTACCTGTAATCTTGGTCCAAACATTTCAAACATCTTTCCTAATCCAACTTTAGGCATTTTAAAATGTAAATAATCGATCAAATTTAAGACTTAATACACTGTGTTCAATTGCGGCTAAAATGAAAGTGGAGCGAGCTTCAGGTCGCACGCCCAAACAAAAGAGTACACTAGGCTGGACCCTCGTTCTGAATAGCCGTACTTATTAATTTCTCTAAAGAAAAACATCAACCAATTTCTAAAGACTGTTGACATCTAGTGGAAGCAATAGGAACTGCAACCAAGTGCCACAGAAATCTAGGTTCCCATAGAAATCCAATTGAAAACACAGTGAACTCAAAATAAAATTCCTGGATGGTTTATCCTCAGGGTTTCGCCTGCCAAATAAGTTATGTTATACTCACAGACATTATTTGAACAGTTTTAGAAACCTTAGAGTGTTTTCTATCCAAATCTACATATATATGCATATCCAAGCTTCTGGGCCTAAGTAGCAGGCAGTTTACTTTGGGCACGCTTTTCATCCGGATGTGAAAATACTGCCCCCTATCCCAAACAGGTTTTAATAGAATATTACTCAAGTAAAAGTGAAAGTCACCCGGTAAAATACTACTTGAGTGAAAGTCTAAAAGTATTTGGTTTTAAATAAACTTAAGTATCAAAAGTAAATGGAATTGCTAAAATGTACTTAAGAATCAAAAGTAAATTTGTCACGACTTCCGCCGAAGTCGGTCCCTCTCCTTGTTCGGGCGGCGTTCAGCAGTCGACGTCACCGGTCTTCTAGCCATCGCCTCTCCACCTTTCATTTTCCATTTGTTTTGTCTTGTTTTCCCGCACACCTGGTTCACATTCCCTCATCAGACTAATGTATATTACCCTCTGTTTCCCCCATGTCTGTGTGTGGAATTGTTCTTTGTGTAGGGTGTTACGCTACAGGCTGGCTTGCGCTAGGTTTGTTTATAACCTAGATGTGTTTGTTTTGTTGAATCCGATTCATGTTACCGTGTTTGTGCGTTGTGCTGCCTCGCCTGTGCCTTTGGGCGAGGGTGTATATTAAAATTATCCTGTTATCACTCATCTCTGTTCTCCTGCGCCTGACTTCCCGGCAACCAGTCACTCACCCCGTTACAGTATTAAGCAAACCAGACAGCACAATTATATTTGTATTTTTATTGACAGATAGCCAGGGACACACTCTAACACTCAGACATCATTTACAAACAAAGCAGTTGTGTTTAGTGAGTCTGCCAGATCAGAGGCAGTAGGGATGACCAGGGATGTTCTCTTGATAAGTGTGTGAATTGGACCATTTTCCTGTCAAAATGTAACAAGTACTTTTGGGTGTCAGGGAAAATGTATGGAGTAAAAAGTACATTATTTTCTTTAGGAATGTAGTGAAGTAAAAGTAAAAGTTGGCAAAAATATAAATAGTAAAGTAAAATACAGTTGTGGCCAAAATTTTTGAGAATGACACGAATATTAATTTTCACAAAGACTGCTGCCTCAGTTTAAATGATGTCAATTTGCATATACTCTAGAAAGTTATGAAGAGTGATCAGATGAATTGCAATTAATTGCAAAGTCCCTCTTTGCCATGCAAATGAACTGAATCTCTAAAAATATTGCCACTGCATTTCAGCCCTGCCACAAAAGGACCAGCTGACATCATGTCAGTAATTCTCTCGTTAACACAGATGTGAGTGTTGACGAGGACAAGGCTGGAGATCACTCTGTCATGCTGATTGAGTTCGAATAACAGACTGGAACCTTCAAAAGGAGGGTGGTGCTTAGAATCATTGTTCTTCCTCTGTCAGCCATGGTTACCTGCAAGGAAACACGTGCTGTCATCATTGCTTTGCACAAAAGGGCTTCACAGGCAAGGATATTGCTGCCAGTAAGATTGCACCTAAATCAACCATTTATCGGATCATCAAGAACTTCAAGGAGAGCGGTTCAATTGTTGTGAAGAAAGCTTCAGGGTGCCCAAGAAAGTCCAGCAAGCGCCAGGGCCGTCTCCTAAAGTTGATTCAGCTGCGGGATCAGGGCACCACCAGTACAGAGCTTGCTCAGGAATTGCATCAGGCAGGTGTGAGTGCATCTGCATGCACAGTGAGGCGAAGACTTCTGGAGGATGGCCTGGTGTCAAGAAGGGCAGCAAAGAAGCCACTTCTCTCCAGGAAAAACATCAGGGACAGACTGATATTCTGCAAAAGGTACAGGGATTGGACTGCTGAGGACTGGGGTAAAGTAATTTTCTCTGATGAATCCCCTTTCCAATTGTTTGGGGCATCCGGAAAAAAGCTTGTTCTGAGAAGACAAGGTGAGCGCTACCATCAGTCCTGTGTCATGCCAACAGTAAAGTATCCTGAGACCATTCATGTGTGGGGTTGCTTCTCAGCCAAGGGAGTGGGCTCACTCACAATTTTTCCTAAGAACACAGCCATGAAAAAAGAATGGTACCAACACATCCCTCGAGAGCAATTTCTCCAAACCATCCAGGAACAGTTTGGTGACGAACAATGCCTTTTCCAGCACAATGGAGCACCTTGCCATACGGCAAAAGTGATAACTAAGTGGCTCGGGGAACAAAACATCGATATTTTGGGTCCATGGCCAGGAAACTCCCCAGACCTTAATCCCATTGAGAACTTGTGGTCAATCCTCAAGAGGCAGGTGGACAAACAAAAACCTACAAATTCTGACAAACTCCAAGCATTGATTACGCAAGAATGGGCTGCCATCAGTCAGGATGTGGCCCAGAAGTTAATTGACAGCATGCCAGGGCGGATTGCAGAGGTCTTGAAAAAGAAGGGTCAACACTGCAAATATTGACTCTTTGCATCAACTTCATATAATTGTCAATAAAAGCCTTTGACACTTATGAAATGCTTGTAATTATACTTCAGTATTCCATAGTAACATCTGAAAAAAATATCTAAAGACACTGAAGCAGTGAACTTTGTGGAAATTAATATTTGTGTCATTCTCAAAATGTTTGGCCATGACTATACAGATACCCCAAAAAACTACTTATGTAGTACTTTAAAGTATTTTTACACCACTGGGTGCAGGTAGGCCTAGAGGTAGGGTGCAGGTAGGGGCTAGAGGTAGGGTGCAGGTAGGGCCTAGAGGTAGGGTGCAGGTAGGGGCTAGAGGTAGGGTGCAGGTAGGGCCTAGAGGTAGGGTGCAGGTAGGGCCTAGAGGTAGGGTGCAGGTAGGGGCTAGAGGTAGGGTGCAGGTAGGGGCTAGAGGTAGGGTGCAGGTAGGGGCTAGAGGTAGGGTGCAGGTAGGGGATAGAGGTAGGGTGCAGGTAGGGCCAAGAGGTAGGGTGCAGGTAGGGCCTAGAGGTAGGGTGCAGGTAGGGGATAGAGGTAAGGTGCAGGTAGGGTCTAGAGGTAGTGTGCAGGTAGGGCCTAGAGGTAGTGTGCAGGTAGGACCTATAGGTAGGGTGCAGGTAGGGCCTAGAGGTAGGGTGCAGGTAGGGCCTAGAGGTAGGGTGCAGGTAGGGGCTAGAGGTAGGGTGCAGGTAGGGGATAGAGGTAGTGTGCAGGTAGGGGATAGAGGTAGGGTGCAGGTAGGGGCTAGAGGTAGGGTGCAGGTAGGCCTAGAGGTAGGGTGCAGGTAGGGCCTAGAGGTAGGGTGCAGGTAGGATCTAGAGGTAGGGTGCAGGTAGGGGCTAGAGGTAGGGTGCAGTTAGGGGATAGAGGTAGGGTGCAGGTAGGGGATAGAGGTAGGGTATAGGTAGGGCCAAGAGGTAGGGTGCAGGTAGGGCCTAGAGGTAGGGTGCAGGTAGGGGATAGAGGTAGGGTGCAGGTAGGGGCTAGAGGTAGGGTGCAGGTAGGGGCTAGAGGTAGGGTGCAGGTAGGGCCTAGAGGTAGGGTGCAGGTAGGGGCTAGAGGTAGTGTGCAGGTAGGTTCTAGAGGTAGGGTGCTGGTAGGACCTATAGGTAGGGTGCAGGTAGGACCTATAGGTAGTGTGCAGGTAGGGCCTAGAGGTAGGGTGCAGGTAGGGCAAAGAGGTAGGGTGCAGGTAGGACCTATAGGTAGGGTGCAGGTAGGGCCTAGAGGTAGGGTGAAGGTAGGGCCAAGAGGTAGGGTGCAGGTAGGGCATAAAGGTAGGGTGCAGGTAGGACCTAGAGGTAGGGTGCAGGTAGGGCCTAGAGGTAGGGTGCAGGTAGGATCTAGAGGTAGGGTGCAGGTAGGGCCTAGAGGTAGGGTGCAGGTAGGACCTATAGGTAGGGTGCAGGTAGGGCCTAGAGGTAGGGTGCAGGTAGTACCTATAGGTAGGGTGCAGGTAGGGGCTAGTAGAAGGAGCTATGGGTTACTTCCTCTTGGTTTTGTCTCTCAGGGCTGTCATGAACTTGGACAGAGGTGGCTTGGGACTTGAATCTGGCTTTCTGCTGCTTTCAGTGGTCTGAGTGAGAGAGAAGAGTGAGAGATCCATTTTGAAATCTTTGTAGGTTTGAAGTGGTCTCTGCCAATAGCTAGGTTTCCATCCAATTGGTGACAGATTTTCATCTGTTCAAAAATTCTAAAATCTGCATAAAAACAATTTGAGCATTTTCCCACCAGAGATGTTTCCTTTAAATGGACTTGTTGTGGATAAAAAGCTGTGCGTGATGACATAGTTCACATAAAAATAACTTGTGGTTAAATTCCCATGTACCGAAAGAAAATACTAGTTAAATGGGTTTCCATCGCATTTTCAACTCTACTGACGGGTTTGTCAAAACATTTCTTGCATTAGGCTATATAACGGATGTGCCCACTCTGGTTTTGGCACGTGCTCTCTAGCCAACTGTTAGATACAGATACAGTGCTGGTTTAGCATTCATTATGAGATTATTATGGACAAAAAGAACGAGATTATTTTGTTTTGTCAAACCAGGATCAAGCTCATCACTGTGCACTTTCCCCACCATGTAAAGTTCCTCATCATTTATTTAATCTGTAACCTAATAAACCGCATGTTTTCCCGAGTCATAGTGGGAGGACCACACAACATATCACCTGAATCCAAGTTTACTTCGATATGATGGTTATTATATCAATATCTGCACATAAAGGTGTATTTATTGTCACATGCACAAGTACAGTGAAATGCTTACTTGCTAGCACAATGAACTACAGTTAAATGAAAGCTGTCTCAGAGGCTGGCTACTGAAAAGTGTTAAAACTCCCCAACACCTCATAGTAGTCAGATCTCTCACTTCTTATGGCCCTCTATCATTTTACCATACAACACAATATACTTATGCTTAAATTAATAAATTTATTCAGATCTTACAGAATCTCATTCATAGTTAGAGAAATAATGTATTTGTGATTAAAAGTGTTGGTAAGACACTCAATATAGCAAGAGAATCATTTGATCAAAGATATGTCTGCTTATTTCATTACTGTTTGCAACTGCAGTGTTATTGCTTACACACCTAAAACTGTAACGGCAGATTTCTCTTCAGACGAAGAGGAGGTGTAGCAGGGATCGGACCAAAGCGCAGCGTGGTTAGTGTTTATCATGTTTTAATAATGACAAAAACGTGAATACTACAAACTACAAAACAATAAATGTGAAAAACCGAAACAGTCCTATCTGGTGCATCGACACAAAGACAGAAGACAACCACCCACAAAACCCAACACAAAACAGGCTACCTAAATATGGTTCCCAATCAGAGACAACCCAAAACACCTGCCTCTGATTGAGAACCATATCAGGCCAAACACAGAAATAGGAAAACTAGACACACAACATAGAACGCCCACTCAGCTCACGTCCTGACCACACGAAAACAAAGAAAACACAAAAGAACTATGGTCAGAACGTGACAGTACCCCCCCACCCCACCCCAAGGTGCGGACTCCGGCCGCAAACCTGAACCTATAGGGGAGGGTGTGGGTGGGCAACTGGCGCAGGACGTGGACCCCACTCCACCATAGTCTTTGTCCGCTTTAGTGTCCTCCTTTGAGAGGCGACCCTCGCCGCCGACCCTGGCCTGGGAACCCTACTAAATGGGCCCACAGGACTGAGGGACACTTCTGGACTGAAGAAGCAGCTCCGGACTGAGGGGCAGCTCCGGACTGAGGGGCAGCTCAGGACTGAGGGGTAGCTCAGGACTGAGGGGTAGCTCCTGACTGAGGGGTAGCTCATGACTGAGAGGTAGCTCATGACTGAGAGGTAGCTCATGACTGAGGGGTAGCTCAGGACTGAGGGGTAGCTCAGGGCTGAGGGGTAGCTCAGGACTGAGGGGTGAGGGGGACTGAGGGGTACCGGACTGGAGACACGCACCACTGGGCGAGTGCGGGGAGCAGGAACAGGGCAGACTGGACTCTCGAGGCGCAGTATAAGCCTGGTGCGTGGTACCGGCACTGGTGGTACCGGGCTGAGGGCACGCACCTCAGGGCGAGTGCGGGGAGAAGGAACAGTACGTACAGGGCTCTGAAGACGCACAGGAAGCCTGGTGCATGGTGGTGGCACTGGTGGTACTGGGCTGGTGCGAGGAGGTGGCACCGGATAGACCGGAACGTGAAGGCGCACAGGAGCTCTTGAGCACCGAGCCTGCCCAACCTTACCTGGTTGAATGCTCCCCGTAGCCAGGCCAGTGCGGCGAGGTGGAATAGCCCGCACTGGGCTGTGCTGGCTAACCGGGGACACCATGCGTAAGGCTGGTGCCATGTACGCCGGCCCGAGGAGACGCACTGGAGACCAGATGCGTTGAGCCGGCTTCATGGCACCTGGCTCGATGCCCAACCTAGCCCGGCCGATACGAGGAGCTGGGCTGTACCGCACCGGGCTATGCACACGTACAGGAGACACCGTGCGCTCTTCCGCATAACACGGTGTCTGCCCGTACTCTCGCTCTCCACGGTAAGCACGGGGAGTTGGCTCAGGTCTCCTACCTGGCTTAGCCACACTCCCCGTGTGCCCCCCCCCAATACATTTTTGGGGCTGACTCTCGGGCTTCCAACCGCGCCACCATGCTGCTTCCTCATACCAGCGCCTCTCTGCCTTCGCTGCCTCCAACTCTGCCCTGGGACGGCGATATTTCCCTGGCTGAGTCCAGGGTCCTTTACCGTCCAGAATCTCTTCTCAAGTCCATGAATCCTGTGTCTTTTGCCGCTGCTGCTGCTGTCCTTTACCACGCTGCTTGGTCCTTGGTTGGTGGGTGGTTCTGTAACGGCAGATTTCCTCCTCTTCGTCTGAAGAGGAGGTGTAGCAGGGATCGGACCAAAGCGCAGCGTGGTTAGTGTTTATCATGTTTTAATAATGACAAAAACGTGAACACTACAAACTACAAAACAATAAATGTGAAAAACCGAAACAGTCCTATCTGGTGCATCGACACAAAGACAGAAGACAACCACCCACAAAACCCAACACAAAACAGGCTACCTAAATATGGTTCCCAATCAGAGACAACCCAAAACACCTGCCTCTGATTGAGAACCATATCAGGCCAAACACAGAAATAGGAAAACTAGACACACAACATAGAATGCCCACTCAGCTCACGTCCTGACCAACACTAAAACAAAGAAAACACAAAAGAACTATGGTCAGAACGTGACAAAAACTGTAAACACTAAAAAGGTAGTGGCTAGGACCTAGAGGTAGGGTGCAGGTAGGACCTAGAGGTAGGGTGCAGGCAGTGGTGGAAAAACTACTAAATTGTCATACTTGAGTAAGAGTAAAGATACCTTAATTTTATGGCTAGGGGTTCCGCTAGCGGAACGTTTCGACAACATCCGGTGAAATTGCAGAGCGCGAAATTCAAAATAAATTATTAGAAATATTTAACTTTCATACAATCACAAGTGCAATACACCAAAATACAGTTTAACTTCTTGTTAATCCAGCCACCGTGTCAGATTTCAAAAAGGCTTTATGGCAAAAGCAAACCATGCTATTATCTGAGGACAGCCCCCCATCAATCAAACACATGACAATCATAATTCAACCCGCCAGGCGCGACACAAAACTCAGAAATAACTATATAATTCATGCCTTACCTTTGAAGATCTTCTTATGTTGGCACTCCAATATGTCCCATAAACATCACAAATGGTCCTTTTGTTCGATTAATTCCGTCGTTATATCCCCAAAATGTCCATTTATTTGACGCGTTTGATTCAGAAAAACACCGGTTCCAACTCTTCCAACATGACTACCATTTATCTAATAAGTTACCTGTAATCTTGGTCCAAACATTTCAAACAACTTTCCTAATCCAACTTTAGGCATTTTAAAATGTAAATAATCGATCAAATTTAAGATTTAATACACTGTGTTCAATTGCGGCTAAAATGAAAGTGGAGCGAGCTTCAGGTCGCACGCCCAAACAAAAGAGTACACTAGGCTGGACCCTCGTTCTGAATAGCCGTACTTATTAATTTCTCTAAAGAAAAACATCAACCAATTTCTAAAGACTGTTGACATCTAGTGGAAGCAATAGGAACTGCAACCAAGTGCCACAGAAATCTAGGTTCCCATAGAAATCCAATTGAAAACACAGTGAACTCAAAATAAAATTCCTGGATGGTTTATCCTCAGGGTTTCGCCTGCCAAATAAGTTATGTTATACTCACAGACATTATTTGAACAGTTTTAGAAACCTTAGAGTGTTTTCTATCCAAATCTACATATATATGCATATCCAAGCTTCTGGGCCTAAGTAGCAGGCAGTTTACTTTGGGCACGCTTTTCATCCGGATGTGAAAATACTGCCCCCTATCCCAAACAGGTTTTAATAGAAAATGACTCAAGTAAAAGTGAAAGTCACCCGGTAAAATACTACTTGAGTGAAAGTCTAAAAGTATTTGGTTTTAAATAAACTTAAGTATCAAAAGTAAATGGAATTGCTAAAATGTACTTAAGAATCAAAAGTAAATTTGTCACGACTTCCGCCGAAATCGGTCCCTCTCCTTGTTCGGGCGGCGTTCAGCAGTCGACGTCACCGGTCTTCTAGCCATCGCCTCTCCACCTTTCATTTTCCATTTGTTTTGTCTTGTTTTCCCGCACACCTGGTTCACATTCCCTCATCAGACTAATGTATATTACCCTCTGTTTCCCCCATGTCTGTGTGTGGAATTGTTCTTTGTGTAGGGTGTTACGCTACAGGCTGGCTTGCGCTAGGTTTGTTTATAACCTAGATGTGTTTGTTTTGTTGAATCCGATTCATGTTACCGTGTTTGTGCTTTGTGCTGCCTCGCCTGTGCCTTTGGGCGAGGGGGTATATTAAAATTATCCTGTTATCACTCATCTCTGTTCTCCTGCGCCTGACTTCCCGGCAACCAGTCACTCACCCCGTTACAGTATTAAGCAAACCAGACAGCACAATTATATTTGTATTTTTATTGACAGATAGCCAGGGACACACTCTAACACTCAGACATCATTTACAAACAAAGCAGTTGTGTTTAGTGAGTCTGCCAGATCAGAGGCAGTAGGGATGACCAGGGATGTTCTCTTGATAAGTGTGTGAATTGGACCATTTTCCTGTCAAAATGTAACAAGTACTTTTGGGTGTCAGGGAAAATGTATGGAGTAAAAAGTACATTATTTTCTTTAGGAATGTAGTGAAGTAAAAGTAAAAGTTGGCAAAAATATAAATAGTAAAGTAAAATACAGTTGTGGCCAAAATTTTTGAGAATGACACGAATATTAATTTTCACAAAGACTGCTGCCTCAGTTTAAATGATGTCAATTTGCATATACTCTAGAAAGTTATGAAGAGTGATCAGATGAATTGCAATTAATTGCAAAGTCCCTCTTTGCCATGCAAATGAACTGAATCTCTAAAAAATATTGCCACTGCATTTCAGCCCTGCCACAAAAGGACCAGCTGACATCATGTCAGTGATTCTCTCGTTAACACAGATGTGAGTGTTGACGAGGACAAGGCTGGAGATCACTCTGTCATGCTGATTGAGTTCGAATAACAGACTGGAACCTTCAAAAGGAGGGTGGTGCTTAGAATCATTGTTCTTCCTCTGTCAGCCATGGTTACCTGCAAGGAAACACGTGCTGTCATCATTGCTTTGCACAAAAGGGCTTCACAGGCAAGGATATTGCTGCCAGTAAGATTGCACCTAAATCAACCATTTATCGGATCATCAAGAACTTCAAGGAGAGCGGTTCAATTGTTGTGAAGAAAGCTTCAGGGTGCCCAAGAAAGTCCAGCAAGCGCCAGGGCCGTCTCCTAAAGTTGATTCAGCTGCGGGATCAGGGCACCACCAGTACAGAGCTTGCTCAGGAATTGAATCAGGCAGGTGTGAGTGCATCTGCATGCACAGTGAGGCGAAGACTTCTGGAGGATGGCCTGGTGTCAAGAAGGGCAGCAAAGAAGCCACTTCTCTCCAGGAAAAACATCAGGGACAGACTGATATTCTGCAAAAGGTACAGGGATTGGACTGCTGAGGACTGGGGTAAAGTAATTTTCTCTGATGAATCCCCTTTCCAATTGTTTGGGGCATCCGGAAAAAAGCTTGTTCTGAGAAGACAAGGTGAGCGCTACCATCAGTCCTGTGTCATGCCAACAGTAAAGTATCCTGAGACCATTCATGTGTGGGGTTGCTTCTCAGCCAAGGGAGTGGGCTCACTCACAATTTTTCCTAAGAACACAGCCATGAAAAAAGAATGGTACCAACACATCCCCCGAGAGCAATTTCTCCAAACCATCCAGGAACAGTTTGGTGACGAACAATGCCTTTTCCAGCACAATGGAGCACCTTGCCATACGGCAAAAGTGATAACTAAGTGGCTCGGGGAACAAAACATCGATATTTTGGGTCCATGGCCAGGAAACTCCCCAGACCTTAATCCCATTGAGAACTTGTGGTCAATCCTCAAGAGGCAGGTGGACAAACAAAAACCTACAAATTCTGACAAACTCCAAGCATTGATTACGCAAGAATGGGCTGCCATCAGTCAGGATGTGGCCCAGAAGTTAATTGACAGCATGCCAGGGCGGATTGCAGAGGTCTTGAAAAAGAAGGGTCAACACTGCAAATATTGACTCTTTGCATCAACTTCATATAATTGTCAATAAAAGCCTTTGACACTTATGAAATGCTTGTAATTATACTTCAGTATTCCATAGTAACATCTGAAAAAAATATCTAAAGACACTGAAGCAGTGAACTTTGTGGAAATTAATATTTGTGTCATTCTCAAAATGTTTGGCCATGACTGTACAGATACCCCAAAAAACTACTTATGTAGTACTTTAAAGTATTTTTACACCACTGGGTGCAGGTAGGCCTAGAGGTAGGGTGCAGGTAGGGGCTAGAGGTAGGGTGCAGGTAGGGCCTAGAGGTAGGGTGCAGGTAGGCCTAGAGGTAGGGTGCAGGTAGGGGCTAGAGGTAGGGTGCAGGTAGGGCCTAGAGGTAGGGTGCAGGTAGGGGATAGAGGTAGGGTGCAGGTAGGGGATAGAGGTAGGGTGCAGGTAGGGGCTAGAGGTAGTGTGCAGGTAGGGCCTAGAGGTAGGGTGCAGGTAGGGCCTATAGGTAGGGTGCAGGTAGGACCTATAGGTAGTGTGCAGGTAGGGCCTAGAGGTAGGGTGCAGGTAGGACCTATAGGTAGGGTTCAGGTAGGACCTAGAGGTAGAGTGAAGGTAGGGCCAAGAGGTAGGGTGCAGGTAGGACCTATAGGTAGGGTGCAGGTAGGACCTAGAGGTAGGGTGAAGGTAGGGCCAAGAGGTAGGATGCAGGTAGGGCCTAAAGGTAGGGTACAGGTAGGACCTAGAGGTAAGGTGCAGGTAGGGCCTAGAGGTAGGGTGCAGGTAGGACCTAGAGGTAGGGTGCAGGTAGGACCTAGAGGTAGGGTGCAGATAGGGCCTAGAGGTAGGGTGCAGGTAGGACCTATAGGTAGGGTGCAGGTAGGGCCTAGAGGTAGGGTGCAGGTAGGACCTATAGGTAGGGTGCAGGTAGGGGCTAGTAGAAGGAGCTATGGGTTACTTCCTCTTGGTTTTGTCTCTCAGGGCTGTCAAGAACTTGGACAGAGGTGGCTTGGGACTTGAATCTGGCTTTCTGCTGCTTTCAGTGGTCTGAGAGAGAGAAAAGAGAGAGAGATCCATTTTGAAATCTTTGTAGGTTTGAAGTGGTCTCTGCCAATAGCTAGGTTTCCATCCAATTGGTGACAGATTTTCATCTGTTCAAAAATTCTAAAATCTGCATAAAAACAATTTGAGCATTTTCCCACCAGAGATGTTTCCTTTAAATGGACTTGTTGTGGATAAAAAGCTGTGCGTGATGACATAGTTCACATAAAAATAACTTGTGGTTAAATTCCCATGTACCGAAAGAAAATACTAGTTAAATGGGTTTCCATCGCATTTTCAACTCTACTGACGGGTTTGTCAAAACATTTCTTGCATTAGGCTATATAACGGATGTGCCCACTCTGGTTTTGGCACGTGCTCTCTAGCCAACTGTTAGATACAGATAGTGCTGGTTTAGCATTCATTATGAGATTATTATGGACAAAAAGAACGAGATTATTTTGATTTGTCAAACCAGGATCAAGGTCATCACTGTGCACTTTCCCCACCATGTAAAGTTCCTCATCATTTATTTAATCTGTAGCCTAATAAACCACATGTTTTCCCGAGTCATAGTGGGAGGACCACACAACATATCACCTGAATCCAAGTTTACTTCGATATGATGGTTATTATATCAATATCTGCACATAAAGGTGTATTTATTGTCACATGCACAAGTACAGTGAAATGCTTACTTGCTAGCACAATGAACTACAGTTAAATGAAAGCTGTCTCAGAGGCTGGCTACTGAAAAGTGTTAAAACTCCCCAACACCTCATAGTAGTCAGATCTCTCACTTCTTATGGCCCTCTATCATTTTACCATACAACACAATATACTAATGCTTAAATTAATCAATTTATTCAGATCTTACAGAATCTCATTCAGACAACACTGATGTTGATATGATGGTTATTATGTCAATATCTGAGCATAAAGGTGTTTCCACCGCCATTTCTCGCATTATTCATTTTACAGACACAAAAACATCCCACCTTACCTAGCGTATTTTGTTTTGTCGACATGTTTTGTCGACATCAGTTTCCATCAGGCATGTCCTGACATTTTTGTACTTTACTTGCATAACAAGGTTGGATGGAAACCTGGCTAGTGATGCTAATATACATTATTTCATTCAGTAATAAGCTACAGTCTGTATGAAATTACACCCTATTCCTATAGTACAACACACTTCAGAGACACATGTTAATGTACAGTGTTTGAAAATGTTGCCAAGGGTTACGGGGTCAAATGAACTCTGACCTCAACAGAGAGGTTGTCCTGTGTCGGTGTTGTCACAGGGTCCTGTTCTTCAGCAGACGGAGGGATGTTGTAGAAAACAGAGGACGGAAAGACATAGGAGGGAGAGGAGCAGGAAGAGGAGGAAGAAGGGGGTGATGTGGGAGAGAGGGTGGGAGGAGGAGAGGGTTTGAGGAATTTGAAGGTCTCTGTTTCAGGAAAGAAAGAGAGAACAGCAGACATGTTTTATATTTCAGCGTCTCAGCTTTTGTCCGACTCCTTTCCAGCCGTCTATTTCCACTGATTCTTTCATCTCGTTTTCCAGTCATTCAATCTTACTTCTCGTCTTTAGCCCCGGAAGTCTGTGCTTTCTCTTTTTGCTCAGACGAATTTTATGTTTCTGAGCAGAACTGTCCAGAACTCCAAGGGACTGAGAAAGAGAGAGAGAGAGAGAGAGAGTGAGAGAGAGAGAGAGAGAGAGAGAGAGAGACAGTGAGAATAAGAACAAGAGAGTGAGATTTTGCAGTGAGTGTTTTTATACCGGGGCTCTCCAACCCTGTTCCTGCAGAGCTACTGTCCTGTAGGTGTTCAACCCTAATCTAGGTTTTTGATTTTAATAATTAGCTGGCTGATAAGATGAATCAGGTTAGTTACAACTGGGGTTGGAGCAAAAAACCTACAGGGGGGGTTAGCTCTCCAGGAAAAGGGTTGGAGAGCCCTGTTCTATAGACAGAGGCCTACAACAGCACTTTAAATGACTACAATGCCCACAATCCCACCGGGTGGCTCACCTTAACACAGGAGAAGTCAAGATGGTCCTTCGATTGGTTCCTTATGGGGGACTTAGAGTCATGGATGTCCTTAGATATGGGTCTGGAGTGGTCCAACTCACTCTCCTCCGCTGCATCATTGTCCAATAGTATCTTCGGTTTGATGACAGAAATGGCATCAGTTCCAGTGTCATTGTTGTTGTCTACTTCCTGTTGTCTGTTGTCCGATTGGTTGTCCACAATCTCCTTCGGACTTGTTTGGCTGAAGTGAACATCCTCATATAAAGAATGGCCTATGTCCTCGTGGTTATGTTGAACGTCGTTGGGGAGGCGCGACTCTGGTTCAGTCTTTAATTGGTCGCCTTCATCACCACCGTGTTGGCAAGCAGCCTCTGATTGGTAAACGGACGGTGAGGGGGCGGGACTGTTCTTAATGGACAGGAATGGTGACCACTCCTCTCCTGTTAGAATCTCGTCCACCAAGCTGATGGGACTGAAGTTGAACTTGAAAGAGCTGAAGGAGCTGTAAAATAGAGGCGGAAAAACATTGACTCTATTCCCAATATAGCGCATTACATTTGAACAGGGCACTGATCAAACGTAGTGCACTATACACCATATTCCCTATAAAGTGCACTACATTTGACCTATTAGTGCACTATATAGGGAATAGGGTGCCATTTGGGAAACCACATATATATTATGTCATCTGTCGTGGGTTGATGAAACCAGTGGTCACATTTCTTTAAACAAATATATATAATAACACTTTTCACAAGTATGTGGTACATTTTCACAACTCTAGTTAGTAAAATAACTCAAAATATATCATCTAAAAGGCAGTTGTTTCAAAACTTTAACATTTTCAATTGACAAAGTACAACACACAAAATGACAGTCACTTTTTCACCCCACTTAATCAGTGTTTAATCTAGAAACACACGTTTCACATTGCAAGACATGTTCGTATAAAGTAATAGCCTTTCACAATGCAGTGTTCACATTACTTTTGATATGATTCTCTTCTCATTTGTTAAAATACATTGTTCTGTTACTTAATCCAACTGCTCTCTAATTGATAATCACTTCAACATTTGGTAAACCTATATTCTAATTTTGATAACTACAGAATAAAATTGTATGTTTGTAAAGTATAAACATATAAAGTATGATATACACTGAGTGTACAAAACATTAGGAGCACCTTAATAATATTGACTTGTACCTCCTTTTGCCCTCAGAACAGCCTCAATTTGTCGGGGCGTGGACTCTACAAGGTGTCGAAAGTGTTTCACACGGATGCTGGCCCATGTTGACTCCAATGCTTCCCACAGTTGTGTCAAGTTAGCTGGATGTCCTTTGGGTGGTGGACCATTCTTGATACACACGGAAAACTGTTGAGCATGAGAAACCCAGTAGCGTTGCAGTTCTTGACACACTCAAACTGGAGCACCTGGCACCTACTACCATAACCCGTTCCAAGGCACTTAAATATTTTGTCTTGCCCATTCACCCACTGAATGGCACACACACACAATCCATGTCTCATAGAAATCCTTCTTTAACCTGCCTCCCCTTCATCTACACTGATTGAAATGGATTTAACAAGCGACATCAATAAGGGATCATAGCTTTCACCTGCTCAGTCTATGTCATGAAAAGGGATGTATACTGTAATGTACAATTATGATGATGGCTATAATGATTTTACTCTACAGTAAGTTTTTTTTAAATCTGATATTGACAAGAATAAAGATGTACTGTATGTGTCCCGACTTCCGCCGAAGTCGGTCCCTCTCCTGGTTCGGGCGGTCGACGTCACCGGCCTTCTAGCCATCGCCGATCCACCTTTCATTTTCCATTTTGTTTTGTCTTGTCTTCCCACACACCTGGTTTCAATTCCATCATTACATGTTGTGTATTTAACCCTCTGTTCCCCCAATGTCCTTGTCCGGAATTGTTTATTGTAAGTGCTTGTGCACGTTATGCCTGGTGTGCGTCGGGTTTTGTACCCATTTATTGATTGTTCTGTTTTCCGGTGGTTTTTCTTATTAAACTGCGCTGTTGGAAAGACAGTTTTTTGCTCTCCTGCGTCTGACTTCTCTGCCGCCAGTACGCACCCCTTACAGTACGCAACAAATACATCACCTACACAGTAAGAATGGATCCACACTGGTCCTACAATGCTGCACATCTCATTGAGTTCCTCCTGTCAAGGTGAATGGGTCACCTATGTCGTTGTGTGGGACAATTCATCACATACTTGTGAAAATAGCACCAAGGCGATTGGAAATCAAAACGAGATTGCAAAAATGCCACTTAACTGGACTAACAGCTCGGAGCACAGAATGTGTTTGGTGACATCAAAGCACTCAGGAAGTCATGATAGCTATGGGGAAGTAGTGTCTGAGTTACTGTAACTTCATCTACATAACACACACACAGAGACCAAGGAATGGGTGTGCTCTGCTATGGCAAGCACAGTATCTAAAGTAGAGTCAAGGATAAAGAGAGGGTGTGGTGGATGCAAAATCACCAAGACTCCCCAAGACTCACTTTCCATCACCACTGAAAACGTGTCTCTCTCTCTCTCCTCCTCTTACTCCCTCTCATTCTGTCTCTCACCTCTGAAAACGTGCACGCTGTCCCACAGGCTTCCTCTCCGTCTCAGCTTGGCTGGGCGGCTCCATCATTGGTGGAGCAGCCTCACTACTCCTCTTCTCCTCTTCGTCCTCCTCTTCCTCTATGACGGACATTTTAGTATGCAACCTGACTGAATGTCGATCTTGACGGAGGTTCACCTGTCAAAAGGAGACCACAGCAAAAAATGACACCGTGGTCACCCTAAAAAAAGAGGGCGACTTCGTTCTTAATCAATGTTAGATAGTCCGACTGGATGTCGATCTTGATTGAGGTTCACCTGTTATAACATAACACGGTAAGAGGACAATTATGCAATATTTGATTCATCATTTAATGTCAGATAGTTCATTGTAGTAAAGGAAAGAATACAAATGTAATTTTGTCGCATTAAATGAGCAAGAAAGACTTACCAATGGCATTTCGCTCTCCACCTCTTTTTCTCCGTCGTCCTCCTGAATCTCTCCATTCCCTCTCTTCTCCTCTCGACTCTGCTTCCATCTGCTAATCATCTTCTTGGCAAATTTCTTCACCTTTCCTCCCTTCATTGTCTTAATATTCGGGTGTTTCGACCCAAGCACACCCCCACCACCCCATGTTGCAGCGTCCTGAACCACAACTTCATGTGTGCCTTCTAAATTCCTCCCCCCTTCCAACAAACCTCCCTCCTCCGTGTTACACCGAAACTCGGCAGGGGTTCTGGAGCTCTCGCTCCCATCTGCGATGTGTTCGCTAGGCTCTGGTGGTTCTCTGACTCCCTCTGTCTCTGGAGGTATAGACTGGAGGTCTGGGGGGATGTCTCTCGTTTCAGACCCAGAAGAGGCACTTCCATCTGTGCTGTCCTGGGCTCTCCTCTCAGGTCCCTGGGGCAGAGATCTGTTTCTGTGTGGAGGTTGGGGTATAAGCGGCTTGGGTGCGATCGATTCCAACGGTTTGGGTACCCCCATTACCCCCATCCCCACCGGCTCAGAGGCTTTAGGGGGGCGCCCTATATCCTTCCCCCTCAGCTGGGAAGGGTCCTGTGTTGCCACGGACACAGTCGTCTCTAACTGCTGCACCCCCCCACCCCTCTGTGCTGTAGAGTCCAGAGTAGGATCCAGAAGGGGCTGTGAGAATCGGTGTTCTGACTTAAGGATGACAGCTGAGTACATAGACAGCCTATCCCCTGAGGATGACAGCATATCCTCCTCCTGGCCTCCAGGCCCTCTCCCATGCCCTGTAGGCCTCAGCTCACAGCCTGGGCCCTCGCCTACCACTCTCCCCCACACAGGGGCACTCTGGCTAGGGTCGAGGGCTGGTGGAGGGGGCGGTGGCGGTGGCCCTGTAGGGTGTAGCGGTGGTTTAGCCCTCCTCTTGGGGGGAACGGGGGGAGGCGGGGGTCTGGCATCCAGGCCAGGGGGACAGGGTAGCAACTGCCTTCTCTCCCATCTGGGAATCACAGCAGGGGATTCGCTGGTTTCCTCTTCGACCAGTTTTTTCGATCCTGCATTCAAAAACAGAATGCCGGAATTCCCCTCTTCTCTCTCATCTGAATCCCTGTCTGATGATTCCAGACCGTTGTCCCTCTCAGTCAGAACTTCCAATTGTGGATCATTATCATCATCATCATCATCATCCTCAATCCCTGAAGCAAGCTTCCCTTTGACTATGACCTCTGCATTATTGTGGTCCTGATGGGTCACATAGAATCCCCTGTCTGTTTCCACTGAGGTTCTGGGGTGTTGGGGTGTGTTACGGTACGTGTTAGTGTGTATGTTAGGAAGTTGATCCGTGTCTTCTGCAGGGCTCAGTCTGAGCAGCATGGACTGGATCAGAGATATACTTCCAGATTGACTGTCCGCCTCAGACATCTAGAGAGAGAGAAATACAGAGAGATTTTTAATATGTGTCAATGTGTCCCAAATGGCACTTTATTCCCTTTGTAGTGCACTACTATTAACTGGGGCCCATTCCATATTGCCCATAGGGCTCTGGTCAAAAGTAGTGCACTACATAAGGAATACGGTGCCATTTTGGAGGCATAGTGTTGTTTCATAACCACATCCCTACAGTAATAATACACTCAGTGTCTGTCTGTCTGTCTGTCTCTCGACCTGTCTGTCAGCCTGTGTCTGACCAGTGTGTGTCAAAGTCAGCACAGGTAATTGAAGGCATAATTTTACAGAAATATTGACTTAGTTTTATCAACTGAAGCTATTCACAGTTTGGATTCACTCACAATGTCCTATATGCCACTACAGAAGCTGTACAACAACCTGTTGATGTCACCACATCCTCTCTCTCGGTGTAATGCTCATGCACTTCAATCACTGCTTCTTCACTGTTCTTTAGAGATGTATTAGACTTAGGGTTGCAAAATGTCGGTAAATTCCCCCAAATTCCCAGGTTCATTAGAAATTCCAGTTGGAATATTCCGGGAATCAGGAGAGAATAAGCAGGGAATCCGGAGACCTCCAACCAGGATTTCTGGAAAATGCCGGAACATTGGGAAGGTTAACAGAATTTTACACCCCTAATTAGACTGAGTATATTTCTCTTACCGCTGTTCTATTCTCTTCCTCCGTGTTTTCTTCTCTTCATCCTCTCCTCCTCGAGCCCTCTTTGCATTGAAAGCTTTCCTCAGCTGCTTTCATTCAGTCCCTCTCTCTCTCTCTCTTTCCCACATGTGTTCCTAACAGACACAACCAGAACATGTCTGGCCTCTCTCTTCCCTCCTGTCTTCTCCGTCTGCGTGCTCGTGTGTGTGTGTAATAATTTCCTCATTGAAACTGCCAAAACCAGTTCTCCCCCATTCCGCGCACAGTGTCAGTGACTCAAAGTTTAACATGGCATGGTATACTATATTTAACACAGTTTCCAAACACTAGATGATGCACCTTTTCCCTTGAAAATGTTGAGATGCTTTTGGCTTTTGTGACTAAACTGTGTATGGTAGATCTGGCATCAGATGTTAGGTATTTTGATGGATGCACCATGAATACAAGTGCATATTTTTGGATAATATTGAAGAGAAAGGACAACTCTTGTTTGCAAGTGTCTTTGCTGTATACAGTACGTAAGCTATATTTGGCAGAGTACCAAGTATGAGGTTAGCTGAAAGGTATGTGTGATACTCATGCTTCAGCTTCAAACTACAGACACACAGACAGGTGCACAGGTGTGCACGCACGCACACACACACCCTGACTACTTGCCTACTCCTCTGACAGAGTAGGCCAAACAGGGCCGGCTTTAGCCTATAAATTCCTACAGCCAGAAAGTGAGCGGAGTTTGCCGTTCAATATGTGACTACAGCTGTCCTCTCCATTCAGGGGACAGGTATAAGTCCTAGGTAAACCATCTAGACATTACTCCATTTGAAAGACAAAAGCAATAAGGAATTTCTCTCATCTCAAATGCGGCCTTCCACGTTCATGCTAAACACAGCCAGCCATAGGCTGCAAGCAGTTTTATTTTATAAATAACTTTTTTATGTATTTTATTGTACCGTTATTTAACCAGGTAGGCCAGTTGAGAACAAGTTCTCATTTACAACTACGACCTGGCCAAGATAAAGCAAAGCAGTGCTACAAAAACAACAACACAGAGTTACACATAAACAAACAACCTGTCTTGCAGGAAATCACGCACAGAACGAGCAGTATGGCTGGTGGCATTGTCATGCTGGAGGGTCATGTCATGATGAGCCTGCAGGAAGGGTACCACATGAGGGAGGAGGATGTCTTCCCTGTAACGCACAGTGATTGCCTGCAATGACAACAAGCTCAGTTCAATGATGTTATGACACACCGCCCCAGACCATGACGGACCCTCAACCTCCAAATCGATCCCGCTCCAGAGTACAGGCCTCGGTGTAACGCTCATTCCTTCGACGATAGACGCGAATCCGACCATCACCCCTGGAATCCGACCATCACCCCTGAGACAAAACCGCGTCTCGTCAGCGAAGAGCACTTTTTGCCAGTCCTGTCTGGTCCAGCGATGGTGGGTTTGTGCCCATAGACGATGTTGTTGCCGGTGATGTCTGGTGAGGACCTGCCTTTACAACAGGCCTACAAGCCCTCAGTCCAGCCTCTCTCAGCCTATTGCGGACAGTCTGAGCACTGAGCGACAGTCTGAGCACTTGTTATGCCATGCGGTGTAATGGATCTTGATGAATGGATATCAAAACTGTCAGGTAAATTGTAATTTAATGATGAGATGGATACATTAGTGTAAAATTGAGTGTAAAAGGTAACTTTGTATTTAATACACCCCTTTGAAAGTAAAAATACAATTTTTACTGCGGTTTCTGATAGTTTTTCATCATTGTTGCGATCATAAAGGTTATAAAATACAAATATTTTAAAGTATTTTGGGGTAACACGGGAAGCCATGACCCAAAACGTCAATACAGGTGAATGCATTTTCACCATTGACCTATTGGGGGTGATGAAATGGACCTATATCAGGTTTTGTTCAGCGTGAAAAACTATACAAGTGTGCCAATTTCCACGCTTCTATACTAAATCGAACAATATGGTCTTTTTTGGGAGCTTATCTACTGTACTATAACCTCATTGTCCTCTCATAGAATGTTAGTTCCTTTTGCATCCCTTTGATATGTTAAGTAAGAATTGTGCACCCATATTGAATTTTTAAAACCTGTTATATTCAATGCAGTGCCCTTTAATATAGACCACATGGAGAATTCAATAAATCAGATTTCTAATATGAATAAAGACTTACTAAACTGCCAAAATTCAGAATTTTGACATGTCCCTCTTTGCACCCTCTGTGACATCCAGGAAGATTTTAACCCACTTAACCCCAAAATGTCTCCAAGTTTATCATCAATGTAAGTCCTAGTTATGCTGTTGCTTTGACAGTCATTTCTGAAGATTATTATTGATTCATTTATGTGATTAGTGATTCATTTGAAGATAAAAAAATATAATAATAAACCTGTCCCTCATTTTAAGGTCAACCCTGTTAAGTGAACTAAAATCTCGTTTGAATATAATGAAACTATTCCTTTTAAAAATAAAATAAATGTTGAAAGAAAAACATTTAACATCTAACAGTCAAATCATAGTGTAAAAACAGGTGAGCTGGTTCTACTCTTTTTTTGGTAATTCTCTGGTGTTTTATGGTGAAAAACTAA
The DNA here is from genome assembly GCF_016432855.1 of Salvelinus namaycush. Classification (NCBI taxonomy): domain Eukaryota; kingdom Metazoa; phylum Chordata; class Actinopteri; order Salmoniformes; family Salmonidae; genus Salvelinus; species Salvelinus namaycush. Next base: position 57,266,613 of record NC_052314.1, read on the forward strand.
GTGGATCAAGCATAACACGTCAACCCTGTTACCCATAGACAGACAGGCTAGAAATGTTTTAACAATTGTTTATTTTTTTTGTGGAGCTTGCATTCAATTGCCCTTCCTCTTGCATACAACAATCTTCCATTCCCTCTGTTACAAGGGGATTTATGGCTGATGGAAGATTAAATCATCAACCCTGTTACTTTATTTGGAACTTACAGTCATTTTTTAAATTATCCTCTTGAGATGGGAAAACATGCTTTTTTTATTAAATTGAACATGTGCTCTTTATGACAGAATGATAAAATGAGGTGAAATGTAAAGTATTTTTTCCACCAAGTTACATATCTCAAAAAGCACCGAATTCTTGGTAAAGTTGAGCAGAGCCTTTTAGTACTTGATACAGTAGGTGCCCAGCCTGTACGAGTCGTCAAACTTCTTCAGGTCACAGGCTCTGGGCATGCCACACGCTGCATTCTCCTCCTGGAGATTCACTGGGACAGCAGCGCCACCTAGGGGACAATGATGGAATAACTACACGGTTTCACCAGGTAAATTTACTGAGAATAAAGTATATTCTATGACATTACAAAAGAAAAAAAAATGAACATTTTCACAATGACATACTAAAGAAAATCTTACCAGAGTGGACCAGGTTGCTTCTCCCTCTCATCCTTTCTTCTCCTTTTTTGTCTTTACATTTTATGTATTATAAAGTGTCATCTCACCTCCTCCCTGTGCTTCTCACCCTTACAGATACCGTAACTGTCTTACGTCTGCATTACATTTGGAACACAGTTATACACGTCAATCCAGAGCATCCCAAACATGCTCAATGGTTGACATGTCTGGTGAGTATGCAGGCAAAGGTAGAACTGGGACATTTTCAGCTACCAGGAATTGTGTACAGATCCTTGCGACAAGGGCTGTGCATTATGCGGATAATCATGAAATGCTTTGAAAGGCTGGTCATGGCTCACATCAACACCATCATCCCAGACACCCTGGACGCACTCCAATTCACATATCGCCCCAACAGATCCACAGATGATGCAATCTCTATTGCACTCCACACTGCCCTTTTCCACCTGGACCAAAGGACACCTGCTTGAGAATGGGGCCCCTCAGGGGTGCGTGCTTAGTCCCCTCCTGTACTGCTTGTTCACCCACGACTGTGGCAATGCACGACTCCAACACCATCAATAAGTTTGCCGACAAGACAACAGTGGTAGGCCTGATCACAGACGACGATGACGCAGCCTATGAGAGAGGTCAGTGACCTGGCAGTGTGGTGCCAGCAGTGGCACCACCGATTTGTTGCATGTTTTCCATGTTATTTTGGCATTAGTACATGTCACATATCAGTCTGCAAACAATGTAAAAACACATTTATTAAGTGAATAAAGCCGTATACAAACATGGTCTCTTTCTTGCTTTCTTGAGCAAGGCAGCTCCAAAATGCAGGTGTTTCAGTCTAGCTCAGTGCTTTCTTTGGTGGAAACTAGGAAGCTGAAAATATTTGGCATGGGCCCTCAGATCCTAAAAATTCTACAGCTGCACCATCTAGAGCATCTTGACTGGCTGTATCAACACTTGGTATGGCAACTGCTTGGCATCCAATGCAAGGCGCGACAGAGTGTAGTGCGTACGGCCCAGTACATCACTGGGGCCGAGCTCCCTGCTATCCAGGACCTCTATACCATGTGGTGTCTAAGAGGAAGGCTCCATCATTTACGGTGATACAGCCTCTGCAGAAGTCAGGGCATTCATACTTCTTGCGCTTCACGTTGCAGTGCAGAGTTGTTGTGAAGGAAGTGAGTTTGTGTTTATACAGGACCTCCCGCCCCCACCTACCGTCAACCAATCATGTCAATGCGGAGCTATACGGAGCCCTCCGTTACAGAATTTGGGAGCTCAATTTGGCCTCTGTGTGCCTCCGGAGGCTCCGCAAATGTGTCACACTCTCCATACGGAGTCTACGACCACATTTCCAGATCAAGCAGAAGTTGGCTCCTACACTGACATCCCAAAACACACATGCATACTGACGCCACACACACACACTTTCACACTCATCCCCTACATTGCTGCTTCTGTCTATTATATATATCCTGTTGCCTAGTCACTTATAGCTATTTCAATCAACAACAAAAGTGATACTTTAAAACTTCTCTAGGATAGGGGGCAGCATTTTCACATTTGGATGAAAAACATACCCAAATTCAACTGCCAGCTACTCATCCCCAGAAGATAAGATATGCATATTATTAGTAGATTTGGATATAAAACACTCTGAAGTTATTAAAACTGTTTGAATCATGTCTGTGAGTATAACAGAACTTATTTAGCAGGCGAAACCCCGAGGACAAACCATTCAGATTTTTTTTTTTGAGGTCACTCTCTTTTCAATGGGTTTTCATTGGGAATCCAGATTTCTAAGGTACCTTCTTGCAGTTCCTACCGCTTCCACTGGATGCCAACAGTCTTTAGAAATTGGTTGAGGTTTATCCTTTGTGTAATGAAGAAGTACGACCATCTTGAACGAGGGTCACTTGAAGTGTACTGTTAGATAGAGGCGCGTGACCAGAAAGCTAGCTACAGTTTGTTTTAATCCTGTATTGAACACAGATCATCCCGTCTTCAATTTTATCGATTATTTACGTTAAAAAATACATAAAGTTGTATTACAAAAGTAGTTTGAAATGTTTTGGCAAAGTTTACAGGTAACTTTTGAGATATTTTGTAGTCACGTTGCACAAGTTGGAACCGGTATTTTTCTGGATCAAACGCGCCAAATAAATGGACATTTTGGATATATATCGACGGAATTAATCGAACAAAAGGACCATTTGTGATGTTTATGGGACATATTGGAGTGCAAACAACAGAAGCTCGTCAAAGGTAAGGCATGAATTATATTTTTATTTCTGTGTTTTGTGTCGCGCCTGCAGGGTTGAAATATGCTTCTCTCTCTTTGTTTACTATGGTGCTATCCTCAGATAATAGCATCGTTTGCTTTCGCCGAAAAGCCTATTTGAATTCTGACATGTTTGCTGGATTCACAACAAGTGTAGCTTTAATTTGGTGTCTTTCATGTGTGATTTAATGAAAGTGTGATTTTTATAGTAATTTATTTGAATTTGGCGCTCTGCATTTTCTCTGGCTTTTGGCCAAGTGGGACAGTAGCGTCCCGCCTATCCCAGAGGTTTTAAGGACATTTTTTTTATATATTTTCCAATGTTTTACTTTTATGTTTAGATCAAAATATATACAAGTATATGTAACCGATGTGAAATGGCTAGCTAGTTAGCGGTGGTGCGCGCTAATAGCCTTTCAAACGGTGACGTCATTCGCTTTGAGATCTTGAAGTAGTGGTTCCCCTTGTGATGGGTAACGATGCTTCGTGGGTGACTGTTGTTGATGTGTGCGGAGGGTCCCTGGTTCTCGCCCGGGTCGGGGCGTGGGGACGGTTTAAAGTTAAACTGTTACATTGATGCTGTTGACCCGGATCACTGGTTGCTGCGGAAAAGGAGGAGGTTGAAAGGGGGGTGAATGTAACCGATGTGAAATGGCTAGCTAGTTAGCGGTGGTGTGCGCTAATAGCCTTTCAAACGGTGACGTCACTCGCTTTGAGACCTTGAAGTAGTGGTTCCCCTTGCTCTGCAAGGGCCGCGGCCTTTGTGGAGCGATGGGTAACAATGCTTCGTGGGTGACTGTTGTTGATGTGTGCGGAGGGTCCCTGGTTCTCGCCCGGGTCGGGGCGTGGGGACGGTTTAAAGTTAAACTGTTACATTGATGCTGTTGACCCGGATCACTGGTTGCTGCGGAAAAGGAGGAGGTTGAAAGGGGGGTGAATGTAACCGATGTGAAATGGCTAGCTAGTTAGCGGTGGTGTGCGCTAATAGCCTTTCAAACGGTGACGTCACTCGCTTTGAGACCTTGAAGTAGTGGTTCCCCTTGCTCTGCAAGGGCCGCGGCCTTTGTGGAGCGATGGGTAACGATGCTTCGTGGGTGACTGTTGTTGATGTGTGCAGAGGGTCCCTGGTTCACGCGAGGGGACGGACTAAAGTTAAACTGTTACATATACATGAAGGTGTCTGTAATATAATAAACTTGGCAAAAGCAAATGTAGACATTAATAAACGCATATCAAAACTTCCTACATATTTTTCTTAAACGGTGGGGGAGTGCCAAGATGGAGGCACGGATCTTCAAAACAGTGCCCATCAGTCATCTAGTGTATAACTCATTGCGTCATCATGTGATTCCAATCCCGGAAAAACAACAGGAAAAGTTTGTGTCGCAACTTGCTCTGTCAAAACATTTAATTTTCCATTCTTTTTAAAACAATTATTGTACGAATGCGTTGGACTATATGATATAACAATGAAGTCTGCATTGTTACACGTTTTAGTGCCCTTTTGTGTTTGTGTCGTTTTGGCGAACACTGGTCTATTCAACAGCGTTTTAGTCGACATAAGCTATGATCACTACGCCGAGAAGACAGTTGACTACCTACCCTGTTACCTGGCAATGCCATTCAACTCCTTGGTCAATTTGGGATACATTTTCATGGGCATTTACTGGCTACTTCAACGGACGAACGGTAAAAGAGACACTAGGGCAGATTACGTCAAAGACATGTTCGCACTCATGGCCATTGCCTACGCACCTGTACAGTGGGTGCGCCTCGCGACTCTCCTTCGTGCGCCCGCTGTTTTGGACCAGTGGTTCACGCTTCCCATCTTCGCGTGGGTGCTGGTGTGGTGCGATTTTATCGAGCACGGTTGGCGGCCACGGTACGCGTTAACGGTCGAGTTGTGCTCCATTCTCAGCTATGGCCTTTCGCTGGTGCACGACCAAGGGTTCGAGGTGGCCCTCGGATGTCATGTGGCCTTCGCGGTCATCAAAGGTGTAGGGGTAAACCGTAACCATGGGGACTGCCATTCCCGGAGATACCTGGGTCTTGCGGTACTGTCCTGCAGTGGTTTCGTGTTGCTGAAACTGTTGGATCACACCCTGGCCCGATACCGACCGTTCCAACATCTCACTGGACACTTCTGGTCCAAAGTGTGTGACGTTCTGCAGTTCCACTACAGTTTCTGCTTTCTCACGCGCTTCACAAGCATAGCACCAAAACGGACTGAATAGGTCTGTCCATGGATGATCAATGGCAATAGGTCTGAGTCTGTCTGCAATTAATGTGTGTTAAGTCATTCAATTGTCTTCGTGGACTTAAGGGAGCAGAAATTGTGTAGAAGAAACGTAACCCACTTCAGGGACAAAATGACAAAACTGTGTCGGTCATTCACTGAAGTTATATTCTAGATAGTAGGCCAATCACACCTAATTCAGATTTGTAAAAAAGATGTAGGTACAGGTAGGCTGGTTTGATAAAATGCAGAGGGGAAAATGCAGCAAGAACTGAGTCAGCCAATGATTTAAGACTGATGAAGATATATTTGTTTTTTCTTTTTCTTTGTACATCTCGTTTGTTAACATCTAATCTCATAAGAAATCAACATCAGTGCAACATATATTTCCAACAAATGTGTAAATGTGTCAAAACAATCATTGTCATAATATCACAAATTGGAGGAATTAAAACTGTTTTATGAGAAATCTTTTAGCCACCAACTTTACATAATTTATTTTGTGGTCAATCTTTACAATTCCAACTTTGTCATGCTTGTCAGCACAGGCTCAGAGAATAATAACTTCCTACTGGTCCAGAACAGAGCAAGTCCCGCCTCCCGGAAGTCCTGGTTGGCACAGTAGATGATGGGGTTCAACCCACAGTCTAGGTAGGACATCACTGATGACAGAGTTCTCAGCCAATCAGGTGCAGGGGATAGGTCCAGTTTTCCAAGAAGAATCAGCTGTGGGGAAGTGAGGAGTAAAAAATAACCATTGGCTTCAGGGAGGAGAATGGCAAAATGAATCTGAAGAGAGTGTGTGTGTGTGTGTGTGTGTGTGTGTGTGTGTGTGTGTGTGTGTGTGTGTGTGTGTGTGTGTGTCACCTCAGACACAGCGAAGGGAGTGTAGCAGAACAGGTAGAAGGCCACAATCAGAGGAGTGACAGAGGAGAGGTCATCTGGGTCACTATGAAGGAGAGAGAGAAAGAGCCGTTACTAAGGAAGGTACTAATCTGGTTGCCTTCTTCATCTCCTTTCTATCATCTGCACTGATCTATAATTTTCGAGTATATGTGAATGGAACCTCCATTTCTAGCTTGAAAAGGATGCTTTGGTAAAGCAAGAATGGTATGCATCAGGAAATTGATGTGCAGTTATTTCACATCAATGCAGATGATGTAAACGAGACGAGGGGGAGGTGACCATTTCAGACTATTACGATGCACCCAAATGCTCACAAATCACAACACATACCTGTCGCAGTTCCTCCCGCAGCAAGCAGCGGTGAAGAGAGAGCAGAAGAGGATGAGGAGGAAGGGGAGGAATATGCAGATGGAGAAAGCACAGAGGATATAGACCAGCATGTCAGAGTAACTGCTCTCCCAGAACACTGCACACAGCATCTCTGCAGGGTCGTACCTGAGAGTTGGAGAGAGACAGAGAGTTCAGAGGCAGGGACGGACCGGACCAAATTCGGCTCGGACATTTCTAACAGACCTGCCTATTTTTTTCCTTGAGGGCCTGACACCAGTCCATTTTTTTCCTTGGGCCCCCATTATTGGCCAAATAATTATAATTCTGTGCAAAACCCCTATTTTAGATTGGCTAACTGGGCTAAAGATAGACCAGGGTACATTGATGGAAGAGAAGATAAATTAACAATGACCTAGTCTGCCTCACTGTATGTCTAGTATGACCCAAATAACTACAAGACCCTCACCACAACCTTCCCTCACCTGATCCAGTTGTAGACCACAGGGATGCTCCCAAACACCACCCCTGTCAACCAGGAAGCCAGGCAAGCCAGAGCCACAACGACAGAGGCGCCTCTTCCTGTGGAGGCCACGCCCTTGGCTCGCTGTACGCAGAGAATCGCTGTGGAGAGGGGAGGAATTCGTTTTTTTTTAAAGTAGTGCACTACATAGGCAATAGAGTGCCATTTGGGACACACAATAGATGTAAGTGGATTGAGGATTGTTGAATTGGATGTAAAATATGCATGTGTGAGGAGTGGGTGTTTAGAAGTGAATAATGAGAATGAAAAGTGTGTGTGTAGAGAAGTTGGTTAGCGCATTAAGTGGTCATCAAAGTCAGTCCCGTAACACTGTTGTTTCTCCAAGTGAAATGCGGATTCAAAACGCCTACAACCTAGGCCCAGGAGATTCTCACCTATGCTTCCAATAGAGGAAGTGATGAAGGCGAATTTGAGCAAGCTGACGACCTCGCACCATGGTGACCTCTGACCCTTAGTCAACATAGCCAATAGGGAGCCAGAGATGATGAGCAGGGAGGAGCCAAGGTCGGAGAGGGTCAGACTGACGAAGGGGACCCAGTATCTACAGGGAAACTGATCCCTACACTGAGAAAGAGACGGAGAGAGAGATTATTCTATTTCAAGCTTTTTTATATATATATATGGGCTCTGCTCATTGGCATTGCTCGGTGCCTCTTCATCAGCAGATAGAGCTTGTTTGTACTGTGACATTTTGTAAAAAAGTGGCACCATCAGGCAGGCATATGTAAACTATAACGCACTCACAGAAGTAAGCTACAGTCAGAACACTGGGTTACAAAGAGGATATACGAGTCCTTGGTTAGATCTCCTAACAGTAGGTCAGGGAGAGAAGTGTGTGACACTCAGAGTTAATAACAGTTACCTACCATGATTTTTACCAGTAGTACCAGACAGTTCCCAATGACCCCCAGCACCATCTCCACGCTCAGAACTGCCACCAGCACTGACCTCTCAACCCTTGTCCAGGACTGCTCCAACACTACCGATGTGCTGCTGTTGGCCCAATCGTTCACTGAGCGATGGAGAAGAGAAAGAACAGTGATTATAAGTTATAAAGATATAAATGAATGCAGTCAATTACTGTTGGTTAGTCAAATTATACAATCTTGAAAGCCTCACAATGTGTAGAAAATCATTGCTATTATAGAATAATTCATGTAATTGTAATACAGTACCGTACTTACTTTTAAGACGGCTGGTTAGAGTCCACAACCATGAGGAGATAGAGGGAATTATGGATGGGAGAGTGATGATTACACAAAGTGAGACCGTCATCAAAAACAATCTCCAATTAAAACTATCCTGCTTCATTAGCCACTGGCAAATCCCTTATCAAGCATTGTGTGTGTGTGTGTGTGTGTGTGTGTGTGTGTGTGTGTGTGTGTGTGTGTGTGTGTGTGTGTGTGTGTGTGTGTGTGTGTGTGTGTGTGTGTGTGTGTGTGTGTGTGTGTGTGTGTGTGTGTAAAATATCACTACTAAATACTGAATGAAGCACAATCAATTCAAAACAACAACAGTACATTTAAGAATTTCACGTAGCACTGTATTTTAGGATAGAAAATCATATTTTCAAACTTTTGACCTTACCACCTGCGCCACATCAAACATGGCAACTTTTTGACGTCCAACGCGAGATCTCTGTCATAACGTTCTTTGACTTCCTGCCCACGCAAATTGCACTTCTCAAATCGTCCGCTGTTCTGGTTTAGAAGGCCAAATAGCGACAGGTCGGTGAGTTTTAAGTTATTTTATCAACTACATACTTATTTGAATTGGTTTTAAAGATTTTTTACAACACATAATATCTTTGTTTAAATTTCTACTGCCTTTTGGTACTTGTATGACCGCTGCTTTTACAGCTAAAGCTACATAACGTCAGTCATTGGAAAAGTCCTTGAGGATTTTATGGCTAACCGGTTGTTGCTAGCCGGCTCGCTAATGCTTGTTAGTACCTATCTAACAACATGCATTTGTCATAGCGTAAAGCGTTTTGGTAGTATTACATTTTGCTACAATATATCATGTCACGCAGTAAAAAATAGCGTTGAACGGGGCCTGTGTCATCTGGGTAACGTTAGACGGTTGGCTTTTGTTTTCTGGGAAAACAGTTGTCTTGCTGGAACACTCATGTCCTCAACTAGCAAGCTAACGTACTAACTAACCTATGCTGTTAACAGATATTCATTTTAGTGTAGTAGCTTCTTCTCTCTTGTATCGCATGCTGTCGTCACAAGGACCAGCAGAGCTCTGACATAAGGGTCATAATGATCATCACACATGAACGATTTTAGTAACAAGCACACATACTAACCTCTTAGCTATGGAACTTAGTTAGCTATCTACCTATGGTTTGTTTGTTGACAAACAGACAAGTTATTGGATGATAACACAAGGCACATCTTTACATTATGTCATGACAAACAAAGTAAGACCGATACAGGTTTTCTGAATGAGTGCAATGTGTTATCTGGCAACAGATTTCAATAGGTCAGTGACCTTTAAAAAAAAACATTGGCCAATTTATTTGCACATACCCTGTATTGCACTTGAGTGTCACATGATTAATAATTACATGTCTCTGTTTTTCTTTCCCTACCTCTTCCTGTGTTGTTGGCGTGTTCCAGACATGTCTGCGGCGTTGCGTGTACTATATTCCGTGTCCCGGCCAGGTAAGACCTCACCTGAGGGAGGGAGGGATGGATGGATATTGATGGTGTGGTGCACTGCTTTAGTGATAGAGAAGTCACTCTGGTCATCAACAGTTCAAGAGGAAATTTAGGCTATACTCAGTTATTTGGGGTAAACAGTGAATACAGATACCCAAAACACATCTCAACTATCTATGAAGATACTGATTGTAGGTCGCTCTGGATAAGAGTGTCTGCTAAATGCTCTCAATGTAATAATTTAAGACGAGTCAATGCTGTTAGCTGTCAGTGAAGTCTACTTGCTAATTGTTGACCTCTTGTGGTGAAAACACTTCCCTTGTAGCTCCATTTCATCCTCTGCCTTTTAGGTCATAATTTGACTCCTTTCCCCTCCGCCCCACAGGCGCCTTTGCGGCTGGACACAATCTGGTGCGTCTAATCAGTCTGTCGGCCCAGAGAGAGGGATTCAGTAAGTACTGTATCTTACCCCGGCTCTCAAGGTGCGTTCGTTTTGCATCATCGGGTGCACCGGGTGTGCGGCATTTGCGCATTCCATTCGTTCTAAAGGGAAATCCCCACCCATCCGGGGCACCTGGGAATTCAAAACGAGCACACCCAGTGCCTCTCATATACACCTGACCACTGTGATCCCCACACAGCTGCCCTTTGTTTTCCTTTGATTAGTATGAATGTTCAGACACGCACTCAACATTCATCTCACTGTCTTTCTCTCTACCTCCCTCTCTTTCTCCCTCCCTCTTGCCTTCTCTCTTCCTCTCTCTGTAGAGTATGTGAATGCTCAGGATCTGCCCACAGACATGAAGTCCATAACAGACCGAGCCGCTCAGACTCTGCTGTGGACGGAGCTCTTCAGAGGTCAGTTTCACTCCTGACTCTTTGTGACACCAACCCCCATGTCTGAAACGGTGCTGTATTCCCTATATAGTCCACTACTTTTGACCAGGGCCCGTAGGGTGTCATTTCAGACACAGCCACTGAATAACCTGGTCCCAGGTTTTTTTGTTGCTATTTTGCAAACTCCTATGACAAATTTCATAGGAGTTGACAAGAGGGCACCAAAAGATCAGGGACCAGCCTTGCAATGACTGTGATAAAGGCTACATACTGACAAATTAGTCTGAAATCTGTATGGTGCCATTTTGGATGCAGCCAGTGCAGTGTATAACATCACTTCCTGCTTCTTGCTCCCCCAGGATTGGGCATGACCATGAGCTACCTGTTCAGAGAGCCGGCCACCATAAACTACCCTTTTGAGAAGGGGCCCCTGTCGCCCCGTTTCCGCGGTGAGCACGCCCTGCGCAGGTACCCCTCTGGAGAGGAGCGCTGCATCGCCTGCAAGCTGTGTGAAGCCATCTGCCCTGCCCAGGTACATAGAAACACACCTGTGGCCTGTTGCAACGGTTGGGCGTAAAAACGTGGTCTTAAATGCTAGGTCAGGCGTAGCTACGTCAGACTTTGTGATCAGAATTCACACATGTTTGCACCAATTCAAAATAAGACTTGTCGTAGCTTAGTCCAGTGTAAGCAATGTGCGTTCATGAGATTTAATGCTTCATAATGATGGCTGCTAGGCTGTGCCCGTTACTAGGCTGTTGCCATCGTGGCAGTTCTAAAATTTGCAAGGCATGTCACTTCCACAGAGAGAACAGTCCATCCCTTTGCATAGCCCACCACTATGCATGAACCTTTTCTTAACCACAACTAGATGGACCCATAAAGAGTTACTGTGGGAATTAATTGTCTTTTTTTACTTTTATTTAAATCGGGAGCCCATTGAGACAAGGGTCTCATTTTCAATAGTGCCCTGAGGACAACAAATTCAACACAAACATTCGCCCCAAAAGTGTGTGTATATACACACCTATGCATTCAAGGGTTTTTCTTTATTTGTGCTATTTTCTACATTGTAGAGTAATAGTGAAGACATCAAAACTATGAAATAACATGGATTATTTTATTTTTTACATTTAACCTTTATTTAATAGGCAAGTCAGTTAAGAACAAATTCTTATTTCAAATGCAGAACAACAGGTTTTTACCTTGTCAGCTCGGGGATTCGATCCAACAACCTTTCGGTTACTGGCCCAATGCTCCAACCACTAGGCTACCTGCCAGAGTCATGTAGTAACCAAAAAATGATGACTAAAAAATCTAAATATATTTTAGGTTCTTCAAAGTATCCTTGATGACAGCTTTGCACACTCTTGGCATTCTCTCAACCAGCTTCACCTGGAATGCTTTTCCAACAGTCTGGAAGGAGTTTCCACATATACTGAGTACTTGTTGGCTGCTTTTCCTTCACTCTATGGTCCAACTCTTCCCAAACCATTTTAATTGGGTTGAGGTTGGGTGATTGTGGAGGCCAGGTAATCTGATGGAGCACTATCACTCTCCTTCTTGGTCAAATAGACCTTACACACCCTGGAAGGGTTGGGTCATTCTCCTGTTGGAAAAACAAATGATAGTCCCACTAAACGCAAACCAGACGGGATGGCGTATCGCTGCAGAATGCTGTGGTAGCCATGCTGGTTAAGTGTGCATTGAATTCTAAATAAATTCCAGACAGTATCACCAGCAAAGCACCATCACACCACCTCCTTCATGCTTCACAGTGGGTACCACTTATGTGGTCATCATCCGTTCACCTATTCTGCATCTCACAAAGACATGGCGGTTGGAACCAAAAATCTCAAATTTGTATTCAGACCAAAGGACAGATTTCCACCAATCTAATGTCCATTGCTCTTGTTTCTTGGTCCAAGCAAGTCTCTTCTTATTATTGGTGTCCTTTAGTAGTGGTTTCTTTGCAGAAATTCGGCTATGAAGGCACGATTCATCCAGTCTCCTCTGAACAGTTGATGTTGATGTGTCTGTTACTTGAACTCTGTGAAGCATTTTATTTGGGCTGGTAACTCTAATGAACTTATCCTCTGCAGCAGAGATAACTGGGTCCTCATGAGAGCCAGTTTCATCATAGCGCTTGATGGTTTTTGTGATTGCACTTGAAGGAACTTTCAAAGTTATTCAACTTTTCTGTATTGACTGACTTTCAGGTCTTAAATGAATGATGGACTGTCATTTCTCTTTACTTAAGCTGTTCTTGCCATAATATGGACTTAGCCCTATTTGGTAAAAGACCATCTTCTCTATACCACTTCTATCTTATCACAACACAAGTGATTGGCTCAAACGCATTAAGAAGGAAATAAATTCCACTAATTAACTTTTAACAAGGCACACCTGTTAATTGAAATGCATTCCAGGTGACTACCTCGTGAAGCTGGTTGAGAGAATGCCAAGAGTGTGCAAAGGTTGGCTATTTTGGTTATTACATGAATTCATATGTGTTATTTCATAGTTTTGATGTCTTCACTATTGTACAATGTAGAAAATAGTAAAAATACAGAAACCCTTGAATGAGTAGGTGTGTCTAAGCTTTTGACTGGTAGCGTGTGTGTGGTTACAATAAAAATTCAACACCACCATTTTTTATTTTTTATTTCTATCCAAACAAATGCAATTCTCATTTAACAAATTCAACATTAGACTCCTAAACTGCCCTAGCGACACCAGGGAATCAAGATGCAGGGAGTTGTGCAGGTTATTCCAAAAAGTTGGGGGCATTATAACTGAAAGCAGATTTACCTATTTCGGTGGAGAGACCCGAGGAACCTCGAGTGAGCGGGTTTGGTATCTCATGTTTTGATACTTCAACAACAGAGTTAGGTAAGTCAGATGCTTGTGTAGTAGAACTTTGTAAAAAAAAAAAACGGAATCGTGAAGTGATCTACGGTACTTGAATGAGGACCAGCCAACCTTTTTGATACAGGGTGCATGCGTATTAAATCCAAATGCGCATATATTTATAGGTGGGAAACCTATCTTTAGTCCAGATGACTCGCCTGTTTTTTTTTTTTTACCACTGATCAGACCATTTTGATAGCATGTTTTGTAGCCTATAACAAGTTGATGATTTTTCTGTTTACTCACCTAGTAGCTTACTCCAGACCAAAAGCCTGTGACTTGTCCGATGTGATTTGGTTTCACCGAATCTCCTTCTGTATATTTGGTTAATTGGTCTCTGGCTGGGAAAATAAGTGGAGGTGCCAGCTCATTTATTCGTTTGCTCATCTATTGCTGATCAGAAACATTTTAGCATGCTATAATGTTGCCCAAATCTACAATATTATTTTGCTAATGACTCGTGCGTAGGCAACTCCAACAGTCAGTGGAGGCTGTGAAATACAAACGCGAGATTCACCTGATTTTAAAATGGATGACTGTTCTTTCTATCGGTATCAAGAAGACAGTCTGAATTGAACACCCTACGCCGCCTGCTCCCTGCTAGACCGCTCATAGAAGGCTTGCTCCCAGGTGGTGCAGCGGGTATCATTTTTTTTGGTCCGGCGTTGAGCGCATTTTACGTCGGACGTAGAGTTACGGCCCAACTGGTGCAACCGGCCCCTGTAGTGTTAACACTCCTGAACTATTCGCATCTGCATATCCCTAACCCTCCCAGGGTATCAAAACACCTGCCCTTTGCAACGGAAATACCTCCATGGCTGCGTCCAAAATTGGTACACGTACATAGACCCCTGCATAGTGCACCCTATAGGCCCTGGTCAAAAGAAGTGCACCGTTTACCGTTTCCTATGTCTGCTATACCACAACACCTTCAGGCTCACTGCCCTAAACATGATTTACCCCCCCCCCCCCCCCCCCATTTACATAGGCCATCACCATCGAGGCAGAGCCCCGATCGGACGGCAGCAGGAGGACGACGCGCTACGACATCGACATGACTAAGTGTATTTACTGTGGCTTCTGCCAGGAGGCCTGTCCTGTTGACGCTATCGTGGAGGTGAGCTGGACCTTCTACCTCTCTACTGTGGTCGGTGTCCCAAATGGCACCCTATTCCCTACTTAGTGCGTTACATTTGACCAAAAGGAAATTGCCATTTGGCACAAAACCCCTCTACTATAGCTTCCTCTGTAGATGTCTGGCCGTTATGATCCCTGTGACTGAGGTTGGCGTAAAGGGCCTGTAAAACTATTTGGTTTGGTGTCTCCCCTCTCTCTTTCACCTCTCTCTCCCTCAGGGCCCCAACTTTGAGTTTTCCACAGAGACTCATGAGGAGCTGCTCTACAACAAAGAGAAACTGCTCAACAACGGAGACAAGTGGGAGGCTGAGATCGCTGCCAACATACAAGCTGATTACCTCTATCGATAGACTGGCTGGTGCGCAAATACACACACACCCACACACCGACTGACTGACCGACCGTACTCTGTTGATAACCATGAAACGCACACAGGTGCGGTATGACAGACTGACACACACATTGTATAGATATCCGTCAGCCTCTTTGACACAGACACACGTCCATCCATACTGTACAGTTGATCCAGATCAATGGTTCACACCCAGATATGTTTCCAGAGATCCAGGCAGCACCGTTTATCTATATTGCATATCTATACTGCATAAATATTGAATGTGACTTGGATGAATGGGACAAATAAACAGCAGGAACACACAGCTCTCCAGAACGAGGTCTCTGTGGATCACTGTATTAATAAGCTCAGTTCACCCACAGAGAGAAGCACCCTCAGTCTCCTGTACCGGCAGCCCGCCCACAGATGCCTATCCTGGGGCACATTCAATAGGGATACGTTGTGGAAATTTGCAGAAAGAAATGACATGAATAGAGTTGACATGATTCTTTATTCTACTTGTCAGAGAGGCATGTTTGTTATATGTACCATATTTCTATCTGAATGTTGCACAATGCTGTGCCCTACTGAACGCACCCCTGATGTCTTTCCTCAACAGTACTGTTTATCTGATTCGAGGTAAGATATTGCCCCTACCCTAACCTGAACCATTAGGGGGAAGGAGAACAATCTCATCGTGTGCTAGTGGTTAGGGACAACTACCTACTTTGTGTTCCAAATGGCATCTTATCTCCTATATAGTGCACTACTTTTGACCAGGGCCCATAAGATTCTGGTCAAAAGTAATGCACTATTTAAGGAAGAGTGTGCCATTTGGGACGCATTCCTACTCTGTTTTAAGGGCAGAGTGTTATCATTTTGTCAAAGCGTTACACAACCAGTTTGTACATGATAGACTCAGGCTCGATTATAATATCCTCAAACTAGTAGATATATTAGCCTGCTGCCAACACAAAGTTAAATGGGGGTTTGTTGTCATGAGAATTGTACAAAGGTTAAATACTTGTGGACGTCAAATTATGTAAAATAAAATAAAAAATTCAAATGGCCTGCGGTGTCTTCTTTTAAAGGCCCAGTGCAGTAAAACAATTTATTATCCTGTATTTTATATATTTCCACACTATGAGGTTGGAATAGTAATGTGAAATTGTGGCTAATTCCCTTTAAGTATAAGAGCTGTTAGAAAAGACTGCCTGAAATTTCAGCCTGTTTTGGTGAGATGGAGTTTTGGCCTGCCAGGTAACATCACCAGGTGTTAAATTAGATATATATATAATATGCCAGTTAGCAGATGTTTTCATCCAAAGCAACTTACAGGCATGCATGCATACATTTTATGTATGAGAGACTCCAGAAATCGAACCCACTACCCTGATGGTGCAAGCACCAGGCTCTAACCACTGAGCCATACAGGACCAGTTACTGTAAGCTTCTTACATTACCACAAAAATACTTTTAAAGAGCTGAAGCAAGCCCCACAACTTCACTTGTCAAGTTACCATCTTGTTTTGTCTCGTTCTTGATACTGTTTTTTTGACTGATTTCATGTCAATGTTAATATGGCTAACATTAGCTAGCAGGCTAACCTCCAAACGAGCTTCAATGCCATACAACACTCCTTCCGTGGCCTCCAACTGCTCTTAAATGCTAGTAAAACTAAATGCATGCTCTTCAACCGATTGCTGCCAGCCCGCCTAGCATCACTACTCTGGATGGTTCTGACTTAGAATATGTGGACAACTACAAATACCTAGGTGTCTGGTTAGACTGTAAACTCTCCTTCCAGACTCACATTAAGCATCTCCAATCCAAAATTAAATCTAGAACTGGCTTCCTATTTCGATGTCATTTACAAAATAGCCTCCAACACTCTCCTCAGCAAATTGGATGTAGTCTATCACAGTGCCATCCGTTTTGTCACCAAAGCCTCATATACCACCCACCACTGCGACCTGTATGCTCTCGTTGGCTGGCCCTCACTACATATTCGTCGCCAAACCCACTGGTTCCAGGTCATCTATAAGTATTTTCTAGGTAAAGCCCCACCTTATCTCAGCTCACTGGTCACCATAGCAACACCCACCCGAAGCACGCACTCCAGCAGGTATATCTCACTGGTCATCCCCAAAGCCAACACCTCCTTTGGCCACCTTTTCTTCCAGTTCTCTGCTGCCAATGACTGGAATGAATTGTAAAGCTAGAGACATATCTCCCTCACTAACTTTAAGCATCAGCTGTCAGAGCAGCTTACCGATCCCTGTATCTGTAAATAGCACACCCAACTACCTCATCCCCATACTGTTATTTATTTTTTTGCGCTTTTTCACCCCAGTATCTCTACTTGACTGTACCTTTGTTTATCCCATGTGTAATGCTCTGTTGTTTTTGTCGCACGGCTTTGCTTTATCTTGGCCAGGTCGCAGTTGTAAATGAGAGCTTGTTCTCAACTGGCCTACCTGGTTAAATAAAGGTTAAATAAAAAATGTTTTCTTTATTTAAATAATTATATATTTGAGAGACAAGTGCTCATTGAATACAGTGTACAAAACATTAGGAACACCTTCCTTATGAGTTTGACCCCCCTTTGCCCTCAGAACAGCCTCAATTCATTGGGCATGGACTCTACAAGGTGTCAAAAGCTTTCCACAGAGATGTTGGCTGATGTTGACTCCAATAATTACCAAAATTGTGTCAAATTGGCTGGATGTCCTTCGGGTCGTGGACCATTCTACATACACACAGGAAACTGAGTGTGAAAACCCAGCAGCGTCGCAGTTCTTGATGCACTTAAACCAGTGTACCTGGCACCTACTACCATACCCTGTTCAAAGACACTTAAATATTTTCTATTGCACATTCACACTCTGAATAGCACACATACACAATCCATGTTACAAGGCTTAAAAAATCCTTCTTTAACCTGCCTCCTTCCTTTCATCTACACTGATTGAAGTGGATTTAATAAGGGATCATAGCTTTCACCTGGGTAGTCTGTAATCGGAAGAGGTGTTCCGGATGTTTTGTTTTGTACACTCGGTCTAGTTTACATGTTGTCATCAATCTAAGCCAACCCCGTCTTGTTTGCCCCATAGTTGTGCACCTGTCACTTTTGTTGCTAAACAACCAACCCGTCTATTGGAGAAGCAGTTCCTATATTCATATTGTACTGTCTTTGATTTTTAAAAACTCAACAACCTTCTCTCGCAACCATGTCAGAGACCACGTGTTACAGGCAACAAAAAAACGTCACATACATTAGCCAAATTCATCGAAGGTGCTTGAAGGCCCATAGCACCTTTAGCGCCTAGCTAGCTATTCCATCCGACACCGTGGGGGTAAGTGTGGACGTAAGAGTTTAGAAAATATGACCCATTTACTCTGCCATGTCAAAATACAGACATCAATTAAAATATCTGAATACAGGATTAGAGTTATTGTATTGTGTTGACACTCATGCCTCGTCCTAAACAAAGTTTAGCTGTCTAATGTTAGCTAGCTAACGTTTGATAGTTTGTTAGTATAGTCAGAAGACATTGGTTCCCAGTGGCGCGAGCTAGAGATAGCTAGCATATCAACTTGTTACTCTCGAGCTGCAATTTCAGTGTGTCATGCAGAGTTGTAAATGCAACGCTTTTGTTTTGGTACATTTTCGTAAAAATAAATGATTAGGTACTGGACCATGTGTAACGCGAAGCCTCATGAAAAAGTGCTGTAGCTCGCTAAATATGGGGGTTGACTGGACTTCCAATTGCATTACACATGTGCTGAAACTATAGCACGTTATAACTGCAGCAATACGGTGTGTACAGTTGGACCACTTCCATTAGGCAGATTTCCATTGGCCCAGGTTTATTCGACAAACGCAATGTTGCAAATAAAGTAATTGCAACATGTAATGAAAACGGTAGATATAATGGATATTTTCTAAATATCGACAACATTTGTATTCGTATAACGTGTGTATTTTTCTTTAATCTAAATTTCTGTATTGGGGGGGTCAAGGTGTTATAAACATTGACTGATTTACTTATGAACTGTAACTCAGTAAAATCGTTGACATTTTTGCATGTTGCGTTTATATTTTTGTAAAGTATATTTTCTATGCAAACTATAATTGTTGACAAAAAGACACGATGACGTCTTTCTGCACGTGAGTTTGGCTAGCCAACGTCGCCATGACATCGCCTAAAAGCGTCATCTGGGATTTCTATTGGAAAAGCAGTTTCTGACTGTCTTGGATACTAGGCTTCGTCATTGTTTTTCAACCTGGACTCTGGTGTAGACGTAACATAGTAAATGTACATTTGTCTCCTTCCCTTTGGTAGGATATGTTACATTTCGTAAGGGAAGGAAATTAATTTGTGGATGTCCGTCATCCATTTCGCATTATATGTTACGCATTACAACTCGTATTTGTAATTTGCAATACGTATATGTTACGAATTACAATGTATTGTGGCTAACTTTATCTAGGTGGCTAATGTTAGTTAGATGGCTAACATTAGTTAGGGGTTTATGGTTAGGGTTGAGTTAGGTTTAGGGGAAGGTTTATAGCTAACAGCCTAAGTAGTTGCAAAGTGTTTCCTAAAATGCTAAATTTGTCCGCGATGAGATTTGAACGCTCAACTTTTGGGTTGCTAGACGTTTGCGTTATGCACCTACCCATCCACACCGACCAACCAACCTCCTTTCGTGTTTGCCTCAAGTAACTTTGTCTTATTAACCATGCCAAACGTAACATATCACACTGATTTGACTGTCCAGGATTTATTTTTACTGTGTTACGCCTAGTCTGAGACCAGGCTGGTTTTTCAGCGTCTCTCCACCATGTCCAAAACAAAACGCATTCATATTGCTTTCCTAGTGCGAAGACAGTCATGTCAACCAAGCATCAATAACTGAATAATATGGGATTTACTCAAGTAGTTAACACTAATAGGACATGGTGTCTGTAGTCACTTTTGGCAGGTATTGTTGTGAAGCCACATCACACCAGCAGCACCCCTTGTGGCTTCTTCTATTGATGATTGATACTGTATTTTTGAGCAGAGCCCTATGGTCTCTAGTCAAAAGTAGTGCACTATAAAGTGAAACGGGTGCCATTTGGGACACAAACACTGCCCATTATTAACCCGTTCTTCTTCTCATCTTGTTATTTCAGCATATAATCACCAACACAGAGAACATACTGCTATGGCAGAACCAGATGTACAATTTAAGGTGAGTCTTTGACTGTGTCTAATGGCACCCTACTCCCTATATAGTGCACAACTTTTGACCATGGCCCATAGGGCTCTGGTCAAAGTAGTGTACTAGACCTACAGTTGCAAGAAAAAGTATGTGAACCCTTTGGAATTACCTGGATTTCTACATAAATTGGTAAACATTTTTATCTAATATTCCTCTGTCACAACAATAGACAAACACAGTGTGCTTAAACTAATAACACACAAGTTATTGTATTTTTCTTGTCTATATTGAATACATAATTTAAACATTCACAGTGTAGGTTGGGAAAAGTATGTGAACCCCTAGGTTAATGACTTCTCCAAAAGATAATTGGAGTCAGCTTAACTGGAGTCCAATCAATGAGACATTGCCTGATGTGAACTAGGCCTCGAACAAAAGAGATCTCAGAAGACCTAAGATTAAGAATTGATGACTTGGATAAAACTGGAAAGGGTTACAAAAGTATCTAAAAGCCTTGATGTTCATCAGTTCACGGTAGGACAAATTGTCTATAAATGGAGAAAGTTCAGCACTGTTGCTACTCTCCCTAGGAGTGGCCATCCTGCAAAGATGACTGCAAGAGAACAGCGCAGAATGCTCAATGAGGTTAAGAAGAATCCTAGAGTGTCAGCTAAAGACTTACAGAAATCTCTGGAACATGCTAACATCTGTGTTGATGAGTCTACGATACTTAAAACACTAAACAAGAATGGTTTTCATGGGAGGACACCACGGAAGAAGCCACTGCTGTCCAAAAAAAACATTGCTGCAAGTCTGAAGTTTGCGAAAGAGCACCTGGATGTTCGACAGCGCTACTGGCAAAATATTCTGTGGACAGATGAAACTAAAGTTGAGTTGTTTGGAAGGAAGGAGCACACAACACTATGTCTGGAGAAAAAAAGGCACTGCACACCAACATCAAAACCTCATCCCAACTGTAAAATATGGTGGAGGGAGCATCATGGTTTGGGGCTGCTTTGCTGCCTCAGGGCCTGGACAGCTTGCTATCATCGACGGAAAAAGGAATTCCCATGTTTATCAAGACATTTTGTAGGAGAATGTAAGGCTCTGTCTGCCAATTGAAGCGCAATAGAAATTGGGTGATGCAACAGGACAACGACCCAAAACACAGAAATAAATCAACAGAAGAAAATACGCCTTCTGGAGTGGCCCAGTCATAGTCCTGACCTCAACCCGATTGAGATGCTGTGGCATGACCTCGAGTGGTTCACACCAGACATCCCAAGAATATTGCTGTACTGAAAAAGTTTTGTAAAGAGGAATGGTCCAAAATTCCTCCTGACCTTTGTGCAGGTCTGATACGCAACTACAGAAAACGTTTGGTTGAGGTTATTGCTGCCAAAGGATGGTCAACCAGTTATTAAATCCAAGGGTTCACATACTTTTCCCACCCTGCACGATGAATGTTTACACGGTGTGTTCAATAAAGACATGAAAACGTATAATTGTTTGTGTTATTAGTTAAGCAGAAATGTGTTTGTCTATTCTTGTGACTTAGATGAAGATCAGATCAAATTGTATGACCAATTTATTCAGAAATCCAGGTAATTCCAAAGGGTTCACATACTTTTTCTTGCCACTGTATATAGGTGTCATTTGGGATACACATTTTGGGTTGGAATTGTTCCTTCGTCTAGCACTAACCAGTACTACATTGGTGTTTAGTTGCTATTCCTTTTTACCAATGTGTTCTTTTAATTACTGTCCGTGTTTCAGCTAGTGTTGTGCGGAGATGGAGGCACAGGAAAAACCACCTTCGTGAAGAGGCATTTAACGGGAGAGTTTGAAAAGAAATATGTTGGTGAGTTTCTTAGTCCAGACAGTCCTCTGTCCCCCTTCTCTCTCTCAGCTTTACATACCTCTTTTTTTTCATCTTCGTCTTCTGCTCCTTCTGCTTCCACCATACCTGCAATCAATAATCAGACTTAATTCTCTCCTGAGGGAAATTTAGTTAGCAGGCGAACTTTATAATTGTAGACAAAAAAAGACACAATGACTTGTTTCTGCGCATGAGTTTAGCTAGCCAACGTGGAAAAGCAGTTTTTGATTGTCTTGGATACGATTCTTCATCATTGTTTTTCTAACCTGGACTCTGGTGTAGACGTAACATAGTAAATGCACATTTGTCTCCTTCCCTTTGGTAGGCTATGTTACGTTTCATAAGGGAAGGAAATTTATTTGTGGATGTCCGTCATCCATTTCGTATGATATGTTACGAATTAAATTCGTATATGTAATTTGCAATACGTATATGTTACGAGTTACAATTTATTGTGGCTAACTTTAGCTAGGTGGGTAGCGTGATAAAAAAAAAAAAATGCAATCCATACAAGAGTTTAAACTGTTCTAGATCCCTGAACCATGGCTGACCTGCCCTTCGCTCCCCCTCCTCTTCCCCCTGTAGCGACTCTGGGAGTAGAGGTGCATCCCTTGGTCTTCCACACCACTCGAGGGACCATCAAGTACAACGTCTGGGACACAGCCGGACAGGAGAAGTTTGGGGGGCTCAGAGATGGCTACTACATACAGGGTACGTAACATTTGTGTGGGTCACATGTCTGTGTATTGTATTGTAGTACATACAGAGTAGGTCACATCCTGTCCTCAGATCTCTACACAATCTTACCCTCTAGTGCAAAATGACTCAGGTGGGTACGGGCACCAAACACTTAACAATTATCTGATACACTCGATCACTCTCCCCCTTCCACTCTTCTCTCCCCTATCTCTCTCCAGCCCAGTGTGCGATCATCATGTTCGACGTCACATCTCGCGTCACCTACAAGAACGTGCCCAACTGGCACCGCGACCTGGTGCGCGTCTGCGAGAACATACCCATAGTCCTGTGCGGAAACAAGGTGGACATCAAGGACAGGAAGGTCAAAGCCAAGAGCATCGTGTTCCACCGCAAGAAGAACCTTCAGGTAACTGCGGCAACGCCAGCCCGACGCACATGTTAAGATAGTGTTTTTTTTACCTGTCAACTAACACACCTGTCTCTACAAGTATATACAGTTGAAGTCGGAAGTTTACATACGCTTAGGTTGGAGTCATTAAAACTCGTTTTTCAACCACAAATTTCTTGTTCACAAACTATAGTTTTGGCAAGTCGGTTAGGACATCTACTTTGTGCATGACACAAGTAATTTTTTCCAACAATTGTTTACAGACAGATTATTTCACTGTATCAGAATTCCAGTGCATCAGAAGTTTACATACACTAAGTTGACTGTGCCTTTAAACAGTGTGGAAAATTCCAGAAAATGATGTCATGGCTTTAGAAGCTTCTGATAGGCTAATTGACATAATTTGAGTCAATTGGAGGTTTACCTGTGGATGTATTTCAAGGCCTACCTTCAAACTCAGTGCCTCTTTGCATGACGTCATGGGAAAATCTAAATAAATCAGCCAAGACCTCAGGAAAAAAATTGTAGACCTCCACAAATCTGGTTCATCCTTGGGAGCAATTTCCAAACGCCTGAAGGTAGCACGTTCATCTGTACAAACAATTGTACGCAAGTATAAACACCACGCAGCCATCATACTGCTCAGGAAGGAGACGCGTTCTGTCTCCTAGAGATTAACGTACTTTGGTACGAAAAGTGCAAATGAATCCCAAAACAACAGCAAAGGACCTTGTGAAGATGCTGGAGGAAACAGGTACAAAAGTATCTATATCCACAGTAAAAACGAGTCCTATATCGACATAACCTGAAAGGCTGCTCAGCAAGGAAGAAGCCACTGCTCCAAAACCGCCATTAAAAAAGCCAGACTACAGTTTGCAACTGCACATGGGAACAAAGACCGTACTTTTTGGAGAAATGTCCTCGGGTCTGATGAAACAAAAGCAGAACTGTTTGGCCATAATGACCATCGTTATGTTTGGAGGAAAAAGGGGGAGGTTTGCAAGCCGACGAACACCATCCCAACCGTGAAGCACAGGGGTGGCAGCATCATGTTGTGGGTGTGCTTTGCTGCAGAAGGGAGTGGTGCACTTAACAAAATAGATGGGATCATGAGGCAGGAAAATTGTGGATATATTAAAGCAACATCTCAAGACATCAGTCAGGAAGTTAAAGCTTGGTTGCAAATGGGTCTTCCAAATGGACAATGACCCCAAGCATACTTCCAAAGTTGTGGCAAAATGGCTTAAGGACAAAAGTCAAAGTATTGGAGTGGCCATCACAAAGCCCTGACGTCAATCCCATAGAAAATGTGTGGACAGAACTGAAGAAAAAAAAACGTGTGCAAGCAAGGAGGCCTACAAACCTGACTCAGTTACACCAGCTCTGTCAGGAGGAATGGGTCAGAATTCACCCAACTTATTGTGGAAGGCTACCCAAAATGTTTGACCCAAGTTAAACAATTTTAAAGACAATGCTACCAAATACTAATTGAGTGTATGTAAACTTCTGACCCACTGGGAATGTGATGTAAGAAATAAAAGCTGAAATATCATTCTCTATCCTATTATTCTGACATTTCACATTCTTAAAATAAAGTGGTAATCCTAACTGACCTAAGACAGGGCATTTTTACTAGGATTAAATGTCAGGAATTGTGAAACTGAGTTTAAATGTATTTGGCTAAGATGTATGTAAACTTCCGACTTCAACTGTATGCCTCAGCTGGAGTGCTGTGTCTGCAGTGTTTCTCCCTTCCTTGGTTCCTTTTTTTAGGTGGGAGAGCTAAAATAGATTTGATTAGATAGTTTGGACACCATCTCATTCAAGGGTTTTTCTTTATTTTTACTAGGATCTACATTGTAGAATAATAGGTCAGACATCACAACTATGAAATAACACATGGAATCATGTAGTAACCAAAAAAAATATTTTATTTGAGATTCTTCAAAATAGCCACTCTTTGTCTTGATGACAACTTTGCACACTCTTGGCATTCTCTCAACCAGCTTCATGAGGTAGCCACCTGGAATGCATTTCAATTAACAGGTGTGCCTTGTTAATTTGTGGAATTATTTTTCCTTAATGCGTTTGAGCCAATCACTTGTTGTGACAAGCTAGGTGTGGTATGTGGAAGATAGCCCTATTTGGTAAAATACCAATTCCATATTATGGAAAGAACAGCTCAAATAAGCAAAGCGAATCACAATCACCCGACCTCAACCCAATTGAGATGGTTTGGTATGAGTTGGACTGCAGAGTGAAGGAAAAGCAGCCCACAAGTACTCAGCATATGTGGGAACTCCTTCAAGACTGTTGGAAAAGCCTTCCAGGTGACTACCTCATGAAGCTGGTTGAGAGAATGCCAAGTGTGTGCAAAGCTGTCATCAAGGAAAAGGGTGGCTATGTTGAAGAACCTCAAATATTTTGGGGGGGTTACTACATGATTCCATATGTGTTATTTCATAGTTTTGATGTCTTCACTACTCTAAATTGTAGAACAATTAAATAAAAACCCATGAATGAGTAGGTGTTTATAAACCTTTGACTGGTTGGGTGTGTGTGTGTGTGTGTGTGTGTGTGAATGAGAGAGCGAGAGAGAGCCTGGATAGAGAAGACCATACCTAATTGACTGACTCCACCTCCCCATCAGTACTACGACATCTCAGCCAAGAGTAACTACAACTTTGAGAAGCCCTTCCTGTGGCTGGCCAGGAAGCTGGTAGGAGACCCCAACCTAGAGTTTGTGGAGATGCCAGCCCTCGCCCCCCCGGAGGTTGTCATGGACGCCTCCCTGGCCGCACAGTACGAGAACGACCTTAAAGTGCGTACACGCATGCAGAACACATGCAGAAGTCGCACACGCAATATACCGTACACACACACAGGCTTCAGTGTTTGAAGTGTTATTTATTTTAATAGTTTTTATTTACATCAGGAACTTGCATACAAGTATTTAGTTTTACAGGTGATTTACAGGTGATTTAAAATAATGAATACACAATTTTTCCTTACGCCTCCAGGTTGCTGCAGAAACTGGGCTTCCAGATGAAGACGACGACCTTTAACCTGGGACCTCGCTGGCCTCCAGTGTTCTGGGAGCGTGCCCTATTGCTGACCTTAACCCTTGACCTTTAATTGTAAAAGCCTTCCCCAATGTTTTGTTTTTGTGTTTCAAACTGAAAATGTATGTCTGGTAGCGTGAAGATTTCAGTAGAAGTTTAGACTGCTCAAAGTAGGCATTACTCACACACGCATACAAATGAAAGACTTTGTATGCTCGCTGTACTATACTGACTAAGGGTGATATGAAATCACACTAAATTAAAAAAAAATATTTAAATACAAACTAGCTGCTGTGTCAATTCATGTGAACAAAATCGGTGTGTGTCTGGATTTTAGCAAGAATCACATTTCACTTGCTTCTGGGTCTACCTGGTTGATGTTTGACAGCATTTTATTCTACGGATGTGGCTGTGGTGTGGTTGATGGGGATTGATAATGTACAAGTTCCACAACATAAAGTTGTATAGTTAATACATGTGTACAATAATCCATTTGTACAGTGCCTTCAGAAGGTTTTCGTACACTTTGACTAAGTCCACATGTGTTGCAGCCTGAATTGAAAATGGATTAAATTGACAACAAAAAATTGTCACCCATCTACACGCATCCCTGTATCACAACCGGCAATGTTTGGGAGTCCCATAGGGCGGCGCACAATTGGCCCAGCGTCAAGGGTTTGGCCGGTGTAGGCCGTCATTGTAAATAAGACTTGCCTAGTTAAATAAAGGTTCAATTAAAAAAAAAAAAAAAAAAAACGTAATAACAAAGTTTATTTAAAAAATATATATATATAAAAAATGTAACATTAGTATTCACACCCCTGAGTCAATACATGTTAGAATCACCTTTGGCAGTGATTACAGCTGTGAGTCTTTCTGGGTAAGTCTCTAAGAGCTTTGCACACCTGGATTATACAATATTTGCACATTTATTATTTAAATTCTTCAATCTCTGTCAAGTTGGTTGATCATTCCTAGACAGCCATTTTTAGGTCTTGAAATAGATTTAAGTCAACTGTAACTAGGCCGCTCAAGAACATTCAATGTCGTCTTGGTAAGCAACCAGTGTATATTTGGCCTTGTTTTTTAGGTTATTGCCCTGCTGAAAGGTGAATTTGTCTGTCGGAAAGCAGACAACCAGGGTTTCCTCTAGGATTTTGCCTGTGCTTAGGTCTATTCCATTTAGTTTTATCCTTAAAAACAACTTTAGTCCTTGCCGATGACAATGCTTGAAAATATGAAGTGGTACTAAGTGATGTTGTGTTGGATTTGCCTCAAACATAACGCTTTATTTAGGAAATAAAGTTAATTTCTTTACCACATTTTTCAATTTTAATTTAGTGCATTGCAAAAGGATGCATGTTTTGGAATATTTTTATTCTGTGCATTCTTCCTTTTCACTCTGTCATTTAGGTTAGTATTGTGGAGATCAACATTGTAGTTACTATCACAGACATTCAACTCTAACTGTTTTAAAAAGTCACCATCGGCCTCATGGTGAAATCCCTGAGTGGTTTCCTTCCTCTCCGGGAACTGTTAGGAAGGATACCTGTATCTTTGTAGTGACTGAGTGTATTGATACACCATCCAAAGTGGGGAGGACGGGCTTGTGATAATGGTTGGAGCGGAATCTGTGGAATGGTATCAAATGCATCAGGCACATGGTTTCCATGTGTTTGATGCCATTCCATTTGGCTCCATTCTAGACATTATGAGCCTTCCCTCGGCAGCCTCCAGTGAACTTCCCCATGCTCAAAGGGATATATTCAATGTCTGCTTTTTTTTTTTTTACCGATCTACCAAAAGGTGCCCTTTATGAGGCATTGGAAAACCTCAATGGTCTTTTCGGGTTGAATCTGTGTTTGAAATTCGTTGCTCTACTGAGGGACCTTACAGATAATTGTATGTGTGGGGTACAGAGATGAGGTAGTCATTCAAAAATCATGTTAAACACTATTATTGCACACAGAGTGAGTCCATGTAATGTAATATGTTAAGCACATTTTTACTCAACTTATTTAGGCTTGTCATAACAATGGCGTTGAAAACTTACGGACTCGAGACATTTCAGCTTTTCTTTTTTTAATTAATTTGTAAACATTTCTAAAATATAATTCCGAGTTGACATTATCGGGTGTTGTGTGTAGGCCAGTGACACAATCTAAATGTAATCCATTTTAAATTCAGGCTGTAACACAAAATGTGGAAAAAGTCTAGGGATGTGAATACTTTCTGAAGGCACTGTAGGTATTTTTCTCCACATGTTGTGTTCTATCATGAAAAGTTGTCTTGACAAGTTGTTCTCTTGAGAAACAACCAGCAGACAGGATGTACATTGAGTGGCCTAATATATTGGTACCCTTGCACTTTTCTTAAATAATTCATAATTGTCTAAAATAAATTTAAATTTAAAATAACTCCACACCTGGTTATTTGAATTTCCACATTGCAGAACCAAATACAATTTCAGAAAATATAATATTAGCACCCAGCACTAGTACTTGGTTGCACAGCATTTGGTCAGCATAACTGCCGCTTATTGCAGCCCTCAATGAGCTTGCTGTACCTTTCTACTGGCAACTTTGCCCACTCTTCAGCTGTAAATTGCTCCCAATTCTTCAATGTTTGATGGTCGCCTTTGACCAACTGCTGTTTTCAGATCTCGCCTTAGGTTTTCGACGGGACTCAGATCTGGACTCATTGCCAGTGTTTCTTCTTGAACCATTCCTGGGGCTTCTTTATGTGTTCTTGGGGTTGTTGTCCTGCTGGATACCCACGACCTTTGACAGAGACCTCGTTTTTGGAATCCGGGTTGAACACTGCACTCCAAAACTCCTTGATAATCTGCTGATTTCATGATGCCTTGCACATGTTCAAGGCCCCCAGTACCAGAGGCAGCAAAGCAGCCTCACAGTATTATCAAAAACACTCTCCCATGTTTGGTTGTAGGGAGG
Source organism: Salvelinus namaycush (assembly GCF_016432855.1). Taxonomy (NCBI): domain Eukaryota; kingdom Metazoa; phylum Chordata; class Actinopteri; order Salmoniformes; family Salmonidae; genus Salvelinus; species Salvelinus namaycush. Next base: position 57,295,605 of record NC_052314.1, read on the forward strand.
GTGTTATTTTCTTTGAATGCTTCATTTGGTCATACATTACTGTATATATTGTTTTTCAACTGTAGAAGTAAAAAAAAATAATACTGGAGTGAAGGGTGACAATATATTAGGCTGCAACTGTACCCAGGGGTTGCGCATACTGTCAAGACAAACCCGGAGGGTTTGCAACCTTTTATGTGTAAGAGGTTGAGACATCAGATAAGAGGAAATACATGGGAGATTAGGATGGAGGTATGGAATAGGTATATAAGGAGGCAGAGCGGAGTGAAAGAGAGCATCTGAGGCAAGTAGAGGAAAAAGGCGGTGACATTTACACACACCAGGGTAAAACCCAAATGTTTGATTCTGTAATGAGAAAATGCACCTCTTTTTCCAATGTTTTTCCACCTCTTTCTGTTTGCTTTCTCGTTTGCCTCCGTGTTCTATGTATTTCTCATTGTGTGCCGGTCGCGTGCCCCCACAGATCGTAACTCCCGGTCTCCTTTAAAAATATATATATATATAATAACTTTGCTCTTTTCCCAACAGCTGAAGAGAAGTGAAGATCCCATGATGCTACTCGGGCCATCTGCCATGGTGCTCAATGGCCTAAACTCTACAGGTACAGTAGCCTGCCCTCATCATTTTAACACCACAGTGACTGATGTAGATTCTCTCAACAGAATATATATTTTGAGGGCCAGATACTCTGACCCAGATTAAGCCTAGTCCTGGACTGAAAAGCATGCTCAAATGAGAATCTCCATGGGAAGTTCTGTCTGCCCCATCAAAAAATATATAGTATAGTATACATGTAAATACTATAGTATTGACTGTATCGTTTTTGCTGACTTTACTGTAGTATTTACTGTAGTAATGTATACTGTTTTATTTACTGTAGTATTTACAGTTAATTATAGTATAAATACTGTCGTAAAATATAACTGTAGTCAAATCTGTCAATGTGCCCTTGAGCAAGGCACTTAACCCAAGATGCTCCTGTAAGTCGTTTTGGATAAGAGCGTCTGCTAAATTACTAAAATGTAAATGTATATACTATAGCATTTAATGTAGTGTTTTTGCGGATTGTAGTATACTGTAGTATTTACTGTAGTGTTTTTGTGGATATTACTGTACTATTTGTTTTATTATCTTTTATATAGAATTCGAGGCTTTCTCCTTCAGGAAACCTACTGGAGAAATACTAAGATCTAATTTTCCATAACCTGTAGGTAGGACTGGGGTCTGAACAGACCCCGGCTCTTCTGGTCTTTTCTATAACCTGTAAGGAACTCAGTATATGGCCTATACTTTGCATGTAGGTTTCTCACTTATGGGTGGAACAGATTGCGATATGGGGAATGGGCAGGGTATATGCAAATAAGATACTGTAGTATTTACTATAGTTTTTTTTTTTATTGAGTTTTTTTCCAGACTGTAGCGTTTGTGGATAATACTGTAGTATTTACTATAGTATTCTACAGTTTACTACAACATTCTATAGTAAGTACTACATATGGTCGAGGGATACTACAGTGTGTAGTGTAGTATTTTTTCATGTTGGTGGGAAACCAGCCCTGAGAGTATATGGACGGAGCCTCTCTCTCATATGCCTCCTTCTAATCTCTCCCTTGTTCTCCCCTTGTTCTTTTAGAACCTAAGCGGGTCTCTGGGAAGGTCAAGGTCTTTCTCTCATGTTCTGGCCATTCTACCTGGTATAAACTTCTTCGAGGAAGAATTGGACTTTACATCTGCTGAGGTAAATTCAGACTTCTCTAAGGTTTTAGCCTACAGACCCATGTTCTCTCAGTTATTTAGGCAAGAGAGTCCCATTGAGACCAAGGTCTCTTTTCGTTAAAGGTAGACATACTGTAGTGTACCTCTGTATCTCTGCATGATATGCAGAATTACCCAAATTTCCAGTATAACCAACTCTCAAAGCAGCAGGCTGTACTCTAGTTCAGGATATCTACACTATTGTCTTAATTTAAGTTTTCAGTGTTGTGCATTAGTCTAACCCTAATTTTAAATCTATTATATTATTTAAATCTATTAAATCTATTATGATGACAACTCTCTCTCTTTCGCTTTCTCATGCATTCATTAATTCATTTATTTTCTCTCACACACACAGACATTCTGCCGTTCTCAAAAGGACACATCTCATTTGATATCAATCCACTCCAGCCTGGAGAATGAGGACGTGGATGGTTTTGCTCGGACGTTCAGCAGAAATTCCACCTCGCATCTGGCTCGGCGGTTTTGCAGTATCTGGCCCCATTCAGGTGACAATTTTAGATTGAATAGGGGCAGGTTCCCGTACACAGATTGAGTCTAGACCTGGACTAAAAATAATTATTGATGGAGATTCTATATTGAGTCTGCTTTTTAATCCAGGATTAGGCTTAATCTGTATCCAGGAAACTGTCCCATTATTTATTTTTTGAAGTATTATTATTTTAAACCTTCATTTAACTAGGCATGTCAGTTAAGAACAAATTCTTATTTTACAATGACGGCCTACCCCGACCAAACCCTCCCTTAACCTGGACGATGCTGGGACAATTGTGTGCCGCCCTATGGGACTCCCGATCACGGCCTGTTGTGATACAGCCCGGGATAAAACCAGGGTCTGTAGTGACGCCTCTAGCACTGAGATGCAGTGCATTAGACCGCTGTGCCACTCGGGAGCAACTGTTCACCATTCAGAACCAGGTGGACAACAGTGTTCATGCCCCCCAACTCCTTCTGCTCACACACACACACACACACACACACACACACACACACACACACACACACACACACACACACACACACACACACACACACACACACACACACACACACTTTTGATTTGATTAGAAGTATGACTGATCTCACAAGTTTTGTATTGTATAGCTCAGTGGCCATGTGGTTAGAGTGACTGTCCTGAGCTTGGAAGGTTGGGGGTTTGATCCCAGGTCGAGTCATACCAAAAGGGGCCAGATTCCTCTCTGCTTGTCACTTAGCATTAAAGAAAAGGATTGGGGGTAAGGTCCTGCGATAGACTAGTGTCCAGTGGGTGTACTTGTGTTGAACGCTTCATCAAAAGCCTCACACTACAGTAGATAGGCTCATGCCGTTCTGGCTTGGACAAGGCTACGTAGCTACTTATATAGCTCAATACTCTCTAAAAGGCATTAATAATGGATAAAAACTAACTTTTTTCATTTTATCTCTCCATCTCAGAGAAAGGGGAATGGAATGATAAGCAGTGCAACCAAACCAATGACTTTCTGTGTGCCTTCAAACCTGATGAAAGAGAGGAAATGAATGAAGGAGAAGAAGAAGAGGGGATGGTGGAAAAGGGGAGTGAGAGGTTTATCATTTAGAGTAGATGACAGATGAGCAATCAAGTGAGCCCAAAGTAAGATTTAACGAAACAACTGGTAGTGTTAGAAACTTCAAGACACATTGCATTTGAGGATCCTTTCTAGACCTATTGTCAGAAAACAGTGTGACCTAATGTATTTTCAGGAAGAATGGCGTCGATAAAAATGCTGCGTCACGTGTTTGTACTATGAAACATTATGCGTTTTTTGATTAGCAAATAAAAAAAGGAATACAAAAAATATTTTAATGAATCAATAATCATTGCATTACTTTATTTTGTTGACCTGGCCTTATTTAGCTATGTTTAGAGAGCAGATGGGGACAAAGGGGTCAAGAAATAAAAGCACAATTAAAGCCTCTTCTTATTTATAGATGGACAACCCACTGGGTTGACTTTACAGATTTAGAATTTAACCTATTACCTTTCCATTCGGTGCCCTGTTTGAGTAGTGTGCCCAAAACAGAGATCATGCGTGATATTGACTTTGCATGCGTTTTTACGCATGCTATTGATCAGAGAGAGAGAGAGAGGGATTAATCGCCCTCTGCACAACTGTTGCTCTAATCCTCCTTGAGAGGATAGGCTTAGTAAAACTACAGGTTGGAGACGCTGCTACAGCCATATTGAACAGACATTTTGTAAAAAAAAAGATTGTTCTTTTTTTATTTGATGACCATATTCTAATGGCCTACTAAATCTTTTTACAACTAACTTTGACATTTATTTTCGGCCAAGTCACTGGATGAATCAGTAGGCTATTAAATTGTAATGGTCTAATTTGGTAACCTTTTAATTACTGGTTGTAGATTGGAATATCGCTTTTTGATAGTTTAGAGATTGTGACAGTGACAACACAGTTTTGAAGATGAAGGACCGATTGGAACAGTTGAAGGCGGTAAGCTACGTCTTTTTATACACTTGTTCATGTTTTCATAGCCTTGCTTGCTATTAGCTTAACATATAACCGTTGCTAATCATATATAATTATATAATAGGGATGGGGGACGTATCAGATTTACTCGTTTGTTTTTGCGCACTAGATGCGGTTGGTCCGGATGAGCGGTTTGGCCATAACGTTAAAACAACTGTTTGATCCCATTTCCAGGCCTAGAAAAGCGGAAATAGCCTAGTTGAACATTGGGCTAATAAACATTAGAGCATTAATTTATTCTAGGAAGTAGGTAGGCCTAAATGGGGTGTGATGATATTCAGGCTGTACACTTGTTAATTGGTGGTGCGTTACAAATGGAGGGGGGTGGGTACAGAGAGGCGAACAGAAGGGTTGATTAAGGAAAGATGAAAGGATTGTTTTCTCCTAATTTCCTGCACCTCTTCCAAGGTCTCAATGTCATCGATGTAGGCTATTCATTGTAGCTCGTGTGCGCTGCAATCCTTATTGTGTCTGGTTAAAAAAAAGTAACTTTATAGTGGCTTCAAAACACGTTGTTTCACTGATGTAGGAACCGCTAAAAAGCCTGTGAGTAATTATGTCGCCACAAACACACCACCACAACAACTCTGTCTGTCTGTGTGTGTGTCAACAGAAAAGTGATGTGGCTGGGGACGATGTGGAGATTCCAGTGGAGAACCAAGCCTTTATGGATGACTTCTTCGCCCAGGTATTTCTGACCGTACTCCTGATGTTTGTGTTTGTGTGTGTGTATTTGTGTGCGTGTGTGTTCACCAGTGTGTCATCATTGCCTGTCTCGGTCTCAGATTGAGGAGATTCGCAGCAGCATCGATAAGATAGATGAGAGTGTGGCGCAAGCAAAGAAGCTGTACTCTACCATCCTCTCCGCCCCTACATCAGAGCAGAGTAAACATCATCATTCAATCCCACTCTCTCTCTGCCCCCTCTCTCTCTCCTTCACCCTCTCTCTCTCTCTTTGTTGTCTCACCCACTTTATTTCCATTCCATATTGTTCATCTTTGTGGCTTGTTGATACTTCTATGTTACACCCGCTCTTTTTTCCTCTTTCTCTGTGCTCACCAGAGACGCAAGATGATTTGGAGGCAGTCACCAACGACATCAAGAAAGCAGCCGGCACTGCTCGCAACAAACTAAAGAGTCAGTAATTCTTGACTCTTTAAATAGTCGACGCACCATATCTTACCCACAGTCTTTCTGACGACCAACCGTTTTCTGACGACCAGCACAACAGTCATCAAATTGTATAAATATAGTTTTCCTGTCAAGATAAATGGTTTTTGAATGCCATGGACTCCAATGCCATAGTCATTTTTTGCTGTTGTCGTTGGCCGTAGTCACGGTAACGGTTACATGATCCCATCCCTGGCAGGTATCGAGAAGCAACTTGAGACAAACACAGAGGAACGGTCGTCAGCAGACACGAGGATTCGGAAGTCCCAGGTAACCCTTAAAAAACTAACTAACTAACCTCAACCATACCCTTAACTCTATCGGTTTGCATGTCAATCATGTCCCTGTCATTTTTCCTGTTGGAGACCGGGGTTGGAGACTCGGGTTCCATCCCCACTGGTTACCATAACAACCTCTGTACCCACCTCCACCTTTTCCCAGCATGCCATCCTGGCCAAGAAGTTTGTGGAGGTGATGACCAAGTACAACGAGGCTCAGACGGATTTTAGAGACAAGAGCAAAGGCCGCATCGCCCGGCAGCTGGAGATCAGTGAGTCTGACGTCTATGAACCTTCATAACCATGTGATAACTATGTCATAACCAGTAGTAGAGACAAGATACCTGGTGTAACTAGGGCCAGGGTTTTTTGTTCCTGGACAAGTCAATTGTCAGGAAAAAAATCAAGGCCCAAGTTACATTAAGTCGTAGATGGGAGTGCATGTTTTAACCTACCACAGACGGATTCAAACCAATACAATGCTCTTTACCAGTTCAAATACTTGGAAAATCTCCTAGTGTGGATGTTTGCTTGAATCTGCCTGGACTTAGGCAGGGTTGTCACTTTTTTTTTCTGGTTTATTAAGCCAGGCAAGCTCAAACAGACACAGATAAAGTATTTGAAACCCAGATCTGCTGTTGATGGCGTGTATTAGTATAGTCTATGCCAGCATTAAGGGCCTGTTATATGTTATTAACTTGTTATTAAGCCTTTCAAACATGTTATTAACCCTTTCATACATGTTATTAACCCCTTTCTGTGAACTCTCCACTCCACAGCGGGAAAAACAACGACCGATGAGGAGCTGGAGGAGATGTTGGAAGGAGGGAACGCAGCCGTCTTCACCGCAGGGGTAATTCTGTGTGTGTTCGTGCGTATGTGTGCATGTGTACAAGCGAGAATGTTTGTGTGTGGTGTGTGTGTGTGTGTGTGTGTGTGTGTGTGTGTGTGTGTGTGTGTGTGTGTGTGTGTGTGTGTGTGTGTGTGTGTGTGTGTGTGTGTGTGTGTGTGTGTGTGTGTGTGTGTACAAGCGAGAATGTTTGTGAGTGAGTCTGTACAAGCAAGAATGCGTGTGAGTGTGTGTGTTAGACCGTTGTGTATATCCTCTCCTAGTGTGGATGTTAAACCATTGTGTGTATCCTCTCCTATGTGTGGGTGTTAAACCGTTGTGTATATCCTCTCCTAGTGTGGGTGTTAAACAGTTGTGTATATCCTCTCGTATGTGTTTTGTAGATCATGGAGTCGGGTATATCGAAGCAGGCGTTGAATGAGATCGAGGCGCGGCATAAAGATATTGTGAGGCTGGAGAGCAGCATCAAAGAGCTTCATGACATGTTCGTGGACATTGCTATGCTGGTGGAGAACCAGGTAACCCTTCACACCTTTTAGGGTGCATCCCAAATGGCACCCTATTCCCTACGTAGTGCACTGCTTTTGAACGCTGTTTGTGTGTGCCTCTCCCAACACTCCGCCCACTCCCTTCACAGGGCGGTATGATTGACAAGATTGAGAGCAACATGGACCAATCGGTGGGCTTCGTAGAGCGGGCTGTTGCCGACACCAAGAAAGCAGCCAAATTTCAGCAGGAGGCCCGTAGGGTGAGTGGGGCTGAAACCATAGAATTAGAATGAGTAGAATGGCCGTCCCCATTCAGGTCAATGATGCCATAATAGGTCATTCTATTTATACGGCTGCAACGTCCTGTTTATAGGTCCACTTCAGTTCGGTCCCTAGACCTATTATCTATCACCTTGGTCCATACAGGAGAAGGGATACATTGGCTTCGTCCAAAATGGCACCCTGTTACCTTCATAGTGCATTGCTCTTGAAAGTACTGCACTATACAGAGAAAAGGGTGCCATTTGGGACATACACTAAATCTACTGTCTTGTACAGGGGGTTCAGCATTCTCACTGATGCAAAGAATCTCTTAAAAACTTCAGAACTTGCAATGGCACATTGAGTCTCTAAATATTTATCGTGGGTTATGATTTCTCTCTGTGGTCAGGTCAATCTTCCCTTTTGTTTTTCTGAGTTTTTGTTTGTTCTCTTTCTTCTCTCCCTTCCCTTCATTGTTTCTTTATATTTATTCCTCCTTTTCCTCCTCTGTGTCCTCTTACTCTCTCGCATCCTCTGTCTTTCTTTGCCTCTTTCTTTCCATCTTCCGCCCTTTAGAAGCAGATGATGATCATGTGCTGCTGTGTCATTCTCTGTGTCATCGGAGGGTCCTTCCTCTACAGCTTTATCAAATAGGAAATACCGTCCGGGGAAAACTTGTTGTGAAACTGAGAGGTGTTCAAAACTCCAAACTTAAACTTTTAAATCATGTATTGATCCAGAAGGATGTTACCCTGGTCACAGATCTCTTTGTACTCTTGCAAACGCCATTCCTGTCCCTGTCAAGCCAAACGTGTGGATTTCCAAGTTTGATCAGGGCCTGGATTTATAAAGCCTTTCAGAGTATGAGTGCAGATCTGGGATCAGTTGAACCTTTTAGATCACAATGAATAAGATTAGATCAGCACTCCTACTCTGAGATGCTTTATCAATACGGGACCAGATTAGATAACGTTAGATCCAGGTTATTCTTAGTCTGTGTTCCACATGGCACCCTATTCCCCTTGTAGTGTATAGGAAATAGGGTGCCATTTTGGATGTAGACTTAGGCTGTATTATTGGGCTCTTAACGTGATAATCACTTATGACTGGCCTCAGGGGAAGTTGAAGAGGAGTGTCCCAGATTACCCCCAGTCTAACCTGGGTGGATGGATCAACAGTGGTCACTCTGTCTGTCAAGAGATGCATACAGCGCTACTCAGAGGAGATACACTTCAGTCCGGCTTAAGGCCTTCCACCCTTTCGTCTTCTCTCTCCCTCTTGTCTTTTTCGCTGTCTTTCTCTCTCTCACACACACACACTCTCTCTCTCCCTCTTTTCCCCTCTCTCTCTCGTTCCTCTTTTCAGGCATGCTTCTCCCCACAGCTCCTTTTCCCACTTCAAGGATTTGTGTCAATTAGCTTTGGTAGTGTGGCTCCTTAATAATCTAAGCCAAGACAGGTCAATGATAACACTGTGTAATCATGTCAAGTAACCTAAAGATATTGGTAAACAAATTAATATGATAAAACAAAGATTCACTGCCCTATTGTCAGCTAGTAATCATAATGATCCCAAAATGGCACGTTTTTATGTTAATATTGTATTATTGTGTGTTGAAGTTATTGCTTAATATTGTACTCATGTCATTTTTATCCTACATGTGTGTCGATGCATGTACCACCAGGGAGCATGCCTGTGTCATAAAACTGTTACATGCGCTCTCTCTACAAATGATGTGTATAAACCCTGGATGACTGTATGTGTATAACCCCTGTATTGAAGCCACCGTGCAGCCATCTTGGTAATCCTCCTCAATGGTTAAAAGATTTTGGAAGCTATAGAAATGCATTTGTTAATGTCTACATTCGTTTTGACACGTTTATTCTATTACATACGCTTTAATGCATACTTTTAAATTATATTATGTGGCCTAAACATTTTTTTTTAAATGGGGAGAGTACTAACGTTACTGTCCCCACTACAAAAAAAATACTTAAATACATGTAATTTTGTCTTTGAAATACTATGGAGGACTACTCCTTTTAGGGAGTGCCAATATGGCCGACCGGTGGCTTCAAAGCATCTCAATGGCCAATACATAGCATCAGCAGTCCAGGGTTTATTTATATAAGCCATTGCTCTCTACCCCCTCTAATAATAGATAGGATAGTATGTTTGTTGTGATGCAAGCAAGCAGCATCAAGTGAATAGCCAATATGTCTGTGTGTGTTTGTGTCTTCAGTCACATACATTTGTAGTGATTTTGTAGACATTTATATGGAAAATGTTATCTGAACAAAATGTAAGGTCAGATTTCAGTTTTTTGTAGCATTTCCCCTCTGTTGACAAATAATAAAAATTTAAAAAATCGCCATTTGCCAAGTGTTTTTATTTGTAAGTTTTCATTATTCAACTACTTTAAACTGCTTTGAAAAAATAGGAATAAAACAAAACGAATTGCCTTTGACATCTCTCGCCGTCTGTATATTGTTTAATTGGCAGGCCAAATCCTCCAATTGTTGCCATCCACCCAACTGTGGGACCAATAGACAGCAGCTTCCGGACAACTGCCATGAATGGGCGGCTTTGCTGTAGCAATCCATGACCAAAGTAGCTACCCAGAAAACGTGTCTCAGCAATGCAAACCTCCGGGAGTCAAGACACAGCAGAAGCCAGGCGGCAGACTGGCCCCGTCGACCGTCCTTGAACAGGTCTACTCAATCATGGTGGTGTGTAACGGAAATACATTTTAATTTTATGGGTTCATAAGTTATATGGCAGGTCTGGCAATTTTTGTAAGGAGGTTGAGTTGGGTAACACGATGTATGAATTGCGTGGTAGTTCATTGGCTGCTTTATTGGCCCTTTTTGTATGTTGACCAATTATTATTCTCCTTTTGACGATAGTAGCAAAATGGTTGCCAATTGGAGTTCGATTCATCAAATAACTCGCAATTTAATTGGTCATTCATGTGTCGGTATTACTTTGTTTTACGTGTGTTCAAGCCTCATCGACAAAATGTATTTCTGAGTGACATAATTACCGACCATTTAGCGTCTCGCCGGCTTTGCGGTCGTTGGACGATTTTATTGTTGTAGGCGGGTCTTGAGAAACTAGTGTTTTGTGAGGAGATGAAAATGGCGGCGGATGGCTGACCGCCGTCTTTATCGGATATTATACATAAAACTGCGATTTAAACCAGCGTTCTCTGTCGATTTTAACAGAACGTCATGTCATTTAATATGACCAGGTTTTAAGGATTTTCTAAACTCTTTGGTTGATTGAAGTTTTCCAAAAGACAAAGCGGAAAGTTCCTTTGGAAATAGATTGCTCGCTGTCTGCTGTTGCATTTTAAACTTAGACGTTCGTTTTAGTTTAGCGAACAGTTTGTTCAGCATAATAAGAGAATGTGTTTTAACTACATGCCGCAAATAACCCAGGACTGGTAACCCCCACCCCCTAAAACTAGCCAGACAAGTGTCTAAATTGTATGTATTGTATCATTAGTAAGCTACACTCTATAGCTAACGTTAGCTATAACACGCGAACCCTTACATAATGAACCACACTACAATCCCAAATGCAATATTGGCGCTATCAACAAACGAAAGCTTGCTAGCTAATCCCATTCTCGGTATTTTTTATATATATATATATATATTTTTTTTTTTTGGTGATCGACAACAATGCTTCCTTTTGGTGGGGGATAGCTAGCCAAATATGCTAGCCTCTTTACTTTAGTATTTCACTAGCTATGTCCTAGTGGTAATTATCTACCTTTAGCTGTAAATAACATAACGTTGCAATGTGTAAACGCTCGTGCTTTATTTATACGGTGGTTTTAATCAAATCAAAATGTATTAACATGGCTACGTTGCTGACTGTATTTTAGATTTAGTTTGTCAGATTTGAAAGGCTTTTTTTTACCCGCAAGTGACAGTGGACATAAATATTACACTACTATAAATAAATAGATAAGTTAAGCTACATTTCCAATCACGAGCTAGTTGTAGTGTTCAGCAGCTTGACAGCGCAGTCAGGTACCCACGTGTATCGGCGAACCGCCTACCAAATAAGCAGTCCACTGTCTCAAGTGACAGTCATAAAACATGGAAGATAAGCGTCGACCAAGATTCAGCAAGCGGCTGGTAAGTAACTAGTTGGCCCAGCGTTATTTCAACGTCTCCCTGTTTTGTCTGTATTTAAAATCCATAGCTAACGGTAATTTAAACGTTGATGGTGATTAACTATTTGAAATGGCATGGACTACCGCTAGTTACTAACTATATTGAAAGGTGCGTAGTATGTGCATTTAATATTTTAGTGTGTTCAACTGTCCATATGGATTGAGATGTTGGAATTATAAAGACAGAGGAAGTGAGTTATAATGTTTCTAGTCTGCGGTTCAATTCCATGAATTGCACCAAGACTTGTACCCCATAGTTTAGGTTATGGGAATAACTCGTGTTTTTTTCCCCTACGTAACAATTTATTTCCAATACCAAATAGCTGAGAAGCTTTATCTTGCTTGATGGCGTCATGTAGTCCAGATTGGCACTGTTGACTGTAACTTGAGAAAGTACGATAAGCAGGCTCTTTGGTCAAAAGTAGTGCCTTATAAAGGGAATATGGTGCATTTTTAAGACGAGCCAGGTTCATGTGTTCATCGCTTGGGGGTTAAACAATGCCAGGAGTGTGCATCATGTCAGTCGCTCCAAAACATTGTAAAAGCAAACAGAGCGGAAGACATTTGGTTAAAGAGGACCGGATCAACCATGTCTGGAGGAGTGAACACAGGGTTAGGTTGGGCTATGGCAGGGATTAGTGAGAGCTAGCTAAATCCTTGGAAAGGAATATTGTACATTTTTGTTACATGGTACCCCCCCCCCACCCAATTTCATGGTGTCCAATTGGTAGTAGTTACAGTCTTGTCTCATCGCTGCAACTCCCGTACGGACTCGTGAGAGCCGAAGGTCCTCAAACACAACCTAGCCGCACTGCTTCTTGACACAATGCCCATCCAACTCGGAAGCCAGCCGGACCAATGTGTCAGAGGAAAAACCGTACACCTAGCGACCTGGTCACCGTGCACTGCGCCCGGCCCGCCACAGGAGTCACTAGTGCACAATGGGACTAACCCGGACGATGCTGGACCTCCCAGTCGCGGCCGAACCCGGACTCAAACCCAGAATCTCTGGTGGCACAGCTAGCACTGCGATGCAGCGCCTTAGACCACTGCACCACCCTGGAGGCTACATGGTACATTTTTGATTGAGGGTCCAATATGTCAGATAAGATTATTGATTGATGTGTTTAAGGTGAGTTCTTTTTTTTCTGCATGTTGAGAGAATTTGAACCTGTATTGCAGGTAGGGTGACTAGGGTCTGCAGCCTACCTGACTGTAGAATCTGGATAGTTACAGGTGAGGTGAAACAAAAGGCTGTTACTAGGCAATGGACCATAGACCTGATGTTTATACTATACAATGGAAGTATGTGTGTGTGCACGAACAAGTGTGTGTGTTTGTTAAAGTTGAGTTTTAAATGATAGTCACGTTTGTAGGAGCAGAACATGTGTCTCTCAGAGCAGTAGCCATGCAGCATCATGCAGAGAATACGTCTTATCAATTATGAATAGGCTGAGATGTAGTGGTCAGGTCTAGATCTCTTAGTCTCTGGTCTGTGAGGGAGTTATTTTTCTTTGCCTGTACTTTGAGCCATGCATCTCCAGAAGGCATATTGCCTGCAATACAACAGTGCCAGTGATGAAACGAGAGAAGGGGGGATGGAGGGGGGATGTGTGTGAGTGGAGAGGACACTGTCTGCTCTGTGAAGCAAGAGGAGAAGTTACTGTAGAGGCTGGCTGTCTGACTGGCCATGTGAGCAGAAATGCGGAAAACACGGATGGAGATAGATGGAGGGGGGGACACTGCAGAGGCGGAAGAATGACAGAGCTCGATAGACTGCAGGCCTCTTATTCTCTGAAAAGCAAGGAGAGGGGGAGCGGAGGATGGCGAACGAAGGAGAGATGCTGCTGCACTACGCCAGAGATGAAGGGATGTGGGAAGAAAAGAGGAAGAAGAAAGATAAAGAGAGGAGGAGGGATGGAATGGTGACACTGAAGGTGCGAGGTGTGTAGAGTCTCCATCCCACAGGATTCCCCAAGGTGCACTGCAGGAGAGGGAAAGGGCAAGATAAATATGATGGAGAGGATACTGGATTGCTACAGTGAGGGAGGGAGAGAACATCTGTAACCCTGCTGGTACTGGCTCCGAGACCCACCGTCTCTTGGCGACGATCTTTGATAATAAACATGGACAATGCGGTTAGATACTGCATCTGCCGTGTGCCCTTACCCACTCTGGTTGCTCAGGCGTCGTGGCGCGATTGTGTAGCTCAGGGTCGTCTATTGTTTCTTGAGTAGTTGAGTGAGTGGGCGGCCGGGAGACCCAGGAGGTGATCTAGACCGAAGGCGCTGGCTGTCCGTTGTTCCACAGCCAAGGCGTCTCCCAGACGGATCCACTCCCTCCCGCTCCCGTGTCCCTGGCATGGTGCTCCAATCCAGACTGTTTCTCTCTAGAGTCTGTTGTCACACAAGCAGAATTCCCGCCTTGGGAATACTAGGTGGAGCTGGACACTGCAGTATGTGTGACCAGCAGCTGGTCTGTGTGATGTCTCAGTTAAAGGTCGTTGGTTCCGCCGGGTGCTGTAGCAACGTAGTGCGTCACTGAGAGACGGTATGCTGTGTCTCAAATGGCACCCTATTCCCTACAGTGCACGATCTAGGGAGCCATTTGGTACGCGCAGCCACTGTCCACTGTACTGGGCAGCGGCCCAGGGGAGCACAGACCGACTGGCGCACTGCGTTACACCACTCACTGCAATGCCGTTGTGTCCGTCTCCTATACCAAACCACCTGAATGGAACAAAGATCTCCCGTCAACCCTGGCTTACAGATGGATAATGGATTTTGGATTTACTGGGACAGGGTCGTCTTCTTGAAGGGCTGGGCCGCCCGGAGCCAAGGAGGATTGCAGTGGCTAGCTGGCGGATGAGCAGTGAGATGGAGGTAGGGCTGGTACTGGTGCCTCATTCTGCATCTCATGGCACTGATTTGGCTGCTACAGCGGTGGATACTAGTGCTGTTTAATGTCTCGCTGTAGAGTGGCATTGGCTTGTGGCTGACAGTACAGTGCGGTCGTTTCACATTGTGTGGTGTTTGCAAGGAGGCGTGTGTTTGTGTGTTCAGGGCCGGCTGAGGATGTTTTAGAGGTGTGTGAGACGGGCGGAGAGATTGCATTCTCAGACACCTCTTATTGTTGTCCCTGAGCTCTGGGCTGCTGGACCCCCACCCCCTCCCTGGGTCAGCTGGTGCATTGCTATGGCAACCCTGGTCCACTCCCTGGTCCACTTTGTGTAGCTGTTAGCGATAGTGCTAATGATAACCGTCAGCTGGTAGACGGAAAGGCTTTCCCAAAAAACCTTCAGTTAAATGTTGACTAAAAAGTAGCCTCTGCCTTTCTGGCAGAATGATATCATGATTTTTTGCATCAATCCAATGGCCACTTGTTTTGCAAACTCTGAAATCACATGAGCGCTACACCACCATCAATGAAGCATCAAGCCTCCAGTTGACAGATAGAGCTGGTGAATAAGTAGTGGGGATGGGGGACAATATTGAGCGGATGAGCAGGGGGAATGGAAGCACTGGGTAAAAAAAAAAAGGCTCCAGGTAAACCCCCCCCCCCCCCCTTTTCTTCCTCTTTATTTATCCCCCCCATCCCTGAGAGAAGGGAGAGTCAGTGTGAGGGGAATTTAATGATAGGTTACATTATAGAGAATATGGGTTTGTGTGGGTATGTTCTTTCCTCCTTGCCCCAGTGTGTGTTGTAATACAGATACTTTTTGTAGGAGGGAGGAGCAGGTCATGTACTGTGTGTGGGAGTGTTGTTTACACAGCGGTCTTTAAGTAGCATTACATGTTACAGAAATACCTTAAAGAACCTGGGAGAAGTATTAAGCCTAACTATTACAGAAATACCGTAAATACCCTAAAATAGTGCGATGGGATTTAAAGGGTATACAGCTGCTGAACACATTGAGGTAAATCTGTTCTTTATTCCTTTTCCCTCTTCCTCACATTCCTCTTCCCTATTCCCTTTTGCTCTCCACCTCTCCTTTCCCCTCTTCCTCTTCTTTCTTCCTCTCTCCAGCGGTCGGGCACGCGGCGGCGCTACCATGACGATGGTATCTCGGACGACGAGATCGAGGGGAAGAGGACCTTTGACCTGGAGGAGAAGCTGACGAGCGAGAGGTTCACCTCAGACAGGGTCAAACGCATGGAGGGGAAAGGTCAGTGTTGGTTGTCATCACCGTAGAATGACAGAGGGTTTGAGACATTGGCTGCGTCTGAAATTGCACCCTATTCCCTATATGAAATGCACTGTAGGGAAGGGAATATGGTCTCGTTTGCACGTCGCTTACAAACTTGAGTAGCTTTGAGGATTCCCGTTTAGTTTATGGCTTATTGTGGTTTGTTTTTCCAGACCTCACCTTTGAGTACATCCAAAGAGGTGGGTTGAGGGACCCGATCATCTTTGAGAAGCCAGACGGACTGGGCATCAAGTATGTCCTACTTTTCCCCCTCAACTCTGTTGGAAACACACTCACTTTATTCTCTCTGGGGCGATTAGAATGGCTGAGATTGCGTTGAGTTTGTAAGTCTCTGAGTAATATGTAACCCTGGTTTGTCGTGCTCCCTAAAGGATGCCAGATCCAGACTTCAGTGTGAACGATGTCAAGATATTTGTCGGTAAGATTCAGTGCTTCTATCCAAACACGCCTCTTCCCTTTTCCAGTTCCTCTCCTTCACCCACTTCTCTCTATTTCTCTCGCTCTCCATCATAACACTCCCTCATTTACATCTCCTTTATTTCTCTCCTTCCCTCGCTCCCATTTTTAACACCACAGTCAACCAAACAAGCCCTGCAGGCTCTAGTTTGATCGGATCTTGACCGTATTGCCCCAGTGATATGGTCAAGTGCTGCAAAGAAGGACCTAGAAAAGCTGCAGCTGGCCCAGAACAGAGCTGCAAGTGTTGCCCTTCAATGTACACATGTCAGTCTCTCTTGGCTCCAAGTACAGGAGAGATTTGACTGCATCAATTCTTGTTTTTGAGAAATATTGTTAATTTCCAAATGGTCTGTATAAACCATTTATATATAACTCTGATAGGCATGCTTACCCACCAGACATGCCACCAGGGGTCTCTTCACAGTCGAGACCATATCGAGAACAGATTCAAGGCAACGTACATTATTCTATAGAGACGTTATCATATGGCACACCCTTCCATCTCAAATGACTCAAGCAAACCGCTAAAAATGAGCTTCAAAACAACACCTCACAGAACAATGCCGCTCCCCATCTGACCTAATTAACTGATAGCCATTATGTACAGAGCATTTTGTACCCCTTCACCTTTTCCACATTTTGTCACGTTACAGCCTTATTCTAAAATGGATTAAACTGTATAGTTTTTTCATCTATCTAAACACAATACCCCATAATGACAAAACAAAAACCAGGTTTTTGGACATTTTTGCAAAAAAATAAATGTATATATTATTCAGACCCTTTACTCACTACTTTCTTGAAGCACCTTTGGCAGCGATTACAGCCTCGAGTCTTCTTGGGTATGATGCTACAAGCTTGGCACACCTGTATTTGGGGAGTTTCTCCCATTATTCTCTGCAGATCCTCTCAAGCTCGGTCAGGTTGGATGGGGCGCGTCGCTGCACAGCTATTTTCAAGTCTCTCCAGAGATGTTCGATTGGGTTCAAGTCCGGGCTCTGGCTGGGCCACTCAAGGACATTCAGAGACTTCTCCCGAAGCCACTCTTGTGTTGTCTTGGCTGTGTGCTTAGGGTCGTTGTCCTGTTGGAAGGTGAACCTTCGCCCCAGAATGAGGACCTGAGCACTCTGTAGCAGGTTTTCATCAAGGATCTCTGTACTTTGCTCCATTCATCTTTGCCTTGATCCTGACCAGTCTCCCAGTCCATGCCTGCTGCTGAAAAACATCCCCACAGCATGATGCTGTCACCACCATGCTTTACTGTAGGGATGGTGCCAGGTTTCCTCCAGACATGACGCTTGGCATTCAGGCCAAAGAGTTCAATCTTGGTTTCATCAGACCAGAGAATCTTGTTTCTCATGGTCTGAGAGTCCTTTAGGTGCCTTTTGGAAAACTCCAAGCTGCCTTTTACTGAGGAGTGGTTTCCATCTGGCCACTCTACCATAACGGCCTGATTGGTGGAGTGCTGCAGAGATGGTTGTCCTTCTGGAATGTTCTCTGGAGCTCTCTTTCAGAGTGACCATCAGGTTCTTGGTCACCTCCCTGACCAAGGCCCTTCTCACCCGGTTGCTCAGTTTGGCCGGGTGGCCAGCTCTAGGAAGAGTCTTGGTGGTTCCAAACTTCTTCTGTTTAAGAATGATGGAGGCCAATGTATTCTTGAGGACCTGAAATGCTGCAGACATGTTTTGGTACCCTTCCCCAGATCTGTGCCTCGACACAATCCTGTCTCGGAGCTCTACGGATAATTCCTTCAACCTCATGGCTTGATTTTTGCTCTAACATGCTCTGTCAATTGTGGGACCTTAAATAGACGTGTATGCCTTTCCAAATCATGTCCAATCAATGGAATTTACCACAGTTGGACTCCAATCAAGTTGTAGAAACATCTCAAAGATGATCAATGGAAACAGGATGCACCTGAGCTCGATTTCGAGTCTCCTAGCAAAGGGTCTGAAATCTTATGTAAATATGGTATTTCTGTTTTTTTATATTTAATAAATTAGCAAAATATATATAGATATATATTTATTTTTTTGCTTGCAATTTTGGGGTATTGTGTGTAGATTGATGAGATTTGTATTTATTTAATCAATTTTAGAAAAAGGCTGTAACGTAACAAAATGTGGAAAAGTCAGCGTGCCTGAACTTTTCGAATGCACCGTACATATAATGATGTGTGGGTAACTATCAGTAGGGCCTTTTTTTGTTCCCATTTTAATTGGTGTAGTTCAGTCCTTGAGCTGTTCTTGTCTATTGATGTTCTCATGTCATGTTTCATGCTCTGGAAGAGTAGCTTCTGCTTCAGTGACAGTTAATGGGGATCCCAATAGAATACCAAATACTCTCTTACTTTCCATTTTCCTCCTCTCACCTTTTCTGTCTCCCTCCTCTTTCTTTCCTTTGTTCCTCTCTCACCGTATCACCCCTCTGTCTGTAACCCTCTCCCCCTCCTTGTCTCCCCCAGGCAGCAGGCGTATGATGGATGTGATGGATGTCAGTACTCAGAAGGGTATAGAGATGTCTATGGCCCAGTGGAGACGTTACTACGAGACGCCCCCCTCCCAGAGGGACAAACTCTACAACGTCATCAGCCTGGAGTTTAGCCACACCAAGCTGGAGAACCTGGTCCAGAGGCCTGCGTCGGTCAGTCTGAGAGTCTGAGACACGCGCGGACACACACATATATATATATATATGGCGCACACACCCTCCTGTCTGTTCTTACCGCCTCCTGTGTATCCTATCAGGTGGACATCATAGACTGGGTGGACAACATGTGGCCTCGGCACCTGAAGGAGAGACAGAGAGACTCCACCAACTCCATCACAGACATGCAGTACCCCAAAGTGCAGAAGTAAGGCTCATCTGTGTCCCAAATGGCACCCTATATAGTGCACAACTTGACCATGGTCCGTAGGCCCTGTCAACTCCATCACAGATATGCAGTACCCCGAAGTGCGACCCTCTCCCTCATCAACTGCATTCTCCTTCCCTCTTTCTCTCCTCTCCTCCTCTGTTCCAGGTACTGTCTAATGAGTGTGCAGGGCTGCTACACGGACTTCCACATAGACTTCGGAGGTTCCTCGGTCTGGTACCACATACTGCGTGGAGGCAAGGTAACAACGGACTACTTGATCTTACAATGTACGACTTGGACTCGAGTCTCGACCCGTTCTATTTGGGACCTGACTTAAGACTTGGGATTCGAATAAGAGTGACTCTAGTTTCCTCTCACTTCTTACCTCTTGAGCTCTTACTTCCTGTCAGGTGTTCTGGCTGATCCCGCCCACGCCTCAGAACCTGGAGCTGTATGAGGACTGGGTGTTGTCAGGGAAACAGGGAGACATCTTCCTGGGAGACAAGGCCCAGGACTGTCAGAGGATAGAGCTGAAGCAGGGCTATACCTTCATGATCCCCTCAGGTACCCACTTAATATGTTGTGAAATCTGGTGTGAATGGATTGTAATGTTGTTGTTTTTTAAATGTAGAACTGCCTTAATTTTGCTGGACTCCAGGAAGAGTAGCTGCTGCCTTGGCAGCACACACACACACGTTTAATCATACTCATACTTTGGCACACATACAGATATTTAACCGTTTAAACTTTAACCTAGTGTTCCTGTTTCTAATGTTTCTTTGTTTGTGTCCTATCAGGTTGGATCCATGCGGTCTACACTCCAGTGGACACCCTGGTGTTTGGGGGAAACTTCCTCCACAGCTTCAACATCCCCATGCAACTCAACATCTACAGCATCGAGGACAGGACACGGGTGGGACACACACACACACTCTCTCTTTCATCTCTCTCTCTCCTAAATGCACTGACTCTTTTTTTTATTCCTGAGCACTCGTAGAAGAGACGTTCCAATGTATGTAGTGGAAGTTACTAATAAATTGAAAGTTTAACTTGGTGTCTCTGCAGGTACCAGCTAAGTTCCGTTACCCGTTCTACTATGAGATGTGTTGGTACGTGTTGGAGAGATACCTCTTCAGTCTGACCAACACCTCCTACCTCACGCCTGACTTCCAGAAACACTCCCTGGGCATCGGTCAGTGCCAACACTACCCCCTCTCACTACCCCCTCTCTGTCTCTCTCTGTTCTCTCACCCCTCCCCTCTGTTTCTCTGTTCTCTCACCCCTCACCTCTGTTTCTCTGTTCTCACCCCTCCCCCCTCTGCTCTCTCACCCTCTCTCTCCCTCTCTGCTCTCTCACCCCTCACCTCTGTTTCTCTGTTCTCACCCCCCCCCCCCCTCTGCTCTCCCTCTCTGTTCTCTCACCCCCTCCATCTCTCTCTACACCACCTCTACTATTCCAGCTTTACAGCAGGCAGCTCAGCACTTCTCTAACCACCATTACTCTATATTAGGTGGTTACGTTTGAATGACAGCACGAGATCTATAACTCGAGACGTGCGTTCTCTGTATTTCGTTAGACTACAAACCGTGCCTTTTCTCTTTCCAACTCCACCTCTTAATCTCTCCGTCCATCCCTCCCTCCCTCCCGCCAGGTCTTACCAGAGACCCCTCCACCTGTGAGTCGGTCAACGGGCACACCCAGGAGGAGGATGAAGAGGGTGCTCCCCCGACCCAGGGCTCTAAGCCCGGGGTGAAGGTTCACCTCACGCCCTTTGAGCTGGAGGGGCTGTGGAACCTGCTGGGGATGCTAGAGTCTCTGCCCTCACAGAAGAACTGTGTCCCGGCAGGCATACACGATGCTCCCGCTCTGCTGCACGACATCAGGGTGAGGGATGGATGGATGTGGGTGTCTGACAGAATGAAATATCCTCATATCAAAGTGGATGCATACGCATGACTGACTGACTGACTAAGTCACTTTGGATAAAAACCGTCTGCTAAATGGCGTATATATTATAAAGGTTTTGTGTGTGTGTTTTCATGTACTGACCTTCTCTTGTCCTCTGTAAGGCCCTGCTGAAGGAGCATGCTAATGACATCCCCAAACTGTCCTACACTGGCAAGCCCATCGTCAAGTGGCCCAAGAGGGTGAGAAGCAGACACCGCATTCAGTCACATGCTCATATTGGCCCTTTACACTCCTACCCATATATAGGATCAGATTGGCAGGTTTGGAGGGCAATACGCGCCTTCATTTGGACGCAGTGGCTGTACAGTAACTTGATATACCTGACGCCAGAGCTCAGTCTGTCTGTTTCACAGCGCTGGATGGGTTTGGACTGACAGCCGTGTTTTGAACTTGAGCACCACACGCGACAAGAAGATGCCCTCGTCCCTCCCGCTAATTGGGCAACCTATTGCACTTTTTTTTGTTGTCTGACTGAGAGAAACACTGTAAATTTAAGAGGACTCGGATGTATTTAGAACGGTGGAAAGGTCGAGGATGACAATAAATACCGCTTTGATGTCGTTACAAGCAAGCCAAACACCTGGGAGTCCAAATGTGCACTTCACATTTCCGTATCATAAAAGTCATGTCTATACAGTGACAACGTTACAAGATAACATGGCGGCGTACCCTGTTCCGAACAGAATGAGCCTATGTTTGTTTGTTTGTGGGGGGAAAATTAGCCGCGGAACAAGCACTCCTGACTGACTTTCTATGCTCACCAAAATTCCAATCTGTTTCTCTGAATTGTCTTGTGAAAGCCTAACGCTGTAAGATCGTATTTTAGAACTTAGCGAGTCATGTTGGCAATAGAATACGCTTTCAAATGATGCCCACCTGACCCAGACTGCAGTTTTCTAGTGAGATGTTTTTGGACAGCGTGAACCACAACAGTAATTGTGCGACGTCGCCGATGCAGGGCTGTGTTCCAAACAAATCAACTTCAAGTCTGCTGCTCTAGTTCCTCAACGGCACAACTAGGAGAGCTCAAAAAATGACTTTTTTTTTTTTTATAGTTGAAGACTGTTCACATAAGTGCATTGAAATTCATATTTTTTATAATGTTACTGAAAGTATCCAGATTACAGTAAATGTAAAATGCAAATCAAGTTTAAATGTTTGGATTCCATCTTGTGTCAGGTGAACTGTTGTCCTCAACTTTGGTTTAATCATTTTCCCATAATGTCCAAACTGTTGCTACCGTGCGTATGCTTTTTAATAGTTGCTCTGTGAGAAACATAAACCTGTAGCCCTGTCCATATAGGCCTATCCCCACAAGTGTTAACACACACACATACGTACATTGTCATAAGACTGTGGCATGACTTGCACTCTTTCTTAGACTTTCTTAGAATGTACTTTTCTGACTCCTAAATCCAAGGGTGATTTAATCCACAGAGGGATGCTTTCCCAGACAGATTTAAGCCTAGTGCTGGACTGTTGCCTTCGTCTCCCCTATTGTTTAGATTTTTTTTTTTTTTACTTTGAATTCACCTTTATCTCAATCATTCTCGTCCCCCTCCTTCCAGCCGTCGTGGTACCAGCCCCCTCCCCCTCCTCCCCCGGTGGCTCGTCCCAAGCTGTCTGCCACGGTGGTGCCCCCGCGACCCCAGAAGCCCGCTTCCTCCATGTCCGTGCTGCGGCGGCGGCGTGTGCGGTGTAAGCGCTGCGAGGCGTGCGTCAGGACGGAGTGCGGGGACTGTAACTTCTGCAGGGACATGAAGAAGTTCGGAGGGCCGGGGAAACTCAAACAGACCTGCGTGCTCCGACAGTGTCTGGCGGTGAGAGCGAGCCGGGGGGGTGTGTGTGTGAGCGAGTGGGATGGTGTGTGTGTGTGTGTGAGAGAGAGCGAGCGGGGGGGAGGGCATGTTTGGATGTGTGTGTGAGATGTTTCATCCATACAGTAGAAGCATTGTCACTGTCTCCCTCTCTTTGCTAGCTGTGTGTATCGCTTACTGCTTTCCTTTGATGCCTGGGTCCTTACTCTGTATCTCTTCTTCCCAGCTAGTATATGGTGTGTGTGAGAGTCATTCTGACAGAATATACTAGTCTGTCAGTATATTAACTCCTCCCTTTCTCTCCCCCAGCCGGGTCTGCCCCTGTCAGTGGTGTGTGAGATCTGTGCAGATGGGAACCAGGAGGGAGGAGAGGGGCCAGTCTTCGCCCTCACCCTCATGGAGTGTTCCAACTGTGCCCAGATAGCCCACCCCGCCTGCCTGAAGGTAACACCGACACTCTCCTCAAACTATACCCTACCTTCAAGTTTCAGCTTGATTTGCCATATGTAATAAATGCATGTTGAAATCTTACTCACCAGAGCTCTCACAATCAAATCAGCATTAAAACACACGACATCACTTTTTGTTGTTGTCTGTCATCAGTACAGATGGAGGTTAAACTCTCCCTCTACTTCTCTCTGTTGGTTCTCAAACAAAATGCTTTACACTTCTCTGACCATCTCTCTCTGTCTCTCTCCCTCCACCACTGTCTCGCTGTCTCTCTCCCTCCACCTCTGTCTCTCTGCCTCCACCTCTGTCTCTCTGCCTCCACCACTGTCTCTCTGCCTCCACCACTGTCTCTCTCTGTCTCTCCGTCTCTGTGTGTCTCTAGGTAACAGGGGATGGTGTGGTGAATACAGATCTGCCCAGCTGCTGGGAGTGTCCCAAATGTGTTCTGGGAATCACCGACACTGAGGTAGACCCTCCTCTATCCACCCACACACACACACACACACACACACACACACACACACACACACACACACACACACACACACACACACACACACACTGTGTCCCGGCTAGCTAACGGCCGTGACTCTCTCCCTGTGCTGTGTGTCAGTCTTCGGGCACCGATGATGATGACAGTGGGGCGTCCGTTGGCCTCGGCGCTGGCGTGAGCTCCCTCTCCGCCACCCAGGGGCCTCTAGGGGTCTCCATGGAGCCAGGCTCTGCTCCTGGGTTGGGGGACGAGGGCTGGGGCAGGGCGATACTGCTATACCCAGGGCTGGTTCCCAACCCCCCCTCCTCCTGGTTCTCCGAGGCGCCCCTTCCCTCCCCTGGGCAGCTACTACTAGAGCAGCACGGCCTCAAGCGGGCGGGGAGATGGGCAAGCGGGCGCAGGAAGAGGGTGAGAGGCCTACCGCTGCCACCGTCCTTCCCCCCGCCCGTTACATCATCATCACGCGCCTATCACTGCTCTGACTGACGAGGGGAGCAGCTGGGGGAGACGTGAGGCTTTGGGCTCCACAAATACTGGGCGAATGTAGAACCCTTTGCTTTAGGGTCGATGTCAGATACTTTATCTGTGCCTGTTTTCAGCTTGCCTGGCTTAATGGACCAATCGAAAAGTCTGGCACTCCAGGCAGACTCAAGAAAAATATTTAAAGGGGTTTTCAACTATTTGAACACAGGTCTAGTCCATGTATTTGTGGAGCAGAAAGTGTTTGTAGCCTGAACGAAAGCCCAGTGCATGTGGAGGTTGAGCGAGAGAAACAGCAGCTTGTGATGTGAATGTGCTTGTCTGTTTTCAGTGCAGCAGGCATTATGTCAACAGAGATGTTACAGTATTCAATGAACAGTGAATTTCTGTTGCATTGATGTTTCTTTCTTTTTTTTGATTTCAGGTGAAGGGGGACAAGAATAAAATGTTACACGCGGTAAGTATGGCAGCCAATAAAAATGTATTCAATTAAACCGAAGACAGTTTTTCACCCTTTCCCTAAAGGATACTTTGCTCCCTCCTCTCTCCTTTCCTCTGCCTTCTTTCATTTTCTCCTTTCCTCCTTCCTTCCAGAAACGCAAGTCTTCTTCGTATCTCGACGGTCGCATCGCCAAGATCTACCGTCGCCGTGGTCACAGCCGAGACGACGACGACTCGGGCAGTGATGATGATGATGATGATGATGAAGGCGGAGGAGGCGGCACGGGACAGAAGATGTCCGGGCCACGCTCTCGCGGCAGTGGCTCCGCCTCTCGGAGAGGTTACGGGACTGGGAGGCGGGGCATTTGGAGAGGCTCCTCCCACAGAGGGGCAGGCCGCGGAAGCGCGCTGTCCCCTCACTCCTCCCTGAAGATGAGGCGCGGCAGAGGAGGGCTGGGGGCGGGCCGAGGGGATAGAGACGGGGGGCGTAGGGAGAGGGGAGGGAGAGTGCGCCTCCGGGGAGGCACCAGGATGCAGAGACGCAGGGACGAGTCAGAGGAGGATGACGACGATGATGACGACGACGAGGAAGATGACGACAGTGAGGAAGATCGGCAGCATCAACGCCGCAGGCGGAGGAGAACGGACGACGATGAGGAAGACGACGATGAGGAAGACGATGATGAGGAAGACAGCTCGGCCCGGGACCTGGAGGGGGAGGATGAGGACGTGGCCGATGAGGATGAGGAAGACGACGAGAACCGGTCAGACTCTGAACCAGAGCCTCCCGTCCTCCTGGTGTCTGACCTTAACGACGACCTCCTAAACGGCTCGTACCTGACAGTGACCCTACAGCGCCCCCCCAGGGCCAAACGCCACCCCGGCTCCATCGTGCCCAAGCTGGAGGCCGCCATGTCTCCCAGAACCCACGGCGGCGGTCCAGGTTACGTCCAGCATAAAACCCTCGGGAAGACGCTGCACAAAAACGGCACGGTCGCCGCCGGCAACGGCCTGGCCCAGCCCGCCAAGAATCCAGTCGGCCGGCCGCCTCGTCACCGTATCAACAATCCCCACGGCGACACAGCAGACAGGGAAAGAGAGAGGGACACTGCCTCTCATTCCTCCTCTGACTCCTCGGCCTCCCCCCCCACCCCTCCTCCCCACTCCTCCCACTCTCCTTCCTCGCTCCTGTCGCTTCCCTCCTTCAAGGATGTAGGAAACGAGAAAGGAGGGGAGAAGGAGGTGTGGGTGGCGGTGTTCTGTTACCTGAGCAGAGCCGAGCTGGCTAGCTGTATGACTGTCTGTAAGGCCTGGTACAAATGGTGAGTGTGTTATTAGATTCCAATTCACAGCCATAAGCATGGCTTGTAAGTGATTGGGGGGGGAAATCTATACAGTTGCATATTGGCATATTATTTTTGGCGATATATGGTATTAACAATATCGCAATATTTTCTGCTAGTTGGTTGTTCTCCATCTTTTTAAATATGGAGCCAATTTGTTTTCAGCACTTATTTCCATGACTGATCCAAACTGGTTTCTCATGGCTCTGTTGTCTCTCTCCAACAGACATCTATATGGTGAGCAATATGTTTGGAACATCGAATCGCAATAAAATGACAGTATCCAATCGCGTTACTTATAGAATCGCAATCCATATCGTATCGGCACCTAAGTATGGCGATAATATATCGTGAGGTCCCTGGCAATTACCAGCCCTACTTATTGTTTCTATAGACAAAGGAGTTTATTTCCTGTTTCTGGTTCAACGCAGCTTCAGGATATTTTCTTCCATTTTTAAAATGGCATGACACTCTCCTTTAATCTGTGGACCAAAGGGCACTTTCTGTGGGGCTTCTCCATGAAGCGTGGTTTTTACACCAGAGGACGAGGAGACAGTCATGTCATTTTTAATGGATGAAAAATACTAAAGCTGCGTTGAAACGGAACCAGGAAACCTCCTTTATCTAACAGTACTATCCTCGTTTCTGTACCCCCCTCTCCTCTCATCCCTCCTCTCTGTAGGAGTTGTGACAAGCGTCTGTGGAGTGGTGTGGATGTATCGCGGTGTCCCTCCCTCTCCTCCCAGGCCGTGCAGGGCATCATCAAACGCCAGCCCACCTCCCTGGACCTTTCCTGGACCCCCGTGTCCAAGAGACAGATCACCCTGCTCATACACCGCCTGCCAGGTAGGACACACATATATAGCTACTCTACACACACACGCACACACACACACACACACAACAACATCCACCACAAGTCTACACACACACCTTACCATTGCAAGATTAATTAAAACCTTCTCCATCCTCTCTCTCTATTCCACCCCGTCTCTTCTATCAGGTCTGAAGGAGTTGATGATAGCAGGTTGCTCCTGGTCGTCCATGTCAGCCCTGTCCACCCCCAGCCTGCCGTGCCTCCGTACCCTGGACCTGCGCTGGGCAGAGGGGGTCAAAGACACCCAGATCAGGGACCTGGTCACACCACCAGGTCACTAGTCGATACTAACTGACTAACAGGGGTGTTAGGAGTTAAATCTCTCTCCTTTTCCTCCTGGCCGTTATGACTGCAGCAGGCCACTGGTGCCGTGTGTGTTTGACTATAGTAGTTTGTCTTTGAGGAATTATGTAGCTGCCTCACCTCCCCTATGATGAATGAATCTCGAGTTTTAGGTGGTTGGGTTTGGCGAGTAAGTATTTTATATTGAATGGGGTGGGTATGTGACGGTACTGTACGTATCTAACCCCTCTCTCCCTGCAGGTTGTGACAGTCGGTCTCGGCTGCGTGGCTGTGTGGCGCTGCGTCTAGCCGGCCTGGACATCAGTGACTCCACCCTGAGGCTGATTCTCCGTCACATGCCCCTGCTAGAGAGGCTGGACCTGGCCCACTGCAGGGACCTCACGGATCAGTCCGTCTGCCTGCTCACCGCCGCCGGCACACGCAACACGCTCACAGAGATCAACCTCGCAGGTAGGTGCGCACACACACACACACTCTCCCTCCCATGGAATGCATAGAGATAAACCTTGAAGGTACACACAACCCACATGTGAATTTGCAATTGCTGACATCAGCCTCGCAAGTACACACACACACACACACACACACACACACACACACACACACACACACTCATTTCCTTCATACAGGTTGTACACCTCTACCTCTGTTTAAGCCCTCCCTCCCCTTCCTCCCCCAGGCTGTAGCAAGCTGACGGACGGCTGTCTGGTGTACCTGAAGAGGGCGTCTGGCCTGGCGCTGCTAGACCTGCGGGGCTGCAAAGGTGTGACGCTGCGGGGCTGTGAGGGCTTCATCTCGGACCTCTCTCACTGCGTCCTGTTCTGTATGACGGAGGAGAAACTCATCCAGAGGATATCCTAAAACTGACCCCGTTCTTACCCCTACGCAAGGGGCACGTAGAGACCCCATACCAGCCAGGCAGGGGGGAGAGATGGGGAGCAGCCAACACCCCTCCCCCGAAAAGGAGAGCAAGCGCTCCAGAAAAAGGAGGGCGAGCAAAAAAAAAAGTGAAAAGACGTTCCCACTCCTCACTTGGGATGATAGAAGACATGGAGAGGATGGAGGGATGGTGTCAGGAGAGGAGAATGTGCTGTTGCAGCATCATGTGTTTATTAGGAGGGTTAGGAATCATATGAATAGCACAGACACTTGTTAATGTTGTTCACGCTACAGGGCTGAAAATGGGAACCCTGGGCCTCCCGAGTGGTCTAAGGCACTGAGGCGGCGCGAAATTGGCCCAGCGTCGTCCAGGTTAGGGGAGGGTTTGGCCTTGTCAAATGATGTCCTTGTCCCATCACGCACTAGCGACTTCTGTGGCGGGCCGGGCACAATGCACGCTGACACGGTCGTCAGGTGTACGGTGTTTCCTCCGACACATTGGTGCGGCTGGCTTCCGGGTTAAGCGGGCATTGTGTCAAGAAGCAGTGCGGCTTGGATGGGTTGTGTTTCTGAGGACGTACGGCTCTCGACCTTCACCTCTCCCGAGTCCGTACGGGAGAGCGATGAGACAAGACTGTAACTACCAATTGGATACCACAAAATTGGGGAGAAAAAACGTTAAAAAAGAAAATGGTAACCCTGTGGATTTTTGTGCTACATGGTCTACATGAACTAGAGTGAATTAGGGTTTAGGTTTCAGGGGAGGTTGAGAGGGAAGGGGACTGAGGAAGACTCAGACATGACTGGCGTGTCCCACTAGGTTCAGATTCTATGCCACACTGCCCAACACTTCCACGGACTCCTTGGGGAAACCGAGGAGACTCGGAAGCACCGAGGGGATGATGATGATGAAATGCAAACGAGTGCCAACCCATTCCTAGAAATCCCCCCATTTCAGCTCTCTTCTTTTCGTGCCATCCTCACCGCTGTTCCTTACGCTTACAGCCATGAGTTTTGTTGGATAAAAACCGTACTGTATTACTGTATCTCTCATTAGTTACATCCAAAATGGTACCCTGTTCCTCATAGTATACTACTAGAGCCCTGGTCAAAGGTTGTACTCTATATAGGGAATAGGGTGCTATTTGGGACGAATACATTGTTTCTCTTCAGTTTTACTTGACTCCCTTTCTCACTACCAGCCACTACAGGTCTTAACTTTGCTTCTTTGAATTCCCTCATTTGACAGAATATTTTCCTCCTGTCATTTTAATGTCTTTCTTTTCTGTCAGTCTTTTACAGGTGTAATGTTTTGTTCATCCCCCTGTCTCTGTCCCCCAGAATGCTATTGTTAATAATGTTGAACCGGAGGGCTCTTGGGTTGGGCGCGTCCCAAATGTCAGTTGTGTCCCAATATAGCGCATTACTTTTGAAAAGTATTGCACTATATAGGGAATAGGATACCATTTGGGATGTAGTCTTGGTGAATTGTTTTGGTTACCCTACTGCAGTTACTCAATGGGACTGTAATGTGCCTGTAGCATTGCAATCAATTATGTAATTATTTTCTGAAATGTTTTGCAGAAATTCTGTTAATTTGTGGTTTTTACAAGGGGAAAAAAGAAATTAAAACAAGAAAAATCTGAAATGAATATTGTGTGCGCAAATCATGATTGAAATTAAGTTGAGGTCAGTTGCCAAATACAGTGCCAGTCAAAAGTTTGAACACCTACTCATTCAAGGGTTTTTCTTTATTTTTACTATTTTCTACAATGTAGAATAATAGTGAAGACGTGACACATGGAATCATGTAATAACCAAAAAAGTGTTAAAAAAATCTAAATAAATAATAAAACCCTTACACAGTCTGGAGGTGTGTTGGGTCATTGTCCTGTTGAAAAACAAATTATAGTCCCTCTAAGCCCAAACCAGATTGGATGATGCATCGCTGCACAATGCTGTGGTAGCCATGCTGGTTAAGTGTGTCTTGAATTATAAATAAATCACTGACCATGTCACCAGCAAAGCACCATCACACCACCACCTCCATGCTTCACAGTGGGAACTACACATACTGAGATCATCCGTTCACCTACTCTGCGTCTCACAAACACAGCGGTTGGAACCAAAAATCTCAAATTTGGACTCATCAGACCAAAGGACAGATTTCCACCAGTCTAATGTCCATTGCTCGTGTTTCTTGGTCCAAGCAAGTCTCTTCTTATTATTGGTGTGGTTTCTTTGCAGCAATTTGACCATGAAGGCCGGATTCAGCCAGTCTCCTCTGTACAGTTGATGTGGAAATGTGTGAAGCATTTATGTGAGCTGCAATTTCTGAGGCTGGTAACTAATGAACTTATCCTCTGCAGCAGAGGTATCTCTGGGTCTTCCTTTCCTGTGGCGGTCCTCATGAGAGCCTGTTTCATCATAGCGCTTGATGGTTTTTGTGACTGCACTTGAAACTTTCAAAGTTCTTGAAATTTTCCACATTAACTGACCTCCATGCCTTAAAGTAATGATGGACTGTTGTTTCTCTTTGCTTATTTGAGCTGTTCTTGCCATAATATGGACTGTCTTTTACCAAATACAATTACAACACAACTGATTGGCTCAAAAGTATTAAGAAGGAAAGAGATTCCACAAATTAACAAGGCACACCTGTTAATTGAAATGCATTCCAGGTGACTACCTCAAGAAGATTACCAAGAGTGTGCAAAGCTGTCAAGGCAAAGGGTGGCGACTTTGAAGAATCTCATAAAATATATTTTGATTTAACACTTTTTGCTACATGATTCCATAGTTTTGATGTCTTCAATATTATTCTACAATGTAGAAAATAGTTTTAAAAAATTAATGGAATGAGTAGGTGTTTCAACTTTTGACTGGTACTGTAAGCTATCATGTATGTTGGCTGCAGTGTTCATACTGAACATTGTCTCTACATTACTTAAAATCCACTACAATCCATAAGCTTTTAGGGATTATAAAACAATTATTTAATGGTATTCATTTATAAGTGGTTAAAACATAGAAGGCTCCCATGCACAAAAAGGTGTCGCAGTGGTCCCTGGGAAACGTAGTGCACTCCTACAGTCACCATCTCTGTTGTAGGCTCATCCTTAAAGAGAAATTGCAACTCAAAAACTAAACACTAACTATATACACAAGTTCA
This sequence comes from Salvelinus namaycush, assembly GCF_016432855.1. Taxonomy (NCBI): domain Eukaryota; kingdom Metazoa; phylum Chordata; class Actinopteri; order Salmoniformes; family Salmonidae; genus Salvelinus; species Salvelinus namaycush. Next base: position 57,326,871 of record NC_052314.1, read on the forward strand.
TCTCCTTTTTAAATAGGATACCATATGCAAGATAAAACATGTAGCAAACAATAGCTTATTAGGCTATGGATGCATCTGAAATGGAACCCTATTCCCTATATAGTGCACTACCTTTGACCAGGGTTCAAATGGCTCTTGTCAAAAGTAGTGCACTATATAAGGAATAGGTTGCCATTCCAGACACCCTATATCTGTCAGTATTTCATATGTAACAATGTTGTGTGTTTGAAAGCGGTATATAAAACAACTTTATACATGCTTCTATTGGGCAATATCTATGTAGGTAGAGTAATTCCTCTGTAACAATGTCCTGTGTTGAAAGCCTATAGAGGGTTCAGGATGGAGGAGAAGGAGAAAGCGTTGAGCTTGTATCCTGTTCCACTGTAGAACTTATTCTGGAACTCCACCCTGGGAAGAAAGAAAATGGGAATATTAGGGATGGAGAATGGTGTGAAGGACGTCACGCTGCTTATTCAGCGACTACCACTTCCTCCTGACATGACTCGCGCTGAGGCTCGAACCTAGGACCTCTGCTTTGCTAGCACACATGACTGCACTCCCGAAGCGTCTTACCAGTACGCGCCACCGACACGTTCACAATTCTGCGACACTTCAGGCTGAGAAGTTTCATACATCCCCATGTGTGTTGTGTTGTGCGTGGGATACAAATCAACTGGTTGTGTGTGCATTATTTCATGTGTTTGTACGCCTGTGTGAGGGTGAGAGATGGAAGACATCGATGGGCAACAGTATGTGTTTGGTATGTGAATGACCTAAGAGAGATGGAACAAATTGTGACCCACCAGTGCAATCTGAGCGCGTGCAGGAAGGTGGACAGCCCCTCCATGACGAGCAGGATGGAGATGGTGAGTGTGGCAAAGAAGGAAAATATGATGGCTAGAACTACAGATCCCATGTAGCCCTGCCACGACAGGCTGATATGCATCACCATCACCCATTGCACCTCCGACAGCTCTGCAACACACACACACACACACACACACACACACACAACTGGTATTATGCCGTGTTCAAAACAACTGGGAACTCTGAAATCTCTGACTTCAGTGCGTTCGAGACAACTGGTAACTCTGAGAAAAACTAGCTTAGACTGAAAAATCGTTTTCAATGGTCATCCAAGTCGGAATTCCAAGACGGAAACGCTGTCATTTTTCTAGAGCTCTCCGTTGTCTCGAAAGAACCAGTAGTAGTCTGTCACTTTTCCATTAAGCAAAAAGCATACAAATACATGTGGGTTCTTTTTTTTTGTATACAGTACCAGTCAAAAGTTTGGACACACCTGCTCATTCAAAGGTTTTTATTTTTACTATTTTCTACAGTGAAGACATAAATTATGAAATAAACACATATGGAATCATGTAGTAACCCAAAAAAGTGTTAAATCAAAATATATTTTAGATTCTTCAAAGTAGCCACCCTTTGCCTTGATGACAGCTCTGCACACTTGGCATACAGTTGATGTTGAAATGTGTGAAGCATATATTTGGGCTGCAATCTGAGGCTGGTAACTCTAATGAATTTATCCTCTGCAGCAGAGGTAACGCTGGGTCTTCCTTTCCTGTGTCTTCCTTTTTGATGGTTTTTGCGACTGCACTTGAAGAAACTTTCAAAGTTCTTCAAATTTTCCGGATTGACCGACCTTCATGCTTTAAAGTTATGATGGACTGTCGTTTCTCTTTGCTTATTTAAGCTGTTCTTGCCATAATATGGACTTGGTCTTTTACCAAATAGGACTATCTTCTGTATACCACCCCTACCTTGTCACAACACAACTGATTGGCTCAAACGCATTAAGGAAAGAAATTCCACGAATTAACTTTTAAAAAGGCACACGTTAATTGAAATGCATTCCAGGTGACTACCTCATGAAACTGGTTGAGAGAATGCCAAGAGTGTGCAAAGCTGTCATCAAGGCAAAGGGTATCTATTTTGAAGAACCTCTAATATAAAATATATTTTGATTTGTTTAACACTTTTTTGGTTACTACATGATTCCATATGTGTAATGTCATCGTTCTGACGTCGTCACTATTATTCCACAATGTAGAAAATAGTACAAATAAAGAAAAACCCTGGAATGAGTTGGTGTGTCCAAACTTTTGACTGGTACTGTAGGTGTGTGTATCCATTTACCTCCAGTTGTAGTGTTGGAACATAGGTTGCAGGTGCCATCCCGAGGGGAAGGGGCTGGGGCCTCTACTGAAACACTTGTTGTACACAGCTCCGGTGTAGATAGAGAAAAGACCCATCAGCAGCATCAGATACCGACCACCAAACATCATCTGGCAGATCTGAGGGGGGGGGGGGGGGGGGGGGGAGAGAAAGAGATGCTCTTCAATTGGATGAGGTCAAGAGGGGTCTAGCATCAGCTCTAGTCCTCTGGTCTTTCTCCTGTAGTACCATCCACGAGGAGAGTGGTAAGGTGTGTGTACCTCGTTGTCGTTGGTCCTGAGTTTGAGGTCTCTCTCCTGCAGCGCCATCCAGAGAGCGGCCATGGTCATGAGGAGGCCGTGGCCCACGTCCCCAAACATCTCCCCAAACATCACCGCAAACAGGAAGGGGAAGGTGATAATGGTGTACACCGCTACGGACGGAGACACAGGAGGGACAAACACAAAAAACGTACAGAGAAAGAGTTAGGGTTGACAGAGTTGGGGGATGCCTGTTTAGTTTGCTGGTGTGTGTGTGTATACCTGGGTTGACCTCTCTGTATCTGGCAACACCGTAGGCGTCTACCACTACCGTTCTTCCTCTGGGGGAGAGAGAGAGATATATTCCTGTTATTCCTGTTATTGACATGACTTAATATGATATCTGAGTGAGAGTGACTAACAAAATATATGTGGGCCCCCTTGAAGTCAGGGCCCCTGGGCACGTGCCCTGCGTGCCCAGTCGGTATTCAGCCAAAATGATGAGCTGACATGGATAATTGAGTGACTGTCAGTGACTGAAATAACAAGAGAAAAACTGCTGATGCATAACCAAATTTAGAAATTGCACCTTGTATATTCTACTATTCTAACTCGCAACAGTAAGTTGAGACCCAGACTGAGTTCTTAAAAAAGAAAAAAAAGAAATGTTTTTGGAAATTGATCCGAGGGCCTACAAAAGAAAGAAAAAGAGAAAGAGATAGAGTAGGGAGGGGCCTTCCCATACCATATGGGAATAGGCTGCTTCTCTATCTCCTCCCCTCCCTCCTCCTCTCTCACCGTTCCCTCTATCAGGGCGCTCTGCAGCAGTAGCAGTTTCCTGACGGGACACCAGGCCTCAGCGATCAGACACTTGTCAGTGACGGAGGGGCTGCAGAGGTTGAGCACGGCCTGGACGGCCTTACACTTCTGGACCCGCACCTTCCACTGGGGCAGCAGGGCCACCGAGCGACACAACAGCTGCTGCAGGTAATGTTCCGTCTGGGAGAGGACCTGAGGGAAACCATGGAGGGAAGGAAGGGGTTTAATAAACACAGAATACATAGAATTCATAGAAATAGAACGAGAGCCATTCTAGTGATATGGACAGAACACCTTCCACTGGGGCAGAACCTCCTGTCTGGGAGACCTGAAATAAATCATGCCATAGAAGTAGAACAGATAGAACAGGTGTAGCCTGATATCCACCTAACATTGTTGACGACTGACGGAGACACGGAAAACTGAGAGATAATGACTGTTCCAGCTCAAAATGATCTGTTGGTCTCTGTCCATCTCTCTCTCTCAATCTCTCCATCTCTCTCTTTTCTTACCGTTTTGATGTCTACTATCCTTCCCTGCAGCCCGTGCAGAATCTTCTCTCTCTCCGTCGTGCCCTCTGGGTAGTCAAAGGTGTGGGTGTGGAAACTGAGAGAGGGACAGAAGAAGAAAGAGAGAGGAAAGAAAGAGAGAGAGATAGAGAAGGGGTAAGAAAAAAATGGAGACCAAGAATCATTAGATTAGACAATAAATTCAACATTCCAACAACATGGAACTGAAAATTGTTATAAGCTTTGGACCTGCTCTCACTAACCAATCACATATCTTCTTGACTTTCTGTCCAATCTGCTCGCCCAAGAAAGAGATGAGGAAGACTGTCCACTGGACCATCTCGCCCTGTGATTGATCGTAAAGAATGAAGTAAGGAAGTGGGATTTAGAAGGGGGAAAAAACATATTTTTACTTATTTGTCAGGCAAGGGATATACATCCAATCTTCATAATGGAACACTCATAATAATATGATCCTCCAACATTATTTCCTTTACTCGTCCATCTTTATTCCTTATTTCCTTCCCTCCTTGCATTCATCCCTCTTATCTCCCCCCTTTCATTTCTTACTGTTTCAGGACGCTCCAGCCTCTCGTCCATCTCCCTGAAGTCGACGATGATGTAACCGCGGCACGCTCGCCATAGCAGCCGCTCAAACGACGGAACCTTCCACGGGTGGACCACGCCAGACACAAAACTGGGAAGGAGGCAGAAGAAGACAAGTGAGGGAAAATATCAGGTAACACTTTATTTGGATAGTCCATCTGTCTACTGACTATCAGTAACATTTCAACCAGCTATCTTCTAACCCTAACCCTTATTCTAAACCCTTACCTTAGCAAGCAGTTGCTCATCAACTGATAGTATGACCATCTACAGATTGAAAATCCAGACTATCCAAATATCTTTCATTTTTTCTCCTCTTGACTGGTAGTATCCCAAATGGCACCCTATTCACTATATGTAACATTTTATTTAACTAGGCAAGTCAGTTAAGAACTAATTCTTATTTAGTTAACCCACTATTCCCCGGCATACCGGGGAATAGTGGGTTAACTGCCTTGTTCAGAGGCAGAACGACAGATTTTTACCTTGTCAGCTCAGGGATTCGATCTAGCAACCTTTTGGTTACTAGTCCAACACTCTAACCACTAGGCTACCTGACACCCCAGTATATAGTGTACTTGTTTTGACCAGGGCCCTTAGGGAATAGGATGCCACTTGGGACGCAACCACTATTGCTTATCACATATTCTCTTTTATATATTGCAATGCAAACTATATGACAGCTGCTTGTCATGCCAGTAGGGAAAGTCCATTGATATTGTGTTCTTCCTAAATGGCGCCCTATGGCCCCCAATTGCCTTTATAGGGCATTACTTGTGACCAGAGCCAGACCACTGTATAGGAAACAGGGTGCTATTTGAGACGCAGCCATTGACAATGAAGCCATTGGCTGGTGGGAGGAGCTATATGAGGACAGGCTCATTGTAATGGCCTCGAATGGAATTAAAGGAACAGAGTCAAACGTGGTTTCCATATGTTTGATGTGTTTGATACCGTTAAATTAATTGCATTCCAGTCTTTACAATGAGCCCGTCCTCCTATAGCTCATCCAGCCAGCCTCCTCTGATTTATATATCACCTGTCACCTCAGCCTGATGTCTTGTCTGTTGTCCAGTACGGCAGCAGTCTCCAGAGAAGAGGGAGGCGGAGCCTGACGAGAGCGGGAGATAGGAGAAGAGTAGAAGGCGCTCAACCAATGAGAGACTAAGTACAACCAAAAATCATAAAAATGTTTGGAAGGAATAGGTGCAACTCTCGCTTAAAATTCAAATCTTTATCCTTTATTTATCTAATTCGAGGTAAAATTCGAGAGGACCCGCCAGCGGGGGGAACAGGGACCGGCCGATCTCCTGCTCCAGGTACACTGGGGAGAGGGGGATGAAGAGAAGGAAAGGTGAGGTGGAGAGATGAACGAAGGGATGATGAACCGAAGGGTGGATGGAGGGATGGCGAAGGAAAAGAAGATGTGCAGAAAAGGAGCGTGGAAGAGGAATGAGGGAGCAAGTGGATATCAGATGCAGATTATCAAAGAGGATGTGTTGAGGAGGAGGCTTGATGAATATCCCATATGAGAATGCTCTCTGATCGTATGGTGTGAAGGTCAGAGGTCAGAGACTCACTGAAGGACTTCTCCATCTCCTCACAGCGCCGCACCTCGTTCACAAACTTCCTCTGGAACGAGTTGACATTGGGGTTCAACTGGAGTGGAGAGGAAGAGAGGAAGGAGGAGAAGGAGGAAGAGGAGAAGAATTAGGAATTAGAATACTAGAATGAATGTGAACCTTCTTATGACGGACTAAAAGGTCAGCCATGTTGGTAAGGGCGTTGGTCAACCATAGTTTGCCAGTGATGTAATACGATAATTGTGTAAAACAATGAATGTGAAGACTATCTGCACTGTATGTTTGGTAGCTAGCTAACCATACAGTCTAAGAGGAATGATTCCATTCAAACAATGCAATCAATAAACAGCAATACACTGGCTGAAATCAGTTGATGATAGGACTTAGACAATTTATGTTATTCTGCATGCCTTAAGTAGAAGCAGGAAATGCATCACCTATGCATTTACTACCATTCATTCCAATTAGACTGGCTTGGATTTCTCCCTGACCACAATGGCTTCCATTTTCATTCCATTCTGGAACTTTGAGGATTGATGGCATAGGCCCTCTAGTAATTTAATAGGATATCTATGGTATGGTCTTTAATTATACATTTATAAGCCAAGTAAGCTTATTGTCTAATTAGTCTATTATCAGCATTACAATAGATGTTCAATACTAAAATGTCAAAGTGAAGAACTCACGTCTCTGAATTCGACCAGTCCCTGCTCTCCAAGCTCGCTGACGCAGTTGTAGGCTGACCCTGATTGGAGAAAGAGCTGCACAAGACACACCTCCTCGCTCCGAAAGAACGCGCTTATGGCGACCTGTAGAAATGAGTGTCAAATAAACAATCAACTTTATAAGGTATTATAAATTACCTGTTAAAAATGTCATATAGATTCATTAATGTAAAAAGAGAATAACATGAGTGTCATGTTTTGCTTGACACTGACAGCAATGGAGCTCGCAAGAGCACAAACAGATCTGGGACCAGGCTAAAAAGAAAAGGTGTTTCTTCTCAATTATACCTAGCTGGTTGGTTAAATAACGGTAGCAAAAATGTAAAGAGAGAGTCCGGAGAGCATTGTAAGCATCAAGAGAAAGATGGAGAGAAAGGAGGGATAGGTGTAGCGAGCTACTGAACACAGAAAAGTTCATTTCTCGATATGTGACTCCGGGAGAAGGCCTGACAGTAAATGAGTTTAGGACGAGGGGAAGAGAACAAGATACTACCCCATGTGATTGAGAGATGGTAATGAGAGAGAGACTGATTAAATACTACAGTCACTCAAACCTAAATCAAAGTCAGTATGTACTGCAAATAAGAAAAGGAAATCAGAGAGCTGCAGTACACTTTAGTATATATGGAAGTACTATCACTTGTCGTGGCAGAATCAGATTTATGCTTGTGACATAGATAGATAAGATGTTATTTTCATCATATGCTTGTGAGATACTTGTCATTAGAATGGTGCCCTTTGGACTATAGGGTTGGCAGTGCATTTTCCCTTCTGAGCTAGGGATTAGTAACTTGGGGCCCAGAGAGGGGAGAGGTCAGGCTTGTCTTCATGTCAACGTATCTGTTAAATCTGTTAGCTAGTTAGCATCTACTTACATTGTTATAATGAAGTATTCAGACCTACACAGAGGAAGACATAGCAAAGGTACATAGGCTGTATTAAATAGTGATGGACGCTCACGAGGACTGTGTGCTATCGTTCTCTGTGTACGACGTGAGTAAGTCGTTTAGCGTGTAAACCCTTGCAAGGCTGCCGGCCCAGACGGCATCCCAAGCCACGTCTTCAGAGCATGTGCAGACCATCTGGCTGGAGTGTTTACGGACATATTCCATCTCTCCATATCCCAGTCTGTTGTCCCTACTTGGGTCAAGATGTCCACCATTGTTCTCGTACCCAAGAAAGTGAAGGTAACTGAACTAAATGACTATCGACCCGTAGCACTCACCTCTGTCATCATGAAGTGCTTTGAGAGTCTAGTCAAGGATCATATCACCTCCACCTTACCTGCCACCCTAGACCCACTACAATTTGCATATCAGATCCACAAGCGATGCAATCGCCATTGCTCTGCACACTGCCCTATCCCACCTGGGCATGAGAAATACCTATGTAAGAATGCTGTTCATCGACTACAGCTCTGCTTTCAACGCAGTGCCCTCCAAGCTCATCACTAAGCTCAGGGCCCTGGGTCTGAACTAGAGGTCGACCGATTAATCGGAATGGCCGATTAATTAGGGCCGATTTCAAGTTTTCATAACAATCAGAAATCTGTATTTTTAGACACCGATTTGGCCGAATATATATATATACAGTGGGGCAAAAAAGTATTTAGTCAGCCACCAATTGTGCAAGTTCTCCCACTTAAAAAGATGAGAGAGGCCTGTAATTTTCATCATAGGTACACTTCAACTATGACAGACAAAATGAGAAAAAAAATCCAGAAAATCACATTGTAGGATTTTTTATGAATTTATTTGCAAATTATGGTGGAAAAAAAGTATTTGGTCAATAACAAAAGTTTATCTCAATACTTTGTTATATACCCTTTGTTGGCAATGACAGAGGTCAAACGTTTTCTGTAAGTCTTCACATTTCAAGGTCCTGGAGTGGTCTAGCCAGTCTCCAGATCTCAACCCCATAGAAAATATTTGGAGGGAGTTGAAAGTCCGTGTTGCCCAGCAACAGCCCCAAAACATCACTGCTCTAGAGGAGATCTGCATGGAGGAATGGGCCAAAATACCAGCAACAGTGTGTGAAAACCTTGTGAAGACTTACAGAAAACGTTTGACCTCTGTCATTGCCAACAAAGGGTATATAACAAAGTATTGAGATAAACTTTTGTTATTGACCAAATACTTATTTTCCACCATAATTTGCAAATAAATTCATTAAAAATCCTACAATGTGATTTTCTGGATTTTTTTCCTCATTTTGTCTGTCATAGTTGAAGTGTACCTATGATGAAAATTACAGGCCTCTCATCTTTTTAAGTGGGAGAACTTGCACAATTGGTGGCTGACTAAATACTTTTTTGCCCCACTGTATATATATATTTTTTTTACACCTTTATTTAACTAGGCAAGTCAGTTAAGAACCCCTCCCTGTGCAATTGGGTCCTGGACTTCCTGACTGTCGGAAACTACACCTCCGTCATGCTGATCCTCAACACGGGGGCCCCACAGGGGTGCGTGCTCAGTTCTCTCCTGTACTCCGTTCACCCATGACTGCATGGCGCATATCTCCAACTCAATCATCAAGTTTGCTGACGACACAACAGTGGTAGGTCTGATTACCAACAGTGACGAGGCAGCCTTCAGGGAGGAGGTGAGAGGCCTGGTCGGAGTGGTGCCAGGCAAATACCCTCTCCCTCAACAAAACAAAGGAGTTGATCGTGGACTACAGGAGACAGCAGAAATAGCACGCCTCCATCCACATTGACGGGCCGCAGTGGAGAGAGTCAAAAGTTTCATGTTCCTCTGTGTTCACGTCACTGACAACCTGAAATGGCATGGGCCCTCAGATCCTCAACAAGCTCTACAGCTTTACCACTGAGAGCATCTTGACTGGCTGCATCACGGCTTGGTATGGCAACTGCTTGGCATCAGACCGCAAGGCGCTACAGAGGGTAGTGCGGATGGCCCAGTACATCACAGGGGCTAAGCTCCCTGCCATACAGAGGAATGCTTATGAAATTGTCAAACACACCATCCACCCAAGCTATAGACTGTTCTCTCTGCTACTGCACAGCAAGTCTGGGACCAAAAGGCTTCTGAAAAGCTTCTACCCCCTTCTAGCAATAAGACTTCTGAACAGTTAATCAAATGACTACCTGGAAATTTATTTACCCTTTTTTTCCACTATCATTGACTCTATGCACACTCACTGGACTCTACCCACACACTCAAATATACGTATATTGACACTCCAACACACACGCACACTACATATGCTCACACACACAAAACACATGCACACACTTTCATTCTTCACATACGCTGCTACTACACTTTATTATCTATCCTGCCTAGTCACGTTTACCCCTACCTACATGTACATATTACCTTAAATACCTCATACCCCTGCACATTGACTTGTACCGGTACTCCTTGTATATAGCCAGGTTTATTGTTATTTATTGTTTTACTACTTTTTTTGTGATTATTTTCTTTCTTTTTAACTCTACATTGTTGGGAAAGTGTTCGTAATTAAGCATTCGGCGTATGTTACAAATACAATTTGATTTGATATAGTCCCTTCACACAGACAGCGTGGTGAAGAAGGCGCACAGTGCCTCTTCAACCTCAGGAGGCTGAAGGAATTAGGCTTGGCCCCTAAGACCCTCACAAACTTCTACAGATGCACCAGTGAGTGCATCCTGTAGGGCTATATCACCGCCTGGTACAGCAATCGCACCGCTCATAACAGCAGGGCTCTCCAGAAGCTGGGGCGCACTGCCTGCCCTCCAGGACATCTACAGCACCCGGTGTCACAGGAAGGCCAAGAAGATCATCAAGGACCTCCAGTACAGATGCCCGTTAGATAACGAAGTTAGATGGCTGAAACTATTTGAGGTCGTTTTTTCCCTTTGTCTTTCTTCTGTGTCACACTGTTCCACTCTCAAACTCACGTGATGTCTCCAACCGTTCTGGTACTGTCCTATTTGGGACAGTGGTGTTCTCACACACGGGTAATTGTGTTGTATAACAAGAGGGCATGTGTAATAAGCATGTAACAGACAACACAATGAGAGCGGATTGGATTATTTTGATGTTTATTGATTGATGATCCAAAAAACATACAAAGTCTTCACCTGGCAAAAGATGTGTAAAAGAAAAATGCATAAAACAGGCATTTCATGAAGAAAGAGAGAAAGGAGGGACAATAGGATAATAAAATAAAGATAAGGGGAAAAAACTGTGAAATGGAACAGAGGTTTTTAAAAAAAAAAATACAAATATTAGAATTTCATCAAATCAATGGCATCACTTACCAACTAATCAAAATCATTCACATTGTACAAGAAACATAATGGATCGTTTTTTTTTTTAAACGCAGAAATGGAGAATAGAAGGCATGAAATCCACAAGCTGTAAAGACTATGACCACATTCTGATACTGTTACGATATTAATCCAAATAAGAGGGTACTGAGCTTCAAATATATATATATCTACTACAACAATGTACACTCTGAAGTCACCTCTGTGTTTGTGCTCCCTTGTGTGTGTGGTATTGAGGGTCTTACAAGGTACTATATACACATTGATGAAAGGACATGATCTACAATATGCTTGTATGGCTCTTGGTGTGATTCAGTCAATGCCCAAGTCCCAAATGGCACCCTATTCCCTTTATCGTGTACAACCTTTGACCAGGGCCCCTTTCAAAAGTAGTGCAGCACTATATAGGGAATAGGGTGTCATTTGGGACACATACCATGGCTCTCGGCCTAGTGGTTAGAGTGTTTGGCCAATAACCGAAAGGTTGCTAGATCGAATCCCCAGAGCTGACAAGGTAAAAATTTGTCGTTCTGCCCCTGAACAAGGCAGTTAACCCACTGTTCCTAGGCCGTCATTGAAAATAAGAATTTGTTCTTAACTGACTTGCCTAGTCACTTTAACTATACGTTCATGTACATACTACCTCAATTGGCCCGACCAACCAGTGCTCCCGCACATTGGCTAACCGGGCTATCTGCATTGTGTCCCGCCAACCCCTCTTTTTACACTACTGCTACTCTCTGTTCATCATATATGCATAGTCACTTTAACCATACCTACATGTACGTACTACCTCAATAAGCCTGACTAACCGGTGTATGTATATAGCCTTGCTACTCTTATTTTCAAATGTCGTTTTACCGTTGTTTGATTTCTTTACTTACCTACACACACACACACCTTTTTTCCACACTATTGGTTAGAGCCTGTAAGTAAGCATTTCACTGTAAGGTTGTATTCGGCGCACGTGACAAATAAACTTTGATTTGATTTAGTTAAATAAAGGTAAAATACAACAATAACATAGTATGAGCCATATACAATAGCATTGCTGTATGACATATTTTGGGTGCATTCTAGTAGCCTGGAATCCAAACTGATATGCTCCGTTTCCCCATTGTTAAAACCTCTATGGGATTGGTGTCCCCCCCACGGGACGAGCGCGCTAATGCGATTAGCATGAGTTTGTAAGTAACAAGAACATTTCCCAGGACAAAGACATATCTGATATGGGCAGAAAGCTTGAATTCTTGTTTGAGTTTTTGTTTGAGTTTATTTATTTTTACAGGGACAGTGCACATTAATCAACGTTTCAGTTAAAGTGCCGGTTTTAACCAGCCGGCTAATTTTCAACTGCAGTCCCTGGGCAGGTTGTTAATCTAACTGCACTGTCCAATTTACAGTAGCTAAGAATACCATGCTATTGTTTTAGGAGAGTGCACAGTTATGTACTGAAAATGTATCAATAAACCAATTAGGCACATTTGGGCAGACTTTATACAACATTTTGAACAGTAATGCAATGGTTCATTGGATCAGTCTAAAACTTTGCACATACACGCCAAAATCTAAATTGCACCTAAACTGCAATAATACATTGTGGCCTTTCTCTTGCATTTCAAAGCTGATGTTTTTTTTGTTCCATGTTTTTTTCTTTGTATTATCTTTTACAGAGCTAATGTGTTATATTCTCCTACATTAATTTCACATTTCCAGAAACTTCAAAAGTGTTTCCTTTCAAATGGTATCAAGAATATGCATATCCTTGCATCAGTTCCTGAACTACAGGCAGTTAGATTTTGGGATGTAATTTTAGGCGAAAATTGAAAAAAAAAGGTTCCGATCCTTATTATTAAGAGCATATCAGTTAAAAATCCATTCTAACATTCTAGCCTCAGTTTATTATCCAATCAAGCTGCATTCCCCTTCTGATCAACTGCTGCAGGGTCTGTGTCCCCCCCAGATGGAATCCTTTTCCCTAGGGTGCCATTTGGGACATAGCCAAAGTCTCATCCCATGCATACATCATCAGTGTGGCCTCAGAGAGGCCAGCCAATCAGAGACATCCATCACTCTGCTCATATGATCCATGTTGTTACAGGCTGTAGAACTTGAGGCTCCTGTCCATTCCAGTGGAGGTGAGGAACTGGGCGTGCTCCCCAAAGGCCACGCCTGTCACCACCCCAGTGTGTTCTGGGTAAAGAAAAACAAAACTATAACAGGCAACAAAAAAAATTGACTTGAAATCAACTCAAAAGCATGAGTTGACGCACACCCAATAAAGTTGGGGAGGTGCTGATAAACGAAATAGTAAACCTGAAAGATATTTTTTGTTGTTGAATATTTCATAAGGTACTGTATATACACACTTGCTATTATCGTCATCCAGCCAGGCACTTTGAAGACCCACCTCTAGACCACTGTTTCTGTCCCAAGCTAACTCATCACCACTCGCCATTGCATCTCTAGCAGTATGACACACACAGTGCATTCTCTTACCTGTGAAGTTGAGGACCTCGGACCACTGCTTACAGATGTAGACCCTGATGTCAGTGCCACCCACAGCCAGGTATGTCCCACTCTGGTCAAACACCAGGGACTTCACCTGAGGGAAAGACTCACATATAATTTCTCTAAATTTACAGGGTAGTTCAGTACAAGGAGATTACAGTATTCATACAGAGCAGACCGTTGCTAGCCTGGGTGCCAGTCGGTTTCTGTTCTCTTGCAAACTCCTTATGGAATTTTCATGCCAGTGACGGAAATGGAGATGGCAAGAGCACAAACAGATGTGGGACCAGGCTAGATTGTAGCACTACTAGCTTCTGAATGTCCAGTGTACAGTCTACAACGACTGTCTCTCAAATAGCAGCCGATTTCTTAGATAGTGCACTAGGCTCTGGTCAAAAGTAGTGTAGGGAATAGAGGTCATTACAGACGTGCACTAATTTTCTGCTCTTCTTACCTCATAGTTGTTGTCCAGGGTGATGGTTTTGAAATTTTTCAGCTTCCTCAGATCCCAGAGCTTCACTGAGCTGTCCTGTGCACCTGGAGACATGAGAGGTGGTGGTGAGGTGAGCAGGGCCAAACATTTACTTTTTGATCCACCAGCCACTGTGTCAAGTAGATAAAAAATAAAATAATCTACCAGCCACTCTTTCTTTTTAACCAGACAAAATATTTTGGTTCGCAATAATTACACCAACAAAACATGAAAAAACAGATGAGCATGCTTTGTAATGTTTCTAAAACAAATGTAGAACTAGTAAGAAGTAGTGGCATATTGTTTCATTTCATTTCATTTTTTTTGTGACCCGTCTTTTAACCAAAATATCACAGATGATACATAAATGTTCCCCTGCCCCTTTAAGGTGGAGGTTACCATGGTAACGCGACTCAAGTCATGTTTGTGCCATTGAGAGTCTGACTAGTAGATGCATTGCCCTCTTACCTAGCAGTTGAAACTCGAACATGAAAAAACAACCTAGCTTGTGAATTTAAACAATGTAAATAACCAAGAAACAAGAACAAAGTCTCACTTCAGTAGACTTTAATTTCAAGTAAATTAGACCAACTTTTATGCCCATGTGCAGCGCTTCTAAAAATGTATCTTTCAACTCAGCTCTTCACGTGCAGTTTTGCAACACAAGGTGGGATAGGCTATAGGATTTGTAGTTCTTTGACTTTGTGAATTTAAATTTACCAGCTCTGAAACAAAACGGCAGAAATACCTAGAAAACGGCTACTGAATCATTTATTTTTGCTATAAATGTGATCATACATATTTTTATTCACAATTGGCTCAGTGTTCTGTCACTCATGGGGACACTACGTCACCACAAAATCTACAGGGAGAGCTTGAAAATACAAGCCCCTTGGGTACTGCCATATATTGACATTATAAGTGCCCATCCAAACAGGCTCAAGGTCATTGCCCACTGATAAAATTACTTAAATTAAGTTATATCTACCGTAGCTTTGATATGACTGATCATGTCAACATCATACTTTCAAAATCTTAGCTAACAAGATAGACAAGCAGTCGTCATTATGAATCAAGTCGACAATCTACTGGCAAATCCTTTTCAATGTTTGTCATATGAAGAGAAATCATAGATAAAACATATCGATGCTCATGGGCCATTGGACATAAACATTACACAACAAGTTGGAAATAGCAAATTCAACAATGAGTGGTTTGGAAGGAATCACTATCCTGCTATTCAGTGGAGTGGGTGTGTGGTCCAAGTCTGGGTTTAAAGTCTCTTTTCCAAGCTTGAAAGGACAAACATTCACATGGTCATGAGCCAGAAAAGGTTGAATAGATTGGCTATGCTGTCAATACAGCATGACTTCTGCCAAACTTCAGTGAGATCAAGACAACTGGGAATTCTGGGGGGAAAAAATGTAAAAGAGCTCCGACTGGGAAAATATGTTTTTGAAAGGTCATCCAACTCGGAATTCCAAGTCTGGAACTCTTTATAGAGCTCCGACCTGAAGACCACGGACGTCATGATTTGACTTTTTTTCCAGAGTTCCCAGGTGTCTTGAAAGCACCATAAATCCAGAGAAGACTTTGATGAGAAAGTTTTCCCACAAAAAGGACCACCGCGCCACCTTCCTGTTCAAGTGTGCACAGCTCAACAAGTTGAGGCCAAAAATGTATTGTATGCTGCTACATAAATTATGTAATATTCCAGGGAGATATGTATACCGTAGACAAAAAAGTAATACTAAGTGTATGTTGTGTAGTAAGCTAGTAGTAGCCCATGTGCCTCACCCTAATAATCTGATCCCCAACTTAGCCTACTGTTCTGACTTGTTGGTGCACATATAGCCTGTTTTAGAGAAATGTAATTGAATATTGTAAGAAATGGCATTGTCTGCTTATATGCCCCCTTTATTTATCCTACGGTTCTGACTTGGTGTACAGGGAGAACCCTAAGAACGGCCCATGTTCTGAATTCTGTCATGTGTACATTTCAGAAGTGCTGAACAAATAGTTATATTGACTACGTCTGTCCTAGCTCGCTCATTAATGTCTTAATCAAAATTACGGATTGCCTCTTGCCTCTTACATGCTAAAATCACCACTGGAGTTGAGCAATAATGTCTAACAGTGTTTACACAAAGGAATAAAAGACAACTTCACACACAGTCACTCAGAGTGTAAAAGAGACACACACACAAAGCTAATCTTCTCTCTCACGCGTGCGCTCACACATACACACTTCTCCCACACACACACACACACACAGAGAGTCCTCTCTCACAAACACACAGCAATCTCACCTGTAGCCAGGTAGTATCCGTTCTCAGAGAAGGCGATTGAAGTGACAGGGCCGATGTGGCCGGGGAAGTTGGCCACGTTGGTGCGCTCCTTCAGGTCCCAGATCTTGATCTGAGAGTCGGCCGTCCCCGTCCCGAAGATCAGACCGTCAGGGTGGAACTGGGCACAGGTCAGAGCTGGAGGGGTACAGGACAGGATGTGGAAAGAACATGTATTTGCAATGTATCAGTGTGCTTTCAGAGAGTACAGGGGACGGGGTGGTTGGAAATATTGTATTTGATTTCAGTTACTCCAGTTAGGTACTAGGTCAGTCAATTCACAGGGGGGAGGATTGATTAAATGTTATTGTTTTTTGTCTATCTATTTACATAGGAAAGACAACCTGGCATTTATGGGGCTTGATATGTGGGACATTATTTGGTGGGCTGACACCACAGTTAGGAAATGCTACTTTTGGATACTGACAGACAATTAGAGGAAGCTGGTCCCTAGCAACATGTGGTCAATAAAACGTCTTGTCCCTAGCAACATGTGGTCAATAAAACGTCTTGTCCCTAGCAACATGTGGTCAATAAAATGTCTGGGAAGACAAAGAGAGAGAGAGGTCCAACGGTGTGGTCCAGCGATTAGAGCTGCCACAATCGCCATGGTTCGAATCCAGCCCACTGCCCTTTCACTCATCCTCCCCCTACCACCCTGTGGTAGACTAGTGTCCTGTCTAGGGGGTGTACCTATACATCAAGCTGCCTCACACTACAGAAACAGGATATATGCTCCTGCCCTACGGGCCGTTCTGGCTTGGAAATGGCTACTTACTTACTCAATAAAAATAATAAAAATAATAAAGAGCGGGAGAGAGAAGCACTCACCACATCCTGCAGCCTCATCAGTGACCTTGGTGAGAACACGACCTGTTTGGATGTCAGAGAAGGCCCAGTACTGATGGAGAGAGAAAAGGGAAGCGATAGAAAGTAGAGAAAGAGGGGGAGACAGTAGATAAAAATAAAGTCTTTACATAACGTTCTTGACTTCCAAATCCACGTGTTTGTTTTTTGTTTTTGTGTGTGTACATATGTTTTGTGTGTGTGTGTGTGTTACCTGATCCTCAGAGGAGCTGAGCAGGTAGTCTCCGGTGGCGTGGAGGGAGAGCCCGGTGACGCTCGCCTCGTGAGCCCGCACCACCTGGACACAGTTGCCCCCGGTAACGGACCACACGCGGATAGTGCTGTCTGGAGAGGCTGAGAACACTACCGACTGGAGAGAGGGAGAGGAGGAGAGTGCGCAGAGAGGGAAAGGGGGGAGCGAGAGAGAGAGAGAGAAATTGTTGAGGTAAGGGATATTAGAGTTACAGAGTAATTCCAGTGCAAGACATTGCTGGGGACTATGTCAATGGAGAGTAAAGGAAAGGAAGTGTGTGTGTCTCACCTGAGAGGGGTGATAGATGACAGAGGTGACCTTCTTGGTATGTCCTTTCAGGGTTGCGATGATCTGCTCCTCCTTCTTATCAAACACCACCACGTTCTTATCAGCCCCGCCTGTAGAGGGAGACAGAGAGGTTAGGGGTTGTATCTGGGTCTGAGTCCCAAACGTCACCCTTCTGGTCAAGAGCAGTGCACTATATAGGGATTGTAGGGTGTGCCATAGTATTTTTTGTTTCCTCAAGGTAGGGAGGAAGCATTTTGATGGAATTCACACAGAAACAATGTGTGTGTATATCTACAATGGGCAGTGGACTGTGTGTGTGTGTGTGCGTGTGTGTCTCACCAGTGAGCACTTTGTTGGTGTCGGAGGGACACAGGTCCAGAGACAGGATCCCAGGCACACTGGCACTGTGGAGACCCTGACAGACAGACGCACAGAGAGACCGAGAGAGAGAGACAGAGAAACATAATTTAGAGCTGTGTTCAGTAAGAATGAAATGGAAGAAAAATGATCTGAAACAGGGAGGAACCTTTCTGAACTTGCCCAAGGTTTGAAGAATAAAGTGTTCCAACACCAGCCATAGCTAGAGGTTACACACACACACGTACTCACAGCATGGGTAGCCACTTGTCTGTACTTGCTGAGGTCCTCCGTTCGGACCAGCTCTTCTGGAACTGTCTTTCCTCTCTGTTTGAAGAGAGATGGTAGAGGTGAGGTTTGGACAAAAATGTATCCTAGCATGGCTACGTCCCAAATGTCACCCTATGGCCCCGGTTCAAAAGTAGTGCCCTATGTAGGAAGTAGGGTGCCATTGGAGAGACAGCCATAGCCTATACTAAGCTGACAACTGGTTGGACATTAGGTTGGTTATTCTATGAATAACAACAGGGAAGTTACTTGAAAATGACTTTTTGGCGTTTGGAATAGTTACCTTCTTTCTCTCCGTGGTCAGGACCGTGGCCTTGTCTTGCAGCTGTGGAGAGAGGCGGACATCTTAGTATAGAACACTGTGCCTGGTAGTGTGACAGCATGGTTGATTGGTTATTTCAAGGTTTGATACACCACAGCCTTATATGGTAATATTTGCAATGAACGCACATGATAGTCTAGTATAACAGTGTGGTATCATTCCTCTTGTACTGTGGATGTGAATGTATGTGAGGACATCTCTTACCTTCTGTATGATCTCTGGTATCATTCCCACCTGCTCACTGACCTCCATGGGCTCTCCTGCACCTCCAGCCTGCGAGATGAAACACAGAATCAATAACAAACGAGAATGGTACATTCCTTATTAGAAAATGTGTATTTGCGTAAGCTGTTAAAAATCATATTTATATGAACATATAGATACTACAACTTTACAGGTCTCACTTAGACCGAAGACTTCAATCAAGAGACAAACATTGAGCTCATGCGAACCAGTTAACTATCAATTTAAATTGACTGAGGGCTTTTAGCCAATCACTGACCGTGACATGGGGCTGGGAAGCGACTGCCTGAGCCACCACCAATCCCGCCTGTGGCTTCAGAGTGGCCAGAGCTACGGGGAGAGAGAAAGGTAAAACATAGCAGAGGAGAAATGAGAAGTGACGCCCCATGGCCACTAACATCCAAAGCTGTTTCCAGATGAACATAAGAGTGTGTGCAAGTATGCTTGCCTGTGTGTCTGTCTATAATACTGTGTGTGTGTGTGTGTATGTGTGTAAGTGAAAGAGTGTGTCGGTGTGTTAGAATGTATAATCATGTGTTAATTGTACAAGCATGTGTGTGTATATAAGTGCATCATGTGTGTGTGTATACACAAGCACGTGTGTGTGTACGTATGTATATATATATATATATATATATATCTCACCCTCTCTGGCGGCAGTGACCTCCTTGGTGAGACGGGCGATGACCCTGCAGGCGGCGTCGTGCTGGTAGAGGGCGTGGCTTAGTTCTTGACGCGTCGTCTGCAGCTGCTGCCTCAAGGTGAAACTGTGGAGCATCACCGCATCCTAAGAGAGAGATCGTTTTAGAAGAGTGTGTGTGTGCCTCAGTTCAGGCACAGCGAAGGGGAGTGTAGCCGAGTATACATGGACTCACCCACTCGTCCTGCAGAGCTTTGAGGATGGCTGGAATGCTAGTGGACGAGGGAGCTTTGGGTCTGATGGGGTGAGAGACTGAGGCAGGGGGAGACAAAGATAGCTTAATGTAGTGAGATATCCCCTGACTAGTGGGGTTACCATTGTTGTTGAAGTGGCAGAATGCACTCTAGCCTAGAGATTACCGGGCACCATGCAGGAATAGTTGGAAGTCAAATAATATGGATTACCCTTATTGTGTTGACTTCAGCTCAGCATCAGATCTGAACACACTCTCCTCCATGTCTCCCTCACCTTTAATGTCTATCAGCTGTTCCTCTGACAGAGGCTGGCCATTCATAGGGTCTGCTCCATTCTCAGCTATGTACTTCTCAATCAGCCGCCGCTCGAACACCTGGTTGGACACCGGCGACACGCACGGGTGTTCCGGGACCTCATTTGATACTGGATGGACGGTAGAGCGAGAGGGGTAAATTTGCATGCCCGCAATTACAATATAAATACGGCAAACGCAACTCTAGTCAGAAGATGGAAGGACACATTACCGTTTAACTGTACTTTGCAGATATAACACCTATGTCAAGCTGATCCACAATGTTTGAAAAGGGTTGCTTGCTAATTAAAATGTATAACATGCATATGGTGACAATAATAAGGGAAGGTTCTAGAGACATTATTATACACCAACAAACGTGATATTTGCGGTCTCTGTACCGCTAATGTTCCGGAAGGGCAACTCGACTCATTCATTCATTTGAACTTACTTGCACAAACCAGGGACATTTTCAGTAGCTAGCTAAACCCTCGGTCGCTCGTTCCCTCCAAGATCACCGTATCAGTACAGATAAATGAATGTTCTTCAGATCCAACTGTAGCTTATTTTTGTGTTGATTGTAATACAATAATAATCCGGCTAAATTAAATATTGATTTATAAATGTTTCTTTCCGTATTCACGCACGTTAGACCGCGGCTGCGCGTTTCGGGTGCAGCTCCGACTATTGCATGCTGGGATAGCATGAGTCTTCCAACCCCTCCCCTAGTCTGAGGTCCTCAACAAACTATAGTGCTATTCAAAATCCTTGGGACACTCGTACCCTAAACCTTAACCATTTTAAATGTCAACTTCAATGGGGGTAAGGACACCCCAAAGATCCCGGATAGCAAGGACCAACAAGAGATAGCCTAAATACTATATGGTCATCAAAATGTGTCAAAGGCAGTGCTGAAATGTGTGTGAATCTGCTTTCACCATTCATGGCAACTCAGAAGAAGTAGACTTATAGTCTAGACAAGAAGGCTAGGACTATAAATAAAACCAGGCTGGGCACACCCCCTTCCTCATCAACAGGTCTGCCATGGAGACGGTCAAAAACATAAAGTTCCTCAGCAGTCCGAGGAGCTGAAATGGTCAAACAGCATGGACACCGTGGTGAAGAAGTCACGACAGCGACTCTTCAACCTCAGGAGACTGAAGAAATTTGGCCTGTCCTCGAGGGCCCTCAGTGTTCTACAGGAGCACCATCGAGAGCATATTGTCGAGCTGCATCACAACCTGGTACATGTGTCTTCTTGTCAATAACAGCTGGTGCGCAATGCCTAATATTATAGAAGTCTTGAGGTATTGCTCGCCTGAGGTAGAGTACCTTATGATAAGCTGTAGACCACACTATCTACCGAGATAGTTCTCATCTATATTATTTGTAGCCGTCTATTTATCACCACAGACCGATGCTGGCACGATGCTGACACTCAACCAACTCCATAAGGCCATAAGCAAACAAGAAAATGCTCACTCAGAAGCGGCGCTCCTAGTGGCCGGGGACTTTAATGCAGGCAAACTTAAATCAGTTTTACCAGCATGTCACATGTGCAACCAGAGGGGAAAAAACTCTATAGACCACCTTTACTCCACACACAGAGATGCATACAAAGCTCTCCCCCGCCCTCCATTTGGCAAATCCGACCATAATTATATCCTCCTTATTCCTGTTTACAAGCAAAAACTAAAGCAGGAAATACCAGTGACTCGCTCAATGCGGAAGTGGTCAGATGGCACGGATGCTACGCTACAGGACTGTTTTGCTAGCACAGACTGGAATATGTTCCGGGATTCATCCAATGACATTGAGGAGTATACCACCTCGGTCATCGGCTTAATCAATAAGTGCATCGACGACGTCGTCCCCACAGTGACCGTACCTACATATCCCAACCAGAAGCCATGGATTACAGGCAACATCGAGCTTAAGGCTAGAGCTGCCGCTTTCAAGGAGCGGGACACTAATCCGGACGCCCATAAGAAATCCCGCTATGCCCTCATACGAACCATCAAACAAGCAAAGCGTCAATACAGGATTAAGATTGAATCCTACTACACCGGCTCTGATGCTCGTCGGATGTGGCAGGGCTTGAAAACTATTACGGACTACAAAGGGAAACCCAGACTCAAGCTGCCCAGTGACGTGAGCCTACCAGATGAGCTAAATGCCTTTTATGCTCGCTTCGAGGCAAGCAACACTGAAGCATGCACGAGAGCACCAGCTGTTCCGGATGACTGTGTGAAAACGCTCTCGGTAGCCGATGTGAGCAAGACCTTTAAACAGGTCAACATACACAAATCCGCGGGGCCAGATGGATTACCAGGACGTGTACTCAAAGAATGCGCGGACCAACTGGCAAGTGTCTTCACTGACATTTTCAACCTCTCCCTGACTGAGTCTGTAATACCTACATGTTTCAAGCAGACCACCATAGTCCCTGTGCCCAAGGAAGCGAAGGTAACCTGCCTAAATGATTACCGCCCCGTAGCACTCACGTCGGTAGCCATGAAGAGCTTTGAAAGGCTGGTCATGGCTCACATCAACAGCATCCTCCCAGATACCCTAGACCCACTCCAATTCACATACCGCACCAACAGATCCACAGATGACGCAATCTCAATCCACACTCCTTTGTAAAATCTTTGACTGTTCTACTCTAGGCATACATGTGTTCACATCACTCTCTCTTTAGCAGATCATATCGAAGCTACAATTCCGCCAAGTAAAACGTGCAATACGTCGCTTTTCTTTCGATGTCACCTTTATTTAACTAGTCACGTCAGTTAAGAACCAACTCTTATTTGCAATCACGGCCGGTTGTGATACATCCGCTTTCAAGGAGCTGACGTGTTCGTCGACAACATACATGGTGGGAAATTGTGCCTTTTTGATGGAAATATGGAGGTGGCTCTTAAAAGAGCCTTTGGGGGATTTTGGAGATCAGGTCATCGTTTAAGCGCGCTCTCTGCGAATACGACGGGCCAGCTGGATGTCCTTGGGCATGATGGTCACCCTCTTGGCGTGGATGGCGCACAGGTTTGTGTCCTCGAACAGGCCGACCAGGTAAGCCTCGCTAGCCTCCTGCAGGGCCATCACGGCGGAACTCTGGAAGCGCAGGTCGGTCTTGAAGTCCTGGGCAATTTCTCTCACCAGGCGCTGGAAGGGCAGTTTTCGGATCAGCAGCTCAGTGGACTTCTGGTAACGATGGATCTCTCGCAGAGCCATGGTGCCGGGCTTGTAATGGTGAGGCTTCTTCACGCCACCGGTGGCCGGGGCGCTCTTGCGTGCAGCCTTGGTGGCGAGCTGCTTCCTGGGTGCTTTGCCACCGGTGGATTTGCGAGCGGTTTGCTTGGTTCTGGCCATGGCGCTAGCTAGCTTCCTTCTTTCACAGTTGGAGTATAGCCTCCAAATGCCTATGTGAAGTTTATAAAGCCGGCAGCGGCGTCTGCTGATTGGACACCATCTCCGCACCACCTTGATTGGCCCGTTGCGGAGGGCTCCTCCGCCACCCATTGGACGGGAGGCTCGGCCTCTCCGTGCCGCCCCAAATGCAAACCCCACCCTCGCTCGCCGAGGCGCGCTTGGCTCTTTTGTTAGGGCCGACACTTTACGCGCATTAATAGTCACCGGCCGAACTCCAGAGTGCAATCTTATAGCCTCCTGCTATAGCTAACGAGGCCTAGTAGGTGTTATTGTTCATTCAACGCCTCATGTGGGCACTTGATACGGTGCAGTGTATGTGGCATACAAAGGACACTTTGCGCTTTTGCTGAGCTAGGTGGTTGGCTCTTTAAAGAGCCTTTGGGGGTTGAGTAGTTAAGTTGCAGTAGCGATTTTACTTGGCTTTGACGGCCTTTTCAGTATTCTTGGGGAGCAGCACTTCCTGGATGTTGGGCAGCACACCACCCTGAGCGATGGTCACGCCACCAAGCAGTTTGTTCAGCTCCTCGTCGTTACGGACGGCCAGCTGCAGGTGACGGGGGATGATACGAGTCTTCTTGTTGTCACGAGCAGCGTTTCCGGCCAATTCCAGGATCTCAGCAGTCAGGTACTCGAGCACTGCGGCCAGGTACACTGGTGTGCCAGCGCCCACACGCTTGGCGTAGTTGCCTTTACGCAGCAGCCTGTGCACACGGCCCACGGGGAACTGGAGTCCGGCACGGGATGAACGTGTCTTTGTCTTTGCCTTCGCCCTGGCCTTGCCTCCGGTTTTGCCTCTTCCGCTCATATTGGTAGCTTCAGTATGTCACAGAAAGTCTGAATAAGCCGCTGGCCACCTCGAGAGCCTTACTTATACCTCGCCACAAGAGGCACCGATTGGCCACCGGGCCGGTTTGGCCTTATCCAATTGGAGTGAGGGACAGACAGTCAGCCCTAAGCCCGCCCTCACCCACCCGCAGGCAGCTGAGTGAGAAGTGCTAGGCTACTCTGTTTCCCTCCGAATTTGTGACAAATCAATTCACTGAAATCATCCAAATGGGAAACACATACGCTATAGTATTAACATGGTTCGGATGATGATTAACACATCACAGCAGCCTGCCTCCTCTCCAGTTTGAATTATTATTAGGAGGATCAATATGACATGCGAATTCTAACACTTCACAACAATGGCTGGTGCTGCACTCTTGAGTGAGAATTGTACGCCATTTTGCCACTCGATTATTATTATTATTATTATATGCCTCTCCCTATCTCTCTCTCCGGGCCGCACACACCCAGAGTGGGAAAATGTGGTGCGTAAAAGTAGCCTAGTGTGCGTCATTTCATTTCTTTTGCCCGACAGGTAGAACATGGAATGACGTGCTTTTATGGAAAGAGGTGGGTGACTCTTAAAAGAGCCTTTTGTGGTAACAACATGTGTCGAGTCGAACACCGTTTGGAATAGGTTTACTTCTTCTTGGGGGCTGCCTTCTTGGCCTTGGCTGCCTTGGGCTTGGCGGCTTTGGGCTTCGCTGCCTTGGTAGCCTTCTTGGGGCTCTTGGCCTCTGCTTCTTCACCTTCTTTGGGCTCTTGGCAACCTTTTTGGGTGTAGCGGGCTTCTTGGCCTTCTTGGGGGACCTCTTTGCTGCGACGGCCTTCTTGGCTGCTACCTTCTTGGGCTTCTTCGCCGCGACGGGCTTCTTGGCGGCCACCTTCTTTGCTTTGGGGGCTGCGGCTTTCTTGGCGGGCTTCTTTGCCTCGACGGCTTTCTTGTTGAGCTTGAAGGAGCCGGAGGCACCAGTGCCCTTGGTCTGGACCAGGGTGCCCTTGGTGACGAGGCTCTTGACGGCGATCTTGACACGGGAGTTGCTCTTCTCCACGTCGTAGCCGCCTGCCGCCAGACTCTTCTTGAGCGCGGCCAGGGAAACGTCGCTCCTCTCCTTGGAGGCGGACACCACCTTGACGATGAGCTCGCCTACGCTGGGTCCCGCTTTCTTGGGCTTGGCCGCTGCCTTCTTCTTTGGTGCCTTGGCTGGTGCTGATGCGACTTCTGCCATGTCTCTCGCTTGGTCCGGTAAACACACACACTTACTGAACACTACGGTAGTCTGTGAGAAGGAGTAGTTTGCTGTAGACGCTGCTCTGCGCTATTGAAGCTCCACACCGTGCAGGGGGCTGGCCTTAAACGCGACATGAGAACCATGTAGACTCAAGCCACACAGCTCGGCTTCTCCGGGCAAAATGCTCTTTCACTTGTGTTTTCTGGTCGCCAATATTGGTCCAAAAGTCACAGACGGAGCCGTGTTTTTGGCCCAAAAGCGAACGGCCCAGCGAGCAGACTTGTCTCCGTTCAGAATAATGTCATGTGGGCTGCAGAAGCCTCGTGCATTTTGTTGCGACTCGCTCAAAACCTCACCGTTCGACTGTCGGGTGGAGCTGTGCGCACTGCTTTTCCTGTGCTATTTGTCTCCTAAATGGCCTAAAAGTGCATCCGATTGCGAGCACCATTGATTGTGTAGTGAGCCGAGATGTCTGGCAAGGGAATCAGATGGTTTGGCGTCCCCTGATGTGGTCCTGGGTGTTTTAAAGGAGAGCTCTTTTGGGGACCTTAAAACACATGCACTTGTGAGGCCTGGCTGAGACTAGTGTTGGACTCCAACTTTCAACTTGTATTCGTCATGTGTCCAGGACGCACACGATATACACTGTCCGACGACATGCAATTAATTGTAATTGCCCTGTGTGTGATGTTGTATTAGGAGCCTCCTATTTGGACACAGTGTGTGTGTGTGTGTTTCCTGTGTCTTTTTTGCGGGTAGGTAGTCTCTCTGTCTACTAATCAATGTATCGCTTGACTCCGCAGCGTGACTCGTGCAGGTCTTGGTGTCTGTGGGTCTTGGTGTCTGCCTGGCTGTTCGGCCGGTGCTATGGAGGCTGGCGCCCCATGTGCTTGGTGGCCCTGATATTGGCCTAGAGAGTGTGTCTCGGTGCGTGCATGCATGCGAGTGGAACAAGGGCTGTATAGATATCTATTTGTAGGCACTTGTTGTATAGGCTGTCCCCCCACTCCCTGTGTTCTACTGGCATGCGCACAATCATATTCTTTTCATTCTAGGCCCATTTATTCAAACTCTTTTATTCCATAGACTTATTCCACAATTACAACTTTCCCCTGGAATTTAACTCAACCCTGTTAGGCATGTCCAAAGCCACTCTACCTTGATACAGTGGAACACAGCCTACCTAGACATTCATTAGCTCCTGATGGATTTGCTTTTTTCACTGACGGGGTGGGTGGCTCTTAAAAGAGCCTTTGGGTTAGTACAGCACTCTAAATGGGCTGTTTACTTGGAGCTGGTGTACTTGGTCACGGCCTTGGTGCCCTCGGACACTGCGTGCTTGGCCAGCTCGCCGGGGAGTAGCAGGCGCACTGCGGTCTGGATCTCCCTGGAGGTGATGGTGGAACGCTTGTTGTAGTGGGCCAGGCGAGAGGACTCTCCGGCGATACGCTCGAAGATGTCGTTCACGAACGAGTTCATGATTCCCACGGCCTTGGAGGAGATGCCGGTATCAGGGTGGACCTGCTTCAGGACTTTGTACACGTAAATGGTGTAGCTCTCCTTCCTCGACTTTCGGCGCTTCTTGCCGCCTTTCCCTGCGGTCTTGGTGACGGCTTTCTTGGAGCCCTTCTTGGGCGCGGACTTTGCTGGCTCGGGCATGATGCTGATGCGTCGTTGCTTCTCAAAAACGAATGAGGGGCTGGAGTGCGCTTTCCCGTCTTATGAAGAGGAAGCTAAGCAAATTCAGCGGCCGTGGACACACCCCTGCTTTCTCATTGGCGCCCCTGCTTTCATTTGCCCAGTGGAGCCGAGCGCGCATAAGAGCCTTCCACTCAGAGGCTGCCTTCCCTAACAAAGACCTGTGCGCCCTACCTCCCCTTATTCCAGAGCCTATGCTCTGTCACTGGTGGGGAATTGTGTTTAAAAAAAAAGGGGGGGGGTAATGCCTGTCCTACAATGGCCCACCGTCACACTCCCTTTTTGGACTTAGTGGGTTTCCCAGCCACGTCCACCGAATCAGGGTGGCTTTATGTGGGGTGCCTCGAAATACGACTGTTTCTACACTGTCTAAATTGCGCCAAGCCTGCACTGAACATAGAGTCCTGTCATCAACGCTCCCTGTCCACTCAAGAGTGGCTCATGGTTTCCTAACTCTACAATCTTCCTACGACAATGGAATTGGCCCTTTTGAAGCGGATGTGGGTGGCTCTTAAAAGAGCCTTTGGGTTCAAATCTGGATGTAGACGTTCCGAAAAGAGTGCGTTTAACCGCCGAATCCGTACAGGGATGGCGGTTTCAGAGCGTAGACCACGTCCATGGCGGTAACGGTCTTCCTCTTGGCATGCTCGGTGTAGGTGACGGCGTCACGGATCACGTTCTCCAGGAACACTTTCAGGACACCACGGGTCTCCTCGTAGATCAGCCCGGAGATACGCTTCACGCCGCCACAGCGAGCCAGACGGCGGATAGTGGGCTTGGTGATTCCCTGGATGTTATCGCGGAGAACCTTGCGGTGACACTTGGCGCCTCCTTTTCCGAGTCCCTTGCCGCCTTTGCCTCTTCCAGACATCGTGGGTTCGCTAGTGGAGTTCAAGTGAATAAATGACGTACCCCACGGTGCGTGGTGCTCTTATTATCTGCAGTTGGTGGACCTGATTGAAGCCAGTGGCACAGAAAGCGCACGCTTTTGCCTGGCCTCTGTTGCAAAGGGAATGGCGCTCGTTCTAGGGAACGAGGGAGGAACGATAGGGGTTCTGCCAAGAAGAAATGAAAGCAACTCAAATACTCAATATATATATATATACACTGCTCAAAAAAATAAAGGGAACACTTAAACAACACAATGTAACTCCAAGTCAATCACACTTCTGTGAAGTCAAACTGTCCACTTAGGAAGCAACACTGATTGACAATAAATTTCACATGCTGTTGTGCAAATGGAATAGACAAAAGGTGGAAATTATAGGCAATTAGCAAGACACCCCCAATAAAGGAGTGATTCTGCAGGTGGTGACCACAGACCACTTCTCAGTTCCTATGCTTCCTGGCTGATGTTTTGGTCACTTTTGAATGCTGGCGGTGCTTTCACTCTAGTGGTAGCATGAGACGGAGTCTACAACCCACACAAGTGGCTCAGGTAGTGCAGCTCATCCAGGATGGCACATCAATGTGAGCTGTGGCAAGAAGGTTTGCTGTGTCTGTCAGCGTAGTGTCCAGAGCATGGAGGCGCTACCAGGAGACAGGCCAGTACATCAGGAGACGTGGAGGAGGCCGTAGGAGGGCAACAACCCAGCAGCAGGACCGCTACCTCCGCCTTTGTGCAAGGAGGAGCACTGCCAGAGCCCTGCAAAATGACCTCCAGCAGGCCACAAATGTGCATGTGTCTGCTCAAACGGTCAGAAACAGACTCCATGAGGGTGGTATGAGGGCACGACGTCCACAGGTGGGGGTTGCAGGACCGTGCAGGACGTTTGGCATTTGCCAGAGAACACCAAGATTGGCAAATTCGCCACTGGCGCCCTGTGCTCTTCACAGATGAAAGCAGGTTCACACTGAGCACATGAGCACATGTGACAGACGTGACAGAGTCTGGAGACGCCGTGGAGAACGATCTGCTGCCTGCAACATCCTCCAGCATGACCGGTTTGGCGGTGGGTCAGTCATGGTGTGGGGTGGCATTTCTTTGTGGGGCCGCACAGCCCTCCATGTGCTCGCCAGAGGTAGCCTGACTGCCATTAGGTACCGAGATGAGATCCTCAGAGCCCTTGTGAGACCATATGCTGACACATGCACATTTGTGGCCTGCTGGAGGTCGTTTTGTTAGAAAGGACAAACAAAGGTGACTCTTCCACACACATAATAACAAATATTAACACACCAAACCTTCATGCCATAATTGAGACACCGTCAAATCCAAACGGGGAAGATATAGGCCAGGGGGAAACAAATACACATGGAATGCCATGAAGCCAAAAGTGTCCATAATGTCACCTCGTCAGTCATATTGCTATTGAAGCCCATGTAATATAACATCAATCTTCTTTTTTCTTCCCTACACAGGATCCGGCCTGACGGTCAGGGAGCCAAGAGGACCCGAGGTGCCGATGTGAAGGGTGGTGATACCTCTGTAAGGTGAAACAGCAGTAAAACATTCCTCAGACACACACACACACACCCAATGAAGGGATACTTTTCCTATTCATACAGAGGTGATAGGGATGTGCAAATATTGTATTGTACTTGTGTTCACAAACCAATAACAAAGCGTCTTATTATGGAATGAGTGGATCATTTATAGGCCAGATAGCACTATGGCCGCCAGATGGCCTCGGATGTTGCGTCAAATGACCGCCACAGAAGGAGGGCTCATCTCAACAGGTCATTTCAAAAGGGACACATACTGGCAATTGATCAATCGGTGTAGTTTATTCACATCTCAAATGTGACTAGCTTTCATCTTACTACTTATTGTTGCCATAATTGTCTCTTACATGTACTTACTGGCTGCCGGGCCTCGGTTGAGTACATCAAGGAACAGAGGTTGCCTTTTAGGAGAAGGACTGACAAGCTTTCAACTAGGTGGGATACAGCTAGTGTCACAACGTCACTTTGTCATAGCAGGTTAGGAGAAATAGGTTAAGGTTAGAAAAAGGGTTAGGCTTACCCTAAATGTCACTTCCCCTCGTAGTTGTACTCCATGTACGCACAACCGACTTACAAGTCATCACACAGAGAGCACACTTGAACCACAACTGCACTGTCTGGAAGACAGCGCCTGACTGAATTGGAATCCCTCAAACAGCACACTAACTACCTTCCCCTTTATGATGTCACAGTCAGGCCCTTGGAACACCGGTCCTCAACATTCTCAAACACCTTGGATACCGAAGGCAAACATTCTCCATTCACTCACATTCACAAATCAACCAGGGAGAAGGCTGCCAGGAATTGGATGCTGAAAAGCTAACCTCCTTCACAGAGCAACATCATAGGACTGGGAGCGAACGATACTCTGTCCGCGGACGTGCTCGGGCCCTTGTGTTCAACAGCAGGTTAGACTGTGTCACTTGTTCCCTTCAACTGCTTGCATTCCCCTATTATCAACAGCTGTGTTCCTCTCTAAGCTACAGTGCATATACTTCACATGTAGAGTACAATAACAAATAACACAGGGCCTGTTACCACACCCTATGGGCTAGGAGTTTAACTTGGACCACAGTGACATCGGTAGTAAATAGCCTGCAGCATAACTGACAGCTCCCCAACGGGGACATAAAGGGGAAATGGAAGGGGGGACACACTGAGGAAAACTCCTACCAACATACAATCTATTGTAATTACCCATCCAATCCAAATCTATTTGCCACATACACCTGTTTAGCAGATGTTATTGCGGGTGTAGGGAAATGCTTGTGTGACTAGCTCCAACAGCACAGTCATGTCTAACAAGTAAGATCTAACCATGTCCCAAAACTCCACACAATACACCCAAATCTAACAAAAGGGATGGAATGAGAATACATCAATATATGGACGAGCAATGTCAGACCGGCATAGACTAACATACCTAAGAATAGAATACTGTATATCCATATGACATGAGTCATGCAAACGAGCTCCGCATGATGAAAGTGACTGGTGTTCCATTAATCAAGTGCCCAGTGATTTCTAACACAAACACACACCTCAGTGGAACCCACGTTGCAAGACAGGAATGAAGACATGCAGAAGGACTAATGAAGAGGAGAGGAAGAAGACCGGAATCATCTCCAATTAAGGGAAGAAAACAGGGTTCAGGCGAGATGCAATGTTGACACCCTATGCTTCATTTAGGAGCTCAAAGGAATAAGTCAACTCATATAGATAGGGAGGCATTTCACCGCCACCAGCTGGACCAGAAGTCATGTTGCCAACACTGCCCTTCAATTCATTCATGCCTAGAAGGAATACATACATCTGCTCGTCATTCAAGCCACATAGGGAGGGATCTTGGCACCACCTGCTGGATCAGAAGTGCTACTCACAATGGCACACAGAGCATTTATCCCTCAACCTGATGCAATTTGCACAAGTATGTGGTCCAAAAAAACACTAACTACAACAGATCATCAAATAGGCAGAGATTCCAAAACTCCAAACACATGTTCATGTAGAGTACCTCCAAATATAGATTGGAAGAAATGAAATATAACATGTTCTCCTAGGTCAAGTGAGCATTGCATTGTGGAAAACAATGTGAAGCATGTATTTGTAGATGAATCACAGAATAGGTTTGATGAAAAAGTAACTGTACATCACTATTACTTCATTTGACTGCTCTTAAATCATATTCACTTGCACATGTTCTGCTGCTTTGTCTCCTGCAGATTTGGAACACAACGTCACGTGGATGTATGTTTCTCAACTGTCAAATGAGGGTAAGTTACATAGTACCGCTTTATTAAAAACGGATTGCTACTTTTCTCTCTAGCCTAGTGCACTCTTTATCTGTAAGCAGCTGCAAAAAAGGTCCACATGCCATTATATCATATAGCTTATAGGACAACTTTTTCTCCAGGACTACATCTTACACCAATGCACCCCGAGAAAGGTTTTGTTGCAGTGACCAGGGAAAAAACGTGGCCGGAATCAACTGGATGATTCTGTCACCAATTACAGGAGGGGGTCTGTTGGATGAGGGGTGTACTGAACTGTGCCTATAGCATGTCACAAATCATTCCAACGGGAAATAGGCCTTGGCAAATGGCCTTTTCAGCACCACGGAGCTCCGCAATTACCTGTCTCATACGTGAAGATGCAGCAGAGGCGCGCTGTCCATTCAAACGTGCTGAATACAGCAACGCATGCGCCGAGATTTCCTGTCTGCTTCCTGATTTGGCCAAATGTTTGCCTCCACTTTTTGCCTGTGCCATGCGTCTGACTATAGTAGATTATCCCTTTGGATTGATGCCTTTGCATTCAACGGGTTATGTCGTTTTCCCAGCTCTTTTGACCTGCGTTCTTTGTATTCGCCGGGTGCTTTATAGGCCCATCACTTTAGCTGTGTGATTTCTGCATTTAACTGGCAGCCTGTATTTAGGGCCTTTGCTGTGTCTTATCATTTGGTGAAGCTGTCAAGGGGCTTCTATTCCTGAGCAAATCTTCTTAAGCGTAGGTGATTTAGCTACACTGTAAAAAAAAAGAAAAAAGGATTTGGCAGCCAAGTAGATAGTGTCAGCCCAACAACCACAAAAACCACCTAACAAATAGACTCATTAAAGTATGGTCTACATCGGTGCACTCAAGAGTGACATACATTCGAAACAAAGAACACATGAAGACTAAATCTCACTTCAGAAGTCGACTTCTAATCTATGCATATGATCCAAATCACGCCAAAGCGAGACGACTGTACTCAATGCGAGTCAGTAGGATCGCATATTCTGCACTGTGAAGTTGTCACGTGCTGAGGCATTTAGTTCCTTATGAAGTCTATGCAGCAATCAGGACGTACCTGCACTGGTGATTGCAATTCTGTAATTGGTCAACTAATAATAGGACTAATCATTGCAGCTGCTTGTGTCCTGTTTCATAACAGCTGTTTTGCAAGCCCTTGATGATTACATCTATTGACCTCCTAAAAGACCTCCTAAAAGACTTTTACTCAAGTAGTATTTTACTTTGTGACTTTTACTTTTACTTGAGTCATTTTCTATGAAAAATTTATTCGGGATAAGTGTCCCTTCCACGGGACGGTTGAGCTAACGTAGGCTAATGCGATTAGCATGAGGTTGTAAGTAACAAGAACATTTCCCAGGACATAGACATATCTGATATTGTCAGAAAGCTTAAATTCTTGTTAATCTAACTGCACTGTCCAATTTACAGTAGCTTTACAGTGAAATAATACCATGCTATTGTTTGAGGAGAGTGCACAGTTTTGGACATGAAAAGTTATTAATAAACAAATTAGGCACATTTGGGCAGTCTTGATACAAAAGTTTGAACAGAAATGCAATGGTTCATTGGATCCTTCTAAAACTTTGCACATACACTGCTGCCATCTAGTGGCCAAGATCTAAATTGCAGCTGGGCTGGAATAATACATTATGGCCTTTCTATTGCATTTCAAAGATGATGGTACAAAAAAAATACAAAAGAACGGTTGTTGTTTTCTTTGTATTATCTTTTACCATATCTATTGTGTTATATTCTCATACATTCCTTTCACATTTCCACAAACTTCAAAGTGTTTCCTTTCAAATGGTACCAAGAATATGCATATCCTTGCTTCAGGGCCTGAGTTACAGGTAATTAGATTTAGGTATGTCATTTTAGGCGAAAATCGATCCTTAGGCAGTCGCTTTTTGTGTTCCATGAAGTTTACTGATTACTATATTTTTTTTGCGGGGGAGGGGGATTGTTTCGAGGGGGGCCGCGGGCCTCCAGTTGCCCATCCCTGTTGCTTTTCACTGCCTTTCACATCTTCTCCTGACCTACTAGAGACCGCATTTAGTCTGGACAGGCTGCGGCCAAAATGGCACCCTATTCTCTATCAAATGGACTACTTTTGACCAGAGCCAAGGTCAAAAGTAGTGCACTATATAGGGAATAGGTGCCATTTGGGATGCACCCTCAGTCTCAAGTCTCCTCGATCCAGTACCAAAAGGGTTAAGCCAAGACCATACAGTGGGAAACACTGTCCTAACATGCACTACCCCTGCTTGATTGACTGTAACACCGGTTTTGTTGTGATTTATTTAGATTGCATAGAAGACATTTTTGGTGTAGTTGTACTGTATACATTATCAGTGTCACTGTAAATTGGGGTGTTCTTTTATTTATTCATCATTTAGTTTATTTGTTGATAATTATTTGTTGTTTGTCTGTCTTACAAGCTGTTCATAATATAATTGATCATATTTCTTGTATGGGCCTATGTTTATGCCAATATTGTCTATGCCAATACAGATGATGTGGCGTCTTTGGATCCTGCTGGGCTCTCAGTGTGGGTGAGTTGGTGCTTACTTTGTATTCCCTATTTTCTAAAAGAAAGAAAAGACAGTTTAGAAATTACAAAGGGGGTGGAGAGGGGAGAAAGCTGTAAAGAATGACAACGATTTGAACCCGGTCTCCAGCCAGGAGTTGAATGTGTGTTGCAAGCCAGGGGTGTCACCACTACACCACTACACCACATTGAAAGGTCACGAAGAAACAAAAACGTGTGAAAACGCATTGATGAACAAATTGAATCCTGGAGGAGGATTTGGTTGACATTTCAAGATGAATGGACGGCAATGTTTATAATGGAACTATCTTGTAAGTAGGGCCTGCTGCTGCTAGTACTACGCCAGCATTATTGTACCTGTTATAGCTCCAGCACCACACCTTCCTACACCACCAACTGCATTAGTCAACAGCAGAAACCTAGGGTCCATCACTAATGGCACCCTATTCCCTATCTAGGGCACTACTTTTGACCAGGACCCATAGTGCACTTTATAGTGAAGATAAGATGCAATTTGGGACAAAGACCCAAGTCAGCAGATGTCAAGGATTTGTAGATAAAAGTTGTTTAAAAGGGTTTCAATCTACATTATCTGTATTTACCTCTTCAGATAATGTTAATCTCCACTCCCTCTTTCTCTCTCTCTCTCTCTCTCTCTCATCCCCCTCCCCTCTTTCACTCTCATCCCTATTCTTCCTCTTTCTCTCTCCCTCCCTCCCTTCCCTCTCTCTCCAACCCCATCTCTTTCTCTCTCTATTCTCTCTCCATCCCCCTCCCCTCTTTCGCTCTCATCCCTATTCTTCCTCTTTTTCTCTTTCTCTCTCTTTCTCTCTCTTTCTCTCTCTTTCTCTCTCTCTTTCTCTCTCTCTCTGATGGCTACGTGGTGCCCGACCTGCACAAGCGTCTGTCCCACGGGCGTCAGCTGAAGATCTACCTCCCGAAGAGTGCTGAGAAGCTGGAGTTCACACCTGCTGCACAGACCCTGAAGAAAATCCTGTACTGGAACCATGGCGCCGGGACCGCCAGGGGAAAGGTGTCTGGGACAGGAACCGACAGGAGCTGGTATCTGGACCAAGTGAGTGACTGTCTCTTTAATTGTCCAAGTCAAATTTCCCCTCAGGGACAATAAAGTATATCAAATCAGATTATACCACCAGAGGTCATCAAGGGGGGATTTGAAGGGATGGTATCCTCCTTATAACAAAAAACACCACTTGGTTTTGACCGGTACTATTAATATTACTTAACACCCGTCCCGTCCCACAAATGAACCTACTATCCTCTACCTCTTTCATTTAATTTTTTTTTTTTTTTGTAATTTTGAAGAGATTTTAAATGCACTTTAAATAAAGCTTGATTTGATCGTCCCTGTAAAGTGTTTGATCTTTGCCCCCTGAAGGTGACTTACAATGACCAGGGGACCTATGTCCAGAGTGACTACTGGAACAAGGAGATCTCCTCGCTCAAAGTGTCCGTAACCAGTGAGTGCTTTGCAAGTTATTTAAAGGGATATTTCGGGATTTTGGCAATGAGGCCCTTTATCTACTTCCAGTCAGATGAACTCGTGGATACCCATTTTAATGTATCTGCTTACGTTTGAAGGAAGTTTCTAACTAGTGCTAGAGAAATTGCTAACTAGCGTGTGCCAATGACTGGAAGTCTATGGGAACAGCTAGCATGCTCTAAAGCTAGTTAGCATTGGCTCGTGAAACTACCTCTAGACTTCCTTCATACTGGACACAGAGACATAAAAATGGTATCCACGAGTTCATCGGACTCTGGGACTACGGCTATCTCTTTAATTATTACCCTTTGTTGTTGTCGGTTAGTGTACAGAACCTTTTTTGCCTTGGCCTTTTTATCTCTCTTTTTCTCTCACTCTCACTCTTGCTCGCTCCTCCCTTCTCTCTCTTTCCACCTCCACTCTCTCACCCGCCCCTTCATGTACCCCCCTCCTCCCTTCTCTCTCTTTCCACCTCCTCTCACCCACCCCTTCATGTACCCCCCTCCTCCCTTCTCTCTCTTTCCACCTCCTCTCACCCACCCCTTCATGTACCCCCCTCCTCCCTTCTCTCTCTTTCCACCTCCTCTCACCCACCCCTTCATGTACCCCGTCCCTCCTCCCTTCTCTCTCTTTCCACCTCCTCTCACCCACCCCTTCATGTACCCCGTCCCTCCTTTCTCTCCCTCCTTTTCTCTAATTCAACATTAATTCTTGTTTTCTATCTACTAACTATATACTATTATAAAACGGGTGGGTCTAATCCTGAATGCTGATTAGTTAAAATCGCATTCCAACCAGTGTCTATTTCACAAGTTACCACCGGCTAAATCTATGACGTTTAAATGCCTATTGACTCTGTTCCATCTGACTGCACAATCCACTGTCTCATCAGCCCAGGCAGGGAAGTTATAAACTTGATCTCCACTACAAAAAGAATCTAGACATTATCTCATTTCTTTTAGACTAACATTTTGTTTTCAACAGCGGAGATTTGTATAAACCTTGCTGTCTGTCTGCAACATTGTTTCAATATTCAAATTCGATCTCCTGCTGTCCCATAGTAATGAACGTGTCGGGACCAGACAGAAAGGCAGGCAGTGTTTCTCAGCCGGTCGAAATCATGAATCAGCTGGCATCATTTTTATGGATATGTATAAAGAAATGTTAATTGAAAAAAGGTCAAATGAAATGAAGCGCAGCTAGTTCAGTCTTTCCAGCTTCAGTTTGAAGTTATTGTGTTAGCTGTGTTGTTGGCTAGCTATATACTAATATCTCACCATTTCCTTTAGCGCCATCTTTTACTCTTTCTATCTCTCTCCTTCTCTCTCCTCTCTCCTTCTCTCTCCTTTTATAAGTAAAATAAAATGTAAAACAACCGAAGGAATAAATACACAATGAGTTACGATAACTTGGCTATATACACAGGGTACCAGTACCCAGTCGATGTGCCCTGCACATAGTTATCGTATGAGGTATTTGAGGTAGATATGTACAGTGCATTCGGAAAGTATTCAGACCCCTTGACTTTTTCCACATTTTGTTACGTTACTGTTAGGCGGGGCGGAGCAGGTGAACCCAAGTGCAGACTCAGACGAGGAGACAGGGATAAAGTAGCTAAGGTATTTATTGAACAGCGGGGGGGAAGATGGGGTGCAGGCCAGGGGAGGCTCGTGCGGGTAGCAGGGAACCAGGGTCTGAGGCTGAGGGCAAGGGGAGGCTCAGGCAGGTAGCAGGGAACCAGGGTCTGAGGCTGGGGAGAGAGGGCAGGGGAAGCAGGTCCGGAAGCCGTAGAGCGGGGATCCAGGTCAGGGAAGCAGGACTGACGAGACGAGGGACTGGGGACAGGGACCAGAGGCAGAGCGGACGGAACTGTAGCGGAGAGAAAAGCAGCGCCAGGCTAGGGAAAACAGGATAACAAGCTCTAAGCAGGAACAAACGGCTAGAAACGTAGACTGACTGAGCAGAGATTACTATCTGGCAGCGTGGCAGTGGCAGGGCTGAGTATTTGTAGAGGTCTTGATTATGAAACAGGTTGCAGCTGGTGGGGATCTGCTCCGCCTCCAGCACACGTGTCTCCACTCACACAATCGCATGCACACAGAGAGAGAGAGGGGGCGAGAGAACTGGGGGAGTGGTAGCAGGTTAGGGGGAGACAGGATGAGAAGTAGAGGGCGAGGCAAGGGCAGATGTAACAGTTACAGCCTTAGTCTAAAATTGATTAAATAAATACAAATTCTAATTAATTTACACACAAAACCCCATAATGTCAATGCGAAAACAGGTTTTTGTTCATTTTTGTAAATGTATTAAAAATAAAAAACAGAAATACCTTATTTACATAGGTATTCAGACCCTTTGCTATGAGACTTGAAATTGAGCTCAGGTGCATCCTGTTTCCATTGACCATCCTTGAGATGTTTCTACAACTTGATTGGAGTCCACCTGTAGTAAATTCAATTGATTGTACATGATTTGGAAAGGCACACACCTGTCTATTTAAGGTCTCACAGTTGAAAGTGCATGTCAGAGCAAAAACCAAGCCATGAGGTCGAATGAATTGTCCGTAGAGCTCCGAGACAATATTATGTCGAGGCACAGATCTGGGCAAGGGTACCAAAAAATGTCTTCAACATTAAAGGTCCCCAAGAACACAGTGGCCGCTGTTCTTAAATGGAAGAAGTTTGGAACCACCAAGACTCTTCCTAGAGCTAAATGGCCAAACTGAGCAATCGGGGGAGAAGGTCCTTGGTCACGAAGGTGACCAAGAACTCGATGGTCACTCTGACAAAGCTCCAGAGTTTCTCTGTGGAGATGGGAGAACCTTCCCGAAGGACAACCATCTCAGCAGCACTCCACCAATCAGGCCTTTATGGTAGAGTGGCAAGACAGAAGCCACTTTTCAGTAAAAGGCACATGACATTGGGCTTGGAGTTTGCCAAAAGGCACCTAAAGGACTCTGACTATGAGAAACAAGATTCTCTGGTCTGATGAAACCAAGATTGAACTCTTTGGCCTGAATGCCAAGTCACATCTGGAGGAAACCTGGCACCATCCCTACAGTGAAGCATGGTGGTGGCAGCATCATGCTGTGGGGATGTTTTTCAGCGGCAGCGACTGGGAGGCTAGTCAGGATCGAAGGAAAGATAAACGGAGCAAAGTACGAAGAATTCCTTAATGAAAACCTGCAACAGAGTGCTCCGGACCTCACTGGGGCGAAGGTTCACCTCCAACAATGACAATGACCCTAAGCACACAGAAAAGACAACGCAGTAGCTCGAGACAAGTCTCTGAATGTCCTTGAGTGGCCCAGCCAGAGCCCGGACTTGAACCCGATCGAACATCTCTGGAGAGACCTGAAAATAGCTGTGCAGCGATGCTCCCCATCCAACCTGACAGAGCTTGAGAGGATCTGCAGAGAAGAATGGGAGAAACTCCCCAAATACAGGTGTGCCAAGCATGTAGCATCATACCCAAGAAGACTCAAGGCTGTAATTGCTGCCAAAGGTGTTTCAACAAAGTACTGAGTAAAGGGTCTGAATACCTATGTAAATCTGATATTTAAGTTATTTGTAAAAAAAATAAAAAAATAAATGGCACAAATTTCAAGAAACCTGTTTTGCTTTGTCATTTATAGGGAATTGTGTGTAGATTGATGGGGGGGACAATTGAATCATTTTTAGACTAAGACTGTAATGTAACAAAATGTGGAAAAAGTTAAATGGTCTGAATATTTTCTGAACGCACTGTACGTAGGGGTAAAGTGACTAGGCAACAGGATAGATAATTAACAGTAGCCACAGCGTATCTAATAAACACCCTATTTAGTACACTGGGCTCTGGTCAAAACAGACCATAAATATCCAAGTATGCTTAGTACATAGTAGTAACACATTGTAAGTAGTCAGAGATACAAACTGGTGCTGCATAGAGAAGTGGTGTTGGCTGTATAGAATTCAATTACATCTGTTAGGTCATGTTGCAGTGTGAGTACGTCATGGAAATAGACACAGCATCAGGATCCCTTCCCAGTGGTTTTGTTTACACTTCCTTTGTTCCAAATGGCACCCTATTCCCTATATATTGCACTACTTTTGACCCGGGCCCATAGGGGAATAGGGTGCCATTTGGGACACACCGTGTTTGGCTCGCGGCTCATATGTCTCTGTCTGTCACTAATTAGTTGGATATTTGTAGGACTACAGGGCTGCTCAGTAAGCTGTGGGAAGGAGGGGGGTGGGGTGAGAGGGGTGTGAGGGGGGATAGAACACAACATGCTAAGAGTGAAACACGTGTCATCTGTCAATCACCCCCTCCTGTTCCCCTTATTGCTCTGCAATGTCTCCCAAATGAACTCCCTCGCCTCCCTCTTTCTCCTCTCCACCTCCCTCCGTCGCCTCCCCATCCCCCTATCCCCCTCCAGACAAACATGAGAATGAAGCAGGCAAACCCCTCCTGGCCCTCCTCCTCCTGCTCGGTATCCCCACCAGTATCTGCTTCTGTTGCCGGAAGGAGCTCTTCAAGAACAAATCCCCAACACCACCGCCATCTAACTGGACAACCCCGAGACTCTGCACCCCCCTCCTGGCTACAACATGCCCGGAGGAGGGGTGTCCCCTGGACCTGGTGTCCCGGTGAGGGATAGTTAGATGGTGGCTTGGCTACCAAATGGCACCCGATTCTCGCTTTTCTGTAGGTCTCTGGTCAAAACGAGTTCACTTGGGAATATGGTGCCATTTGGGACAAATCCCTTGTAGAAGTTGCCTTTAGGTTCCCCCCTCTAATCTGTTTCCCCTTGTCTCCCATGCTGTACTACTATAGTAATGACATTGTTGCGGTGATGCATGTTTTGTAGTTGAACGGTAATAACGTGACGTGTGTTTTTCTGTGGTTATTGCAGACGTTCTATCATGGTATGTGAACAATTTATTATTACTCATTTAACTACATACTGTGGTGTGTTGGTTTTTGCATGCCTTGTGTTTTGTATGTAATTGGAGTCGATATATATATATATATTAGTATTCAAAATACTTTGTTTATCCCACAAGGGGTAAGTATGTAGGCCGGAGTGCAGATACATAAAAACAACATTCAAGAACATAATCACAACTACACAGCACCAATAGTTGTATTTGAGTATATAAAAGTATATTTGAGTCCCTCTGTCTGAGGGAACTGTGGTGCCCTCAGGTTGTGGAATCCTAAGGTTCACCCTCCCCCCAACCCTGGGATGCAGACCAGCCTCAATGGACCGGACTCCCACCTCAACTAGTGAGTCCATCCATCCATCTATCCTTTAATACTTCTCTCCCCCCCCCCCCAAACCAGTGAGTTCATCTTTCTCTCTCTAATTTACTCTTTCTCTCTCCATCTGTTCATTATATCAGTGTCTGGTATGGTTCTTGTTAGGAAACCCTCGTAGTCCCCCTGTCAGGTGTGAAAATCCTCAGGAGAAGAAACAAGGAAGAGAAAGAGTGTGACAGTGTTTTGTTTCAGTGCTTCAGCCCCCACAGTGGAATGGCCCCCCGCCCAACCAGCCACAGTACAATCCTGGTGCTCCTCCAATGGTAGGGCTTTATACTCTTCTCTACTCTACACTCTTAGAAAAATGGTTTCCAAAAGGCTTCTTCGGCGGTCCCTATACGAGAGCCCTTTTTGGTTTCAGGTAGAACCCTTTTGCGTTCCATGTACAACCCTCTGCAGAAAGGGTGTGTGTGTGTGTGTGTGTGTGTGTGTGTGTGTGAAGGGTATGCTCCGGTGATGTACAGCGCCCCCTCAGGGAAGGAGGAGATACAGATGGAGAACATGTCTCCAGCTGATCTCCACCTTGCCAGTCCACCACCCTAGGTCAGTCCTCACTCACCCTCTCATACACACACACACACCCTCTCACACACATATACGCACACCCTCTGACATTGTTCCTCCCTCCTCCCCTCGTCGCCCATCGCGCCCGTCTCCCCGCCCGCCTCTGACGCTCTGCACTCCACAGACGGAGCCTTCCTGTTCAACATGGACACAGGAAAAAACGCCCCCACCAACTTCCTGTAGAATCGGTCCAATCGGGTAATGTAGCCACGGCTCCGTGCCAATACGGCTCAGTGACTGTTATATGGATTGGAGAGGAAGCAGTATGTTGTAGATGTAACTGTGAACTAGACGACATTGCCCCTCAGATCACCTATCCAGTGTTATTTTTCTGACATAAGACATTGTATTATACCTTTTACAAGGCCATATTTAGATGACCCTCGTTAAACCATGCAGCCTGTTTGCAATTCAGCCAATCGTGAAGAATAGAACTGACTACTTCAAAATGGAATTGCCTCAATGGCGCAGCCCATGCTGTCGCAAAGGCTAGAATGTCACATACAAAGATGAGTCCTCTATCTCTATGGTGTGGCCTTACATTTTTGTAAAGTGTCTTTTTTCAAACTCAATGGTAAAGATGGTATCTATCAAACACTCTGGTCGTGTTCCCTGTTGTGTATATTTAAACAGTGTATACAGTATATATGCAAATACGATCAGAAATGCCTTTCCATGCCAAAGTATAGCTGTTTGTCATTATATGGATGGTGCACCATTTTAGTACTACATATGAAACTGTCATTTCAACAGGGTTAGTAGAGTTAAATAACTGTTTAGGCAGCTTATTAATACATTGGGAGGGTTCTATTTTATTAAGATGTTATATATCGTCTGCATAAAATCCTATTTATCATATTTAATGTCTTTTATATAATGATGCACTCCTGAAGGTTTTACAGACAGTGGACGCGTTCGAGCGGATCACTTTTGTCAAGTCGGTGACCGTCGTTGGTCACCTGTCAAAGTGTGTTGAATTATGGGGATACAAATGATCCCACTTGTGCCTACATGTCGACTGCATGAACTTTACAAAAATCAAAGGTCACCTACTTCATCCTGCAGCCATCCCCTGCATTGCGGGAGGCTCTATTGTCCACCAATCATTAGGCTGTTTTTGTTAAACCCACACGAACATGACCAAAGACATGACTGAAACAGGAACCAACTTTGCCTCGATTTATGTATACATTGGATATATACAAAATGAATGTGATATGAGAGTCTCTCATTGTTTGTACAAAGTACACACATGATTACAAATTATGATTGTGTGATATGGGAGTTGGAGACATGATTATTTTAACACTATAAAGAAATACTTTTATAACAATGGCACACTGCTATGTTCATCTGAGATTTGTTGTAAAACCACGTGTCCAACTTTTGGCTGTCGCAGTTGCTCCTCCCCCAATTTCACTCCTCGAATTTCATCTAGTCATTTGCTTAAGCCTCACCACGCAAACGCACCCAGTGCCTTCATCTCCTCTACCAAAGGGAGATTGTCCTGGGGTGTATTCATAAGTGCACAATGGAAACATTTATTTTGGGGACAAATTCAGTTAGTCCCTACCTGTTTCAACCTGGTTGCTTCCTTTAGGTTCCTAATGAATGTACCCCAGGTCAGGGGGTGAGGAAAATGAATTCTACATTATTATATTCAGGAACATGGCATTTCCAGACCATGTAACCAGAACTGGAAAAACTCCTGGCCCTAGTTGGTCAAGGGGAGAAGGTCAGATGCCGCTTGATCAAGCTCAAGCTTTTGGAGTCACTTTTAAAATGTTCTTCCAGAACTGCTTTTCTCACTGTCTCATCCCACTGCATGCACACTTTAAAGGAATGGACAGATCTCAAATGTACCAGTAGGTAATAGGAAGTATGTATCCATTTGTTTTATTTGAGAACTTGTTTGTGTTGTATGCCGCCATAACTGGAGAGGAGTGAGAATGAAAGATGATCGCTGTAGACATGAAAATATGATTTCCAACGCCATATCGTTAGACCTTATGGAATGTTTAGTTTATTTGTAGAATAAAAACATTTATAGCAGAATAGTTAGTAGGAAATGCACATATCCACCTTAATAAACAGAAAATACCATACTCTGTCTGTCTCCTTGATAACAAGCTAATCAGCTGTCAATTCTGTTTCACACACAAAATAACTAGGATCTTTATGAAAAAGGCAAATGCTTTATTATGCAAAACAATACCAAAACGTTATGTACAATGTCGTGATTACGATCCTAGATTATGTTCAAAACAAGGCCTTTCAATTCCCATCCATCCATCCCTCACTCACTCCTCCTCCTCCTCTCCATTTCTCTCACTTGTCTCTCTAGCACCCTCACTTGATCCTCCAGGTCGGTTTTGTCGCCTCCGGTGCCAGAATGCCCTATACCCAATAGGACGCAGACGCTCACCAGGCCGGCCAATCGCAGCGCCGTAGTCTCTGTTCCAGCGCTGTGATCGCTTAGGATCAAGCCAAACAGTCCTAA
This sequence comes from Salvelinus namaycush, assembly GCF_016432855.1. NCBI lineage: Eukaryota > Metazoa > Chordata > Actinopteri > Salmoniformes > Salmonidae > Salvelinus > Salvelinus namaycush. The sequence goes on from NC_052314.1 coordinate 57,371,286, forward strand.
AACCACACCCAGCTTCAGTAGCCACAGGACCCGCCTCAGAGTGGATGCCACCAAGCGGAAGGCCAGGGACAGCAGCCAGTAGCCAATGAGAGCCAGCAGAAGCCACTGACCGATATAGACCACAGCATCTGGGGTGATACTGTTAACAGGCATTTCAACTGGAGGAGAGAGAGAGATACATGATATTAGTGCATTTTCTGGCCTAGTATTCTTAAAAATGCTTCCTTGTCTCCATTACAAGATGTGGCAAAAACGTAGTCTTAGCAGTGTGTTGCTATGTAATTATTGTACCAGTAGGTTATAGTCACAAAGCCTAGTAGGTTATTTTTGGCAATGTGGAAAAAAAGGTTTGCCCGTCTGGCACACACGCCTAATCCAGGGCATGTCTGTCAGTGGGTAAAGGGCTCCCTTGGCAGGTCAGACTTTCATCCAGTTGTGTTGTGTGTGTGTGTCTACAGAGAACAATTACAGTAAATTACAATGTGAGAGTGTATCTAGTACTGTACATGGGTTGTGTGTTGAGATGTTGCACAATATGGGATCAATCAATATATGACATAAAAATGATTTACTTAATTATTATTGTTGTATTGACAACTGTCTGTTCCATTATTGAATAGTGCACTGGTTATCAGCCCTGGTCCTGGGGAGCTACAGGTTGTGCAGTTGTTTTGCTCCAGCCCAGCTCTAACACAACAGATCCAACTAGTCAACTGCTCATCAAGACATTGATTAGGTGTGTTAGTGCTGGGCTGAAACAAAAGTCTGCACATGACATGCTTTAGCTCTCTGGGAACAGTATTGGTGACTGACTGGAGTATTGCATTAGCTTTCTGGGCCTGTATTCATAAAGTGGGAATTGGAGTGCTGATTTAGCATCAGTGTTGCCTTTAATATTATAATGAATGATCCTAGAGCAGCTGTTTACCATCAACTCCTGCTGCCCTCAGGAACTGGGTCAGGTACTTCATAACCACATTTGCGCCACTGGCCGCTACCGCAGCCAGATACTTGACCAACTGAAAGAAACACTGATAGGAGGGGAGAGAGAGAGTTGATATAGGGTTCTGTTTGAGGCAAACACATGGGTCACTAAATACGGAAATAAAACAAGCATGCACAAGGGTTCCCGTATAGGCCGACTTGTTGCTACTTGCACCTACCTAATTCGACAAAAACTGACATCATTAGACTAAGAATTTATGATACATACTACTCTTAAATTGAATTTAGAGCAGGCTATTCTTTGTTCCTCACCTTCTGTGCAGTTTCAACAGACCGCGCCCCGATAAGGTGGACAAGGTAACCGTGCGCCTCCTGGGACAAATCCGTGAGCGTCTCCCGGAGGACTTGCATCATTCCCGGGGAATAGTTAAATGACTTGTCGAAGCGACTATATTCTCCCGAACAAGTAACGTTAACTACCACGGTGCTCAGCACACACAAGACGAAACACACTTTCATTTTTTCAGACGCCTTATTTTTTCAGACGTCAAACAATTAAAAAAACATCCAACGTCTTTAGATTTAGTTGAATATGGTTTCACTGCATAAACATATGCTGCAACAATCTAAACTGGCCACTCTACGGACAGAAACATATTGGCTACAATGTAGCCTATGTCTTACATATGGAAAGGAAAAAAAACATAGTCTAACTACAGTTTCCAGGATATAGAAAGTGGGCAGGTCAACACAAAATGTACTACAGTAGTTGCGTTGCCCTTCTTCATCTTTAAGTTTTATTGGCAAATCGCAATCAACTGACAAGTGCATACACCGCCACCTACTGTACTGGAGTGTGACGACCTAGCTATACCACTACAGTATATTCTCTTGACTAACCCTGGATTTCTAATAAAATAAAATAACTCCGTGCAAACCTCACCACTCCCATCACCCCCACCCAAAATACCATCCACTCCCGTCCAACCTCTGACCCTGTCAAACACACTCTCCCTTTCTACACACATTTCACAAAATAGTAATACATGTTCAACCGTTTCCTCTACCATACAGCCATTACACATTCCAGTACCATATTTCCTATCAATTAAAAAAATGAATTCAATCCCGTATGCCCTAATCTCATCCTACACAACATAACCTCCTCCCTTTTGTTCTCATCACATGACACTATCTCCATAAAGATTTCCTTGTACTATAAAAATGTCTGGCCTTACTACTTTCATCCCATTGTCTCTGCCAGCAATCTAACCCATTTTTTTTTCTCGAATGAATGTTTTAATCTCTCCTCTACCCAACTGCACCTGTATATCCACAATAGTACTTTTCACTGCTCTTTTTGCTGTTATATCTACTACATTATTTCCATAAACTCCTGCATGAGCCGGAATCCAACCGAACTAAATGTCAATACCATTTCTTTGTAGCACCAACAACGGCATCATTACTTCTAACCATAAATCATCACGTTCTGACTTTCCAGATCTTAAACTACACAAAACCGATGCAGAGTTCGAACATATTACTACTCTTCTTGGTTGCACCTCCTCTATTCATTGCAATCCAACAATTATCGCAAACATTTCCGTTGAATATACAGACAAATCATTTGTTAGACTTGCATAGACTAACATCGAACTCAAGAATAAATACACTTGCTCCCGTCTTCCCATTCATCGTATCCTTTGAACCATCTGTATACACTGCAATACAATAATACAACTGATTACTAATATATTGATCGACTATTATTCCCTCATTATCTTCTTCACACCACTGTTTATTTTTTCGATCAGGCTAAAATCAAGTTAACTTGCCCTAGCCTTCTATTTGCAATTTAAATGAGGGGTTGCGTAGACTGGATGGAATTCCTGAAACGTTGACGCCGTAAAACCTGCCCACCGGGTAGAAAAAGGGAAATAGGGCACGCTCGCCACCTACTGTCAAGAAGTCGACATTAAATAGCTTATCCTGCAGGTCGCAACGTTTTACAACGTTCCGATTGAAATAGGCCATGTAGAACAAACATGCTCTTCTGACATGCAGAATAAGGATTCACATTAGCTCTGTTCATGTCATTTCTATCTGCAACGTTCGACAACGTTTGGCAGTTGACGGCCACAAATGTATTTTATACCAACCTTTATTTTCATACCCTCATCTCCTGTTGTTGTCTATTTGTTCGACCACTTAAAAATATGTAGTAGTAGTAGGTGTTTATATCACACACAAAATAGCTAAAATAAATGTCTGAACAAAATAAGTGAAATTAAAGTTGATTTATTCAACTGTTATCATGTGCCCGGTGTTTACTTTATTACCTATGGTCCTGGTCAAAAGTAGTACACTATATAGGGAATAGGGTGCCATTTGGGACACATCCAGGGTCTTCTTCCATTACTTGTTCCTCTGGGCTTGGGCCTTGCAGGTCAGGTAGGCCAGCTTGGTGGTGAGCTGCTCAGTGAAGAGGGGGTGGAACACCAGCATGATCCTCAACATGTTGCCTTTACGGGCCTCGTCCACCGGAGTCTGGCCCCAGATATCTATCTCCTGGGTGGGAGGGGAGGAGGAGAAAGTGAGGAGAAGAGGAAGGGCAGGAGAGAGAAGGACATGAGAAGAGAGGTGAGGTAAGGTTGAGGAGTGGATCGGACTCTAAGGTGAATTTGGAAAAAGGACATTCATTTCAATTGTCAAATGTAGTGGTGGTATGTTGAGGATGCTGCTGAAACTCTAACTGTAGAGTAAAAACACTTAGGTGGCATAATGGTCCAGTTGCTACAATACTTTGGTGAAGATTAAATTACTACCTCTTTTACCTCTCCTACCCCACCCTGAGATGAGCAGGGTCGCACTGTAGCAAAACCTTTCAAAACGTTGTGCTACCTCTTTTACCTCTCCTACCCCACCCTGAGATGAGCAGGGTCGCACTGTAGCAAAACCTTTCAAAACGTTGTGCTACCTCTTTTACCTCTCCTACCCCACCCTGAGATGAGCAGGGTCGCACTGTAGCAAAACCTTTCAAAACGTTGTGCTACCTCTTTTACCTCTCCTACCCCACCCTGAGATGAGCAGGGTCGCACTGTAGCAAAACCTTTCAAAACGTTGTGCAACTGAAAATGTGTTTCTTATTGGACAAGTTCAGATAGTACCTCCCTGTTTCAGCCTGTTTGCTTCCGTTTAGTGCCTAGTGAGTGAACATGACCCTGGTTCTTACCAGAGGGTGGCCCCATACTGACCCACGGCTTCTTATACCTCACACCTCCCTTTCCGTCTAACCCATTTGGTAGATCAGGGGCTGTATTCACTAGGCACGAAATGGAAGAAAACGGGTCGAAACTTTGAGGAACTGGGAGGGACTACCTGCACTTGTCCAATAAGAAATACTTGTTTTTGTTTTTCAGTTGCTCAGAGTTTTGCAACATTTTTCACTAATGAATATGACCCTGGTTCTTACCAGCGGGGTTGCCCCATACTCCAGCAGCCTGCGGACCATGACTGTGTCCCTCATCTTGACAGCCAGGTGCATGGCCGTGCGTCCATTGTAGTCCTTAGAGTCCATGTCCACTCCAGACAGTGCCCAGGCATGAAGCAGCTGGTAGTCTTTCTTGGCCACCGCCCTGAGAGGGAGGGAGCGGTGGGAGAGGGAGGGAGCGGTGGGAGAGGGAGGGAGATCGCGGGAAATGGGAGGAGGGGGAGAGAGAGACGTGGGTCAATATTTCTATAACAAGAGTGGCATCTTATTTTTGAATAATGAAAGCACGGCTCAAAATGATTCATGTTAATGAATAAGGAGTTACTCACTGCAGCAGCTCCACGCCGATCCTCACTGCGGGCATAGCCAGTGACGCCTCTCTCATCCTCAGGAACTTGATGACGTCATAATGCCTGACATGCAAATGTGAGCCACCATTATCTGGCTTTAGTGTGTGTGCTTTCAATGTTGCTTTATTAGTCCACTTCTAGACTTATTCCAGGTAGGCTACTTACAATGACGCTTTGACAAAGCAGAGCAGGGTTAGTGGGCTACCTGTTGATAATGGCCAGGCGTAGGGGTGTGTTTCCGAAGCGGTCTTTCAAATGCTGGGAGGCTCCTTTGGCCAGCAGGTACTTGACCATGTCCAGGTTACCAATCTCACAGGCCTTCAGCAGGGGTTTGGTGCCGTCATAGTCCCCACAGTTCACATCCATCTGGGGGGGGGGGGGGGGGGGGGGGGGGGGGTATGCAAGACAAGTGTGTGTGAGAGAGAAGAAAATGTACCCAAATAAAGAAAACACAGACACACACACACACACACAACTACTGCACACATTTTCTAGGATCTCCTGGAGGGAGAGGAAGTCGTTGTTCTCTACAGCTCCGTTAGCGAAGGAGGGAAGCAACTCTCCCAACAGTCCCTTGCGCTCCTGAAGGAAACACAAAGAGTTGAACCAGGTATTTATCATCATGGAGTAGATGTGAAAGTCATGTGTAACATCACTGATACATGGGCAAATGGGTCTATCCAAATTATAGATGAACTCATATGGCCTTGCCTCTATGTCCTTGTTCCGAAGCCAGCTGAGCTCTAGGACCTTGCCCAGCCATTGCAGAAACTTCTTGTCCCTGATCACAGGGCCTGCGATCACGATCGGTTTTAGGCTGAGATCCCTCGCTGGGGTTTTCTCCATAGCTGTGACAAAGAGCAGGTGGTATGTATTATGATAGATAAACACGCAGAATGAGTAAAATATCAAAGCTACCGAGCTATCTAGCTACTCTGCTAACGTTACTAGTAGCTAGCTAGCGCAACCAAATTTAGGTAGCTAGCTAATTGCAGCACTTAGCTATCTTCTCTCTGCTGCATATTGAAGTGGTGAACTAACTAGAGTAGCTTACTACCTTTCTATAGTATCACGTTACTTTACAAACATTGAACAGTTAGTTCATGTAAACAAACTAGTTTGCTCATCAAGGTATTAGAGCTTGTCAACAAACCAACACAACCGTTGGAGGGCGCGCGAGATGAATGGCCAGATTATTTTGTTGCTTTTGTTTTACAACTGGTCATGTCCACTAGGTGGTAGCAAAGCCATATATTGATCTAAATACAAGTCTCTTTTGGTGGCGCAAAATGACAATTGTGCATACACTTGTTCTTCGACCAGATACAGTAGATTTAATTCACTATTTGTAAAGACCTTGGGTTGTTTAGGCAAAAAAGTTCACCCTGTTGCTGTCAATTGTCAGTGAAAGCAATGGGATGTTGACGACCATGATGATGGTATATTTGTGGCCGTTGGACCGAAGTCTTCCGTGTACTGAAAATTCCTTGGCAGAAAGAACAGAGATATGTAGCTAGGCTACTCAAATTACAAATAAAGACGTCATCCCTTCTGACACCAGGGAAATGTTCAGAGAGAGGGAAAAAGAGGGAGGGAGAGAAAATAATCATGTATATTTATTTATAAAGAGCTTTTAATATTTGTCCCTCATAAATAAAAACAAATGTAATAATGTAGTGAATAAGTAAATGTAAAGAGCGAGAAATAAGGATATGGGAAAAAAGGAGGTTAGGAAGGTTGGATGGAAAAAGAGAGGGGTGGATTGTGTGTGGGTGGGAGGGAGAGTGTGAGATAGAATGGAAGAGGGGGCCAGAGAGGAACAAAACAATGAGTTTTTTGAATAATCTGGAGTCAGACTCCATCAAAGCAGTGAACGGCTCAGCCACTCAACTACCCTGTAACCCTGCCTCCCTCCCAAATGGCACCCTATACCCTATATAGTGCACTACTTTTGACCAGTAGTGCACTATATAGGGAATATGGTGCCATTTGGGCCACATTCCATGTCTCTGAAAGGAGAGACTGTGAGGGAACAGAACAGGGAGAGATGAGGGAGGTCAGGAGGTCGGCAGCTGGATGGCCCAGTCACTGTGTGTGTGTGTGTGTGTGTGTGTGTGTGTGTGTGTGTGTGTGTGTGTGTGTGTGTGTGTGTGTGTGTGTGTGTGTGTGTGAGTGTGTGTGTGTGTGTGTGTGTGTGTGTGTGTGTGTGTGTGTGTGTGTGTGTGTGTGTGTGTTTCGAATGGATAGAGACGAGAGTGGAATCTCTCTGGCCTAGTGCCTAGAATGGGAGAAAAGGCTTTGATTTGAACGATACCAGGAAGTGTACTGTACATGGGAGCCAACCAAAATGCAGTCAACTGTTCCAAATGGTTCCATTCAGTTCCATCCATTCACTGGAGGTTTCATCTGGCTCCCAGAGCACATACATAACCTGGTTACAGAAACACTTCCTGGTGAATCTTAAGATGACATTTGATGCCTAAACCTCCTTCATGTTGTTCTATCATTCTAGGCATTCTAGCGTCCTGTTCATGAGGTGTACTTGTACATCAAGCTGCCTCACGCTGCAGAAACAGGCGATATACAGCCCCTATGGGCCGTTCTGGCTCGGACAAGGCAAACTTGTGTTCTAGAGAGAGAGAACACTTTGTCCTGACTATCCGGAGAGAAGATGAGCGGGACCTACTATCAGAACAAATGGAGATAATTTTACAAATGCATTTTGAAGAACAGTATTTTTGATATAAATGATTTTATTTAGGTGATAATATACAAAACAAATGAGGAATTTAGGGAAAATTAAACCATTATTTAACACTGCATTGTAGTAAAATACTGCATACTATGGAATAACATCCAAATCAATTCCACAGCTTCATGTTACACATTCAAAGACATAACATAAAGCCACAATGGTAGAAACTTAAACAAACCATCAGTATCATAAGAGGGGAATTGGTGGAAATCTGTCTGTAGATGTGATTGGTCAGTTAAAGTCCTTCTGCGGCTGTTATTGGTCAGTTGAAGTCGGGGGCAGTGACCAGTATGGGAGTCGAGGGAACATCTTGATTGAGAGACTGGAAGTGAGAGAGAAAGAAAGTAAAAGGGAGAGTAGAGAAATAGATTAACTAATGTGAAGGAACATTTTACATTGACTTCAGGTGTCCCTGACAGTAATTTCCACGGCACTACTCTATTGCCTGCCCTGTGGCATCCTCTGTGTATTTACACAATCTTGTAAAAAAAAATATTTGTACGGAAACAATCTCTCTGAAAAAATGGCCGTTGTTTTTACCGCCCTTTCATTTTGTTTGGATTCTGTCTTGAAATATTATTCCTCATTGCCAGCACTCTTGTTTTAAATATGGCAAGCATATGTTGTGATTATAAACAATAAACATATAATAATAACATTTAGACTGAACATATCTGCAAAAAAATCCAAGTAAAGAAATTAAAATATCTATTCCCACCACATCCTATGATGAATATGATCATGGTAATTAAGCAATAATACCCCAGATAATAACGAATTTTACAGGGATAAACAAAATATTAAAGGGGAAGTATTTTACAAATTTTTTATTTAATTTTATTCAACCTTTATTTAACTAGACAAGTCAGTTACTAACAAATTCTTATTTACAATGACGGCCTAGATGGTTCGATGGTTCCTAACCCGGAAAGTAGTCTATGGGCCAGGAGACACTGTAATCTGTAATCTGCATGTACTCTACACACAAACATACACATTGTAATGTTGTGGTATTGTGGACTTTATATTGTACATTTGTAATAATAGAGTAATAATGTATTTTATGATGTATTGTTTTATTTATGATGTAGGCTGTTGTGTTTTACTGTGATGCAATTGTTTTAACACTGTTTGGACCCCAGGAAGAGTAGCTGCAGAATGGGGATCTTAATAAATACTAAATATAATGTAAATGGAGTCTTGTAATCTACAACTGTAAATTGAATAAAATACTAAAGTTCCCCTTTAATGTATTTTCCTGTCTGTCTTACTGAGTATGGTCCGAAACTCCTCCTCTTTTTGTACAGGATGTAAGAGAGCGTTGAGGAGATGGTGATCTGGATGATGGTGAAGAGAAGGAGGGACGACTTTACTCCATAACTGAACACCTGAGGTAAAGAGAGAGAGAGAGAGAGAGAGAGAGAGAGAGAGAGAGAGAGAGAGAGAGAGAGAGAGAGAGAGAGAGAGAGAGAGAGAGAGCGGGGAGCGAGGGAGAGTCAGAGAGAGCTAAAGTTAAACTGAGAGCAAGTAATTTGTAAGAACATTTGTCACACATCGTTTGTAATATTGCATTGTGATGAAACAGATCATTTGAATATGAGAGATTTATCATTTCAGATTAAATATAATTTCTCAATGAGTCATAAACATGATGCATCACAAACACGTTGGGTAACAACATACAGTACCAGTTCAAAGTTTGGACACACCTACTCATTCAAGGGTTTTTCTTTATTTTTACTATTTTCTACATTGTAGAATAATAGGGAAGACATCAAAACTATGCAATAACACATATGGAATAATCTAGTAACCAAAAAAGGGTTAAACAAATCAAAATATATTTTATATTCTAGATTCTTCAAAGTAGCCACCCTTTGCCTTGATAACAGCTTTGCACACTCTTGGCATTCTCTCAACCAGCTTCATGAGGAATGCTTTTCCAACAGTCTTGAAGGAGTTCCCACATATGCTGAGCACTTGTTGGCTGCTTTTCCTTCACTCTGCAGTCCAACCATCTCAATTGGGTTGAGGTCAGGTGATTGTGGAGGCCATCATCTGATGCAGCATTCCATCACTCTCCTTCTTGGTCAAATAGCCATTACACAGCCTGGAAGTGTGTTTTGGGTCATTGTCCTGTTGAAAAACAAATGATTGTCCCACTAAGCGCAAACCAGATGGGATGGCATATCGCTGCAGAATGCTGTGGTAGCCATGCTGGGTAAGTGTGCCTTGAATTCTAAATAAATCACAGACAGCGTCACCCTCAAAACACCCCCGCACCATCACACCTCCTCCTCCATGCTTCACGGTGGGAACCACACATGCGGAGATCATCCGTTCACCTACTCTGCGTCTCACAAAGACAAGGCGGTTGGAACCAAAAATCTCAAATTTGGACTCATCAGACCAAAGGACAGATTTCAACCGGTCTAATGTCCATTGCTCGTGTTTCTTGGCCCAAGCAAGTCTCTTCTTCTTATTGATGTCCTTTAGTAGTGGTTTCTTTGCAGAAATTCAACCATCACATCAAAGCAAATATTATTGGTCACATACATGTGTTTAGCAGATGTTATTGCGGGTGTAGCGAAATGCTTGTGTTTCTAGCTCCAACGGTGCAGTAATATCTAACAAGTAATATCTAACAATTTCACAACATATATCCAATACACACAAGTAAAGGAATGGAATTACGAATATATATAAATATATGGATGAGCAATGTCAGAGCGGCATAGACTAAGATACAGTAGAATAGAATAGAATACAGTATATACAGTTGAAGTCGGAAGTTTACATACACCTTAGACAAATACATTTAAATTCAGTTTTTCACAATTCCTGACATTTAATCCTAGTAAAAATTCCCTGTCTTAGGTCAGTTAGGATCACCACTTTATGAAATGTCAGAATAATAGTAGAGAGAATTATTTATTTCAGCTTTTATTTATTTCATCAGATTCCCAGTGGGTCAGAAGTTTACATACACTCAACTAGTATTTGGTAGCATTGCCTTTAAATTGTTTAACTTGGGTCAAACGTTTTGGGTAGCCTTCTACAAGCTTCCCACAATAAATTGGGTGAATTTTAGCCCATTCTTCCTCACAGAGCTGGTGTAACTGAGTCAGGTTTGTAGGCCTCCTTGCTCGCACACGCTTTTTCAGTTCTGCCCACAAATGTTCTATAGGATTGAGGTCAGGGCTTTGTGATGGCCACTCCAATACCTTGACTTTGTTGTCCAGAAGCCATTTTGCCACAACTTTGGAAGTATGCTTGGGGTCATTGTCCATTTGCAAGACCCATTTGCGACCAAGCTTTAACTTCCTGACTGAAACAAGTCTCTTCTTTTTATTACCTCTGCAGCAGAGGTAACTCTGGGTCTTCCTTTCCTGTGGCGGTCCTCATGAGAGCCAATTTCTTCATAGCGCTTGATGGTTTTTGCAACTACACTTGAAGAAATATTCCGTATTGACTGACCTTCATGTCTTAAAGTAATGATGGAATGTTGTTTCTCTTTGCTTATTTGAGCTGTTCTTGCCATAATATGGAATTGGTCTTTTACCAAATAGGGCTATCTTCTGTATACCAATCCTACCTTGTCACAACACAACTGATTGTCTCAAACGCATTAAGAAGGAAAGAAATTCTGCAAATTACCTTTTAACAAGGCTCACCTGTTAATTGAAATGCATTCCAGGTGACTACCTCATGAAGTTGGTTGAGAGAATGCCAAGAGTGTGCAAAGCTGTCATCAAGGCAAAGGGTGGCTACTTTGAAGAATCTCAAATATATGTTGATTTGTTTAACACTTTTTTGGTTACTACATGAATCCATATGTGTGATTTCATAGTTTTGATGTCTTCACTATTATTCTACAATGTAGAAAATAGTAAAAATATAGAAAAACCCTTGAACGAGTAGGTGTGTCCAAACTTTTGACTGATACTGGATACTGGCGACACACACACACACACACACACACACACACACACACACACACACACACACACACACACACACACACACACACACACACACACACACACACACACACACACACAGACCAATGATGAAAGAGGTACTAACAGTGGCATAGTGCTGGTGGTCACATTCATACTCCTGCCTGTAGTGTGTTGCGGGGGCCAGGGGGTGGTTACACGGTGTCTCTGGGTTGTTGTGGAGATCAATGAAGTAGAAGATGAGGGCCAGGAGAGAAACCAAAATGGCAACCAGTGTCACCACCATACACACACCCAGCTAGAGGGACAGGGGGAGAGAGAAAGAGAGAGAGAGAGAGAGAGAGAGAGGGAGATGTTTATGGGTTTTGTATGTTTATGGGGTTGTTACTGGTCTAGGTGTTTTGTATGTCTATGGTTGCCTAGATTGGTTCTCAATTAGAGGCAGCTGTTTATCGTTGTCTCTAATTGGGAACCATATTTAGGCAGCCATATTCCTTGAGTATTTCGTGGGTGATTGTCTATGGTTAGTTGCCTGTGTCAGCACTATTATTATATAGCGTCACGTTCGTTTTGTTGTTTTTGTATAGTTCGTTCAGTGTTCTTTCTTCATTATAGAAGATGTACTCAAATCACGCTGCGCTTTGGTCTCATCACTATAACGAACGTGACAATAGGAGTCAGGGGCCAGACCTCATTGATTATAGTGTACATTTTTAAAATGTAGGGTGTGTGTGTGTGACTATCTGTGATAAAGTGAAAATCTGAGGCTCGCACCTGACCCACAAATAAATAAATAAATGCGCTGTAGGCTAGAGTCAGAGATGACAGAATATGTTTTGACAGGCGGTGCAGGATTTTTTGTGTGCCTATTTTAGATATGTTTCTGCTTATAATTTTGCTAGGCTATTTGTGAGTCAACTTGTGTATTATTGGATACATGCAGCTTCTCTTCTGTCATTATATGTTTCCCTAGAAAATGAAATAAACCCTTGCTCACCAGAATCAGTTTGACCAGTTGTAAGGACATTGAAAGCTGTGAAAATGATCCAACATGTTTCTGATAAGATTTGAGTTTGGCTTGGATGCATATTTATGTGGTTGAAATACTATCAGCTTTTATGACGCTGATAGATCGCAGCTCTACAGCCGGTCCCTGTGCATTCACATTCTCTCAAGATTCTGAAATAAATAAATCATATTTCTCTACTCCTGTTCCCGAGTCTAAATGTACATTTGGTGTATCATTTTACCCTAGAAATGCTTAATTCTGCAGGAGTTAATATTAAGACTATGTGAGAGGTTAGTGTCCAGATGTAAGTTTCAATTAAACCCATCTGAACAGTAGGCTACAGTTCCCTTGACGTGTCACAGGCCTATTTGAAGTCCCCATCTTGTGACTGTCGTATAGCGCCTCACAATCTTCACACATAATATATGCACTGTTATTATCCTCTTTTACCACTTTACCAAATCTTTCCCAAACATTACTTTTATGGCCCGCCCGTCTCTGTATTTTCAACTCTCTATTTCGCAGCTTTTCTCTTATTGAATTAAACTCCGGTATTGTCCTTTTGCCTCAGTGGTTCGATGTGTGTTCCCAAAACCTTTTGGCGTGTAGGCTATTTGGCGCGCGTAAAGTTAGGCCCCAAAGTTTAGGCTTTCACACTAATGCCAAAAACACGAAAGAAAACCCTAAATGTAGTCTATAGGCCTAGATATAAATTGCACAACAATAATACATGTATAGATTTTTTTATGTATTATTTTCTCTTTCTTCAACCCAACTGCCATCTACCCGCCCTTCATTTGCATAATATTTCATAACCCTAAACCAATGATGTATACATAAACACTAGATGATAGGGGACACTGTTTTGAACCCACCGTGCCTCCATCTTGGCACTCCAACAACGTTGTAAAAAACAAATTGGTAGCTATTGCCACGTTTATTCTATTACAGACACCTTAATGCATACTTTTAAATGATACGATATGAGCTAAACATACAAGTAAAGCAATATCTAAAAACATTTTCCTTAAAGTATAATTTTTTGAAAGTATTAATGTTACTGTCCCCACTAAAACAACAAAAATACTTAAATACATGCAATTTTGTCCTTGAAACTTTAATTGAAATAATGTTGAATTCCATTCAATCCTATAGAACTCGCCAACTTGTAGTCCTAAAACCCGGGAATTAGTTACCTCTGGTTCATTCAGCCATCCCTATGCGAAAAATGAACACTGACAATAAGGTCAGAGGTTAACACAGGCTTAGGAGATCTTATACGTTTTGTTCTATGAGATGATAGGAGTCAGTTAACATGACCTTTATGAATTATGAAGCCTTTATTATGAAGTGCTTAATGTGCTTTTTTTAATTACATAAATTCTTCAAAATTCACAAAAGGTGATGTTAGCTGATGAAGATTATCTCATAGAACTAAACGTATAAGATCTCCTAAGCCTGTGTTTACTACAAACCTTATTTTGGGCGTTTAACGGATCGGTGTCCCTAAATCGGGACAGTTGTTGCTCAATATGCGATAATGTGACTAGAATGACGTTGTAAACAACAGCCAACTTTCCAGGACATAGACATGTCTTATTGTTAATCTAACTGCAGTGTCCAATTTACAGTAGCTATTACAGTGAAAAAATACCATGCTATTGTTTGAGGATAGTGCACAACAACAAAACACTTTTATCATGGCAACTGGTTTGATACATTCACCTCTGAAGGTAAATAATGTACTTACATTCAGTAAACTTTATCTGATTTGTCATCTAAGGGTCCCATAAAATGTAGCGTCATTTTGTTTGATAAAATCAATTTTTATATTCAAATGTAGGAACTGGGTTCTACAGTTTGCCACATCCCACACCTGCTGTCTTTTCTGTAGGGAAGCTAATGATCCATCATGTATGACATTCCTGGCAGTGTGTAAACTTAAATGTTTTATTGCCATAGGATTTCTGTATGTTCTCTATAGTTATGTAAGGTAATGTTAGGCTCCCGAGTGGTGCAGTGGTCTAAGGCACTGCATCTCAGTGCTAGAGGTGTCATTACAGACCCTGGTTCAATTCCAGGATGTATCACACCCGGCCGTGATCGGGAGTCCCATTGGGCGGCGCACAATTGGCCCAGCGTCATCCGGGTTAGGGGAGAGTTTGGCCGGGGTACGCCGTCATTGTAAAATAAGAATTTGTTCTTAACTGACTTGCCTAGTTAAATAAAGGTTGAATGTACTTGAACATTTATAAATTGACCAATTCGGCACATTTGGGCAAACTCCTGGCAGAATTGATACAAAATATTGTATAGTGATGTAATTATTCACTGGACCAGTCTGAAACTTTGCACACAAACTGTGGACAACGTCTAAATGACACCTAGAATCTTACTTCACTGTCTTGGCCTTTCTCTTGCATTTAAAAGATGATGCAACAATTATTTTTGGGAAACCGCATGTTTTTTATTTCTATTATCTTTTACCAGATCTAATGTGTTATATGCTCTTACATTCATTTCACATTTACACAAACTTCAAAGTGTTTCCTTTCAAAAAGTATCAAGAATATGCATATCCTTGCTTCAGGTCCTGAGCTACAGGCAATTAGATTTCATTTTAGGCAGAAATTGAAAAAAAGGCTGCAAACCTTTAAGAGGTTTTAAACAAAAAACCCTACAAAAACGCCATTCATTTTCCCCATAGGCTTTGTCCAATGAACCATGGCGGAGTTAGTGCCTACAAAAAGACGCCATTACTATTTCTCTCTATGGAGGACTGCTTTACTGGGGAGTGCTAATATGGCCGACCAGTGGCTTCAAAGCCTCTCATTGGCCAATACATAGAATCAGCAATCCAGAGTTTATATACATCAATGCCCTAAACCTGGACGCCCCGATGATATAACCGTGGGGATTGCGGGTTATGAGATCACTAGTGTGAGTGTGTGTACGCGAGCATACCGTGTGGTGGTATTCATACTCACCGATTTCATACTGCTGTGTTTCTCCATCACTATGGCAATGACTCCTGCTGCTATGAACTAGACACAGCAGATATAAACAACTCCCAATTGTCAATAAAATGTCATAACCAATGATTAAAAGAATGAGTGCATTAGCTGATAAAATAATAATGAAATTGAATGGCAACACTTTTTTTTTTAAACTGGTAATCACAATAACAAATTTGATAGAATAACTTATGTAACCATTCAGTACAGAGAGTGAGTATGAGTGAAGGTTGGGTTAGGTTACTAGGTTACCGATAGGCCACTCCACCATGGTACCCCAAAGGTCACGACCTCTGTGAACTCAGTGGAGAGGAGGGGGATGGAGTAGGACATCACCATCAACCCAATCATTACCTGGGACACCTGATAGATAGATAGATAGATAGATAGATAGATAGATAGATAGATAGATAGATAGACTGTAGATTCAGACAGACAGACAGACAGACAGACAGACAGACAGACAGACAGACAGACAGACAGACAGACAGACAGACAGACAGACAGACAGAACGAACACACACAATCACACACACAGACAGATGCAAGCACACACACACAGACAGATGCAAGCACACACACACAGGCCGGTTTACAGTAAATGCACTTTGTGGGAACTGCTGATGTAAAAAGTGTTTTATAATATGATTGACTTATTGACACAAACACATTAGGTTCCAGGCGTTCACCACAAATCAATGTCTGACATCTTTATAGAGACAGTAAATATAATGAGTCATGTACAAATACATATTTGATTCTTAAATGCATCAGTCAAACGTAATGGGGGGAAAAATAAAAACAGAACACTAAATGCACAGGGCTGAACACAACATGCAATAATAACCACCCCCTATTGTAGCATCTCCATCTATAAAAAAGTAAAAATAGTCTTTGACATCTGACGCTCACCCCCAAAGCCTTTGGCTCGCCTTTCTGGATGCTCTCGCGCAGAGCCTGCTGTGTGTGGGTCAGTTTATCCGAGTTGATGTCCGTCGTCACGCTCACTGACAGGTCCCTTGAGACCGACACAGCCATCCTTTGGCTCTGGAGTCCTTTGGCACTGGGGGTCAAGGAAAAGGACAATGCGCAATGTGTGTTCAATTGTTAGGCTATTAAAGAGATTGACCTTACCAACACTTTTATTTAAAATATTATTAGTTATACAACAATAGTGAAACCTCCAGGGTGGACCGTTATACAATCAAAAAGCCTATTAGGATAATCGACGCATCTTACCTTTTCCTTTCAGATACAAAATCACTTTAGTATGCCTAATCCACAAACTCAACTTCTTGTTGCCTAATCCACGAATTAGAAAAATAGATTTTGCAACATAGCCAGTCCGAGTCCGTTCCCTTAACTTTTTGTGTCTCCGCCCGTTCTTGGCACGAACGAAACATGAGTAGGATTAGCTTACTTTCACTGGTGCGAAGCCTCCACCCCCTAGCCCACTGTCACCCCCCTCGTCTTGGGAGACAGTGTTACAAGAGTCAATATAAACATTCATAGCGACCGTTTTTGTGACAGCCTGGACCTACACGGTCATTTTGCAACAACAAAAAAGGACCGTGTGCATACAACAGGGGCTGTTTTCATCAAGGTAAGTCAGTTTTTAAATAGCTGAGGAACTTACGTAAATGGTGGACGAAGTTGCGCTGATCTTCAGGGGGAATCGAGAGAGTATGGCAGTTTAGCCCTGATGTGTAGGCAACAGAACAAGATTATTGAGAAATAAGAATGGTAAATAGCCGTTATACATTTGTTTTTAACTGACTTGTATCTTTAAATAAAGGTTTAATAACATGTAGGCTAATTAAATAAATAAAAGAAGACTATCTTTCTATTATGGCGGATATTTGTGCATGGTGCCCTGCCCAAGCCCCCCTCACATTCACTTGTCCTTGAACTTCATGTTGCGTCAATACAGTTCAGACCAGTCGGCTGGACCTTGTTAATGTACCGTCGTTCATTGCTCTTTCCCCTGTTTTGTTTTCTTCCCTCTCTCCCCTCCTTTTATTTCGTTTGCTTGGCCTAAACAAGCAAACCATTCCCCACTTCGAATACAGTAGAGTGCATAGTGCATGCAGTGAGGTCTGTGTTTGAACGCTCTAGAATAATGTTTGGTGAAGCTGGTCTGGAAATGAAATGTTCCCATGCCCCTATATCTTGATTCAATTGTAATATACCCCCCCCCCCCCCCCGCCCCCGTCTCTCCCCAAGCCCACTGTGCACATCTGTTTTTCATCCAGCAGCAACATTCCACTATATCCAATGGGGACTAGGCCAACTCAGACATGTGGTTTTCATTCTCTCTCTCAGACCCCCCCCCCCTTTCCCTGCCTCTCTCCCCTCTCCTTTTTTCTCTTATTCTCTCTCTCTGACTCTCTCTCCCCCTCCCCCCGTGCTTCTTTCCCTCTCCACCTTCTCTCCACCGCTCCCTCCGTCTTCTTTTCTCGCACCTTCTCTCTCTCCTCCTGTCTCAATCTCTCTCTCGCTCTCTGGCTCTCTCTATCTCTCTCCCTCTCTCTCTCTCATCCAGTCATTCACACCACTCATCACCACAATCCAATCCTTGCTAGGTCAAATGCACCTCGCCCCTCTTGCAGTTACAGCTCAACACAAACATGCACATGCTTAAAGGGATACTTCGGGATTTTGGCAATGACTCTGGGGAAGTAGATAATCTTAGCTTGGACATTGGAGGAAGGTTACATCAGATAAGACCATGGTTGCAGACAGTCTGAATAGCTATTTTACAACTATAGCTAATACATTAGTTAGCAAGTTACCTTGTCAGTCAGGTTGCTATGGGGAGAGTCAGGTCCAGCTGTTTTACTCACAGCAGGGGATTCATGTAGATGATTTTTCATTTGAAAAGGTGTCTGAGTCAACTGTGCTAGAGAGGCTGAAAGAACTTGACCAGTCCAAAGCAACGGGCCTTGACAACATTCCTAACAGATCTCTAAAGGACGCTGCGGTAATTATCACCCCCTGTGTAACTCACATTGTGAATCTGTCTATTGAACTAGGCTGTTTTCCCAGTGAACAAAAATTTGCAAGGGTCATTCCTGTATATAAAAAAGGGAATAAGTTAGATCATGGAAACTATCGGCCTGTCTCAATCCTGTGGGCTTTATTTGGAGGTCATGGAAAAGATTAGGTTCAAGCAGATTGACAGTTATATTTCTTTACATAACCTATTCTATGAGCTCCAATCTGGCTTTATGAAATCCCATTCCACTGACACCTGCCTACTATATCTGACGGACCACATAAGGAAGGAAGTAGATGGAGGGACATTTTGTGCTATGGTTATGTTAGATCTCCAAAAGGCGTTCGATACAGTGAATCATGAGATTCTGTTAATCAAGCTAAGAGCCATGGGCTTTAACAACTTAGCAGTAAAATGGGTCAGCTCTTACCTGTAAGAAAGAAAACAGATGGTGGATGTGGATGGGACCCTGTCTAAACCCAAAATCTTGAACTGCGGGGTACCCCAAGGGAGTATGCTGGGTCCACTTTTATTTCTATTGCATATAAATGATCTGAAATCTACCTGTACATGTGACCTTTTCCTATATGCAGATGATTCTGCACTGTTGGTTTCCCACAAAGACAAGAATGTGGTTGAGAAAGCCCTCAGTAAATGGCTATATGACAATAAGCTGTCACTTCACCTTGGAAAAACAGAGTCCATGTTGTTCGGGTACAAAGTGAAACTGAGGAAATCCCCAGATTTTAAGGTGGTAGTAGGTGACATAGTAGTCGCAGCAAAAGACTATGTTAAGTATCTTGGATGTGTTCAAGATAACCATCTGAAAGGGGAGAGCATGGCACAAAATGTTATCGCCGAAGTGAACCATAAAATTCTAGGTTCCTGGCTAGAACCTCCAAATATCTGGATAAGAATGCAATGGGGACATTGGCAGGGGCTCTTGTTCAGTGTCACTTTGACTACGCATGCTCTTCCTGTGACAATAGTGCCCCCAAGATATTACAAAATACATTGCAGACATCTCAGAACAAATTAGTCAGGGTTATTCTTAAACTTCCAGCATCTCGACTATTCCCACTTTGAAAGCCTTAGATGGCTTAAAGTGGAGGAGAGAGTCGCTCAGATAAAATTGTGTCTTGTACATCAGATTGTCCACAGTATGGTCCCCAGATACTTATGCAACTACTTTAACTTAGTTCGGGATAACCATAACTATTCAACTAGAAGGAGTTAAACTGACTCTGTTCCTTTTAGATGTAAAAGTAGTATGGGGAAAGAAACATTTTTATAATTGGCTGCCATTCTTTGGAATAATCTTCCAAAGAATTTGAAACTTATAACCTCCATAGGTAGTTTCAAGTTCTCACTGAAAAAACGGCTAAATTAGTAGCATGTCTCAAAAGTGTTGTTTATTATATTGTGATTGTACACACAACACAATCACAATATAATAAACAACACTTATATATATATATAGGGATTGATTGTTTATATATTAAGGGTATGTGAGACAAGGAAGATGTACCTGTCCATAGTTGTTTATTAGGAACGGAAATGTTATTAATTATCGGATGTTGTGAAAAAAAAAAAATTGTGTCTGTCATTGTCTGTTGTCATTACAATCGCTGCCTAACCTTGTTGTATTCCCACTTCCCCTTTACCTCTTCAAAAGGACCACAATGGAAATAAGCTGTTAAGCTTTATTGTGTTATCCTTGATGATTTTCTTAAATTGTATGTGGAGGCGTCACCAGCTGGAGCGCCCTTATGTATTGATTTGACAAATTGTCAAATAAATTAAATCAATCAATAAAGGTACTCATTGCCAAAATCCTGAAGTATCCCTTTATTAAGCAGAGTTCAAATATCATGCTGGAAAGCATAGAACTCTGTGTGAATCATCAATCAAACCTTTGAACCCAAAATTGCAAACATGCATTCTACTGTTTATCTGCGTTCCAGTGCCTGTGATTACATTTTGTGTTTGTCAAATCAAATCAAATGTTATTAGTCACATGAGCCAAATACAACAGGTGTAGACCTTACAGTGAAATGCTTACTTTACGAGCCCCTAACCAACAATGCAGTTAAAGAAAATACAGATAGGAAAAAGAAATAAAAGTAACAAGTAATTAAAGAGCAACAGTAAAATAACAATAGCGAGACTATATACAGGGGGGTACCGGTACATTGATTGAATTTTTAGGGCCTTGCATTGGTTACATTTTGTGATTGATTCTGATAAGCATGTCTCCTCTCCTCTTCCTTTTTTTCCCTCTCTCTTTTCTCTTTCCTCTCCTCTGTCCTGGACCAAACCCTTTCATTCAGGATGATGTCATCCACTGAGTCAGGAACAGGTGGTCCTAAACTACATCGCCTCTTCATCAAGTTTGACCCAGAGGTTGTAGCGGTAAGAGAATTGAATGATTACAGACTGCTCTGTCCCTCCTTATTGTGCCATTCAATTGTCTGTTAAGAGTGGAATTCATATATCTATCTTGTCACCATGCATCAGACACTTGCTCCACGGAGTACGCACTTGCTCACTTCCCCTCACTTAAAAGCATTGGACTGGTGAAAGCAAGGGCTAGAAGTACCGATTGTCCTCATCCTACTTTTTGCACTAGTCATTTCTCATGGGCAAGAATGAATGGAACTGGGAGAAGGCTAGAATCGGACCACAGAGCTTAGTTTTGTAATCATCGAAACAGTTCCTTTAGATGCAGTTCTCTCTTTTTGCCACCAGGTGGTGTCGATACTGCTGGGTCTATTCCAGGTGCTGTTGGCTGTGCCTCTGTACTACATGGACGTTGGCTTACCCAAACTACAACTTATGCTCCCTTTATTTATTGGCTTCCTGGTAAGATCCTAATTTAATAAAGCCATAAATAACTTTGTGTCTGTCACAGGAGGCTGCTGAGGGAAAGACGGCTCATAATAATGGCTGGAACAGAGTGAATGGAATGGCATCAAAGACATGGAAACCATGTTGTTTTATTTTTCTCTATACTTTTTCCCCCTTGCCATACCATCCCTACTCTAATTGGAGTAAACTAATGGACAACAATAGTTCTACTGCTACTTTAAGCTATTTCACTCACATCTACGGTACCTGTAGTTGAAAAATTAGACACATATTCCACATTTCTTCAAGTGTTGGATTTTCACCCACATTGGCCAATCCACCATTCATTCTGATCTTAACTCCAACCCTCCGATATCCACAGATGAACCCATCTTTCCCAGTATAACGCCATTTTGCTATTTCCTTTTGCAATACATCCCTCCATTTGACTATGATGTCTTACGAGGGTCCTGAACCTATCTATTTGTAACATTTCTACCGATATTGCCCTAAAAATAAATACTTTATTCAAGAGTATAATGATATTTCCCATTGACTAATCGTGTTTTTTCCGATCACCTAACAATACAGTTTGCAGGTCCATCTGAACCCTGATATTATGACATAACAACCATTCCTGGACCTGATTTAAAAAGTGAGCCACGATGGACAGTACCAGAAAATATATTCTATTGATTCTGTTTCCTCGTGGCAGAGTCTGCACAAGGCTGACTGTTCAATGCCCCATATACTGTATTGGGCATTCTTTTTGTAGCAAGTATTTATATAATAGCTTAAATTGAAGCGAAGGGATTGATGTGTCAATTGTGGTTTTAGTTTTTACATTTTTTTATTTAACCTTTATTTAACTAGGCAATACAGTGAGCTCCAAAAGTATTGGGACGGTGACACATTTTTGTTGTTGTTTGGGCTCTGTACTCCAGCACTTTGGATTAGAAGTGACACAATGACGATGAGGTTAAATTGCCGAACGTCAGCTTTAATTTGAGGGTGTTTTCATATATATCGGGTGAACCGTTTAGAGATTACAGCACTTTTTGTACATAGGGGACCAAAAGTATTGGGACAAATTCACTTACAGTACCAGTTAAAAATTTGGACACACCTACTCATTCCAGGGTTTTTCTTTACTTTTTATAATTTTCTACATTGTATAATAATAAATCAAACTATAAAATAACACATATGGAATCATGTAGTAACCAAAAAAGTGTCAAACAAATCAAAATATATTTTATATTTGAGATTCTTCAAAGTAGCCACCCTTTGCCTTGATGACAGCTTTGAATGGCGCCGGAGGGGATGGCTGCCGTTTTACAGGCTCCTAACCAACTGTGCTATTTTGTTCGTTTTTTCGCATTGTTTGTAACTTATATTTTAACTTATTTTGTACATAATGTTGCTGCTACCGTCTGTTATGACCGAAAATAACTTCTGGACATCAGAACAGCAATTACTCACCTCAAACTGGGCAAAGATTTTTTCTTTAACGTGTCCAAAGCAAAGGATATACTGCTTCCTCGGGAATGGGCCCAAATCCCTGTCATTTGCTAGAAGAAAAGACAGAGAAAAAGGTGGCGGAGGTCGGGCTGCCTTCTGAGAATTCGTAGGCGAGTGAGTAAACCCCCACTACCATCTGTTCTATTTGCCACCGTGCAATCATTGAAAAACAAAATGGATGATATACGATCAAGACTATCCTACTAACGGGACATTAAAAACTGTAGTATCTTATGTTTCACCGAGTCGTGGTTGAACGACAACACGGATAATATAGAGCTGGTGGTATTTTCCATGCATCGGCATTTACAGAGAAGCTAGGGGGTGGGTGTTTATTTGTCAATAACAGCTGGTGCGCGATGTCTAATATTAAAGAAGTCTCAAGGTATTGCTCGCCTGAGGTAGAGTAATGAATGATACGCTGTAGACCACACTATCTACCAAGAGAGTTATAATCTATATTATTCGTAGCCGTCTATTTACCACCACAAACCGATACTGGCACTAAGACCGCACTCAACCAGCTGAATAAGGCCATACGCAAACAAGAACATGCTCATCGAGAAGCGGTGCTCCTAGTGGCCAGGGACTTTAATTCAGGCAAACTTTCTGTTTTACCTCATTTCTACCAGCATGTCACATGTGCAACCAGAGGACCACAGAGACGCACACACAGAGATGCATACACAGCTCTCGCATACATAGCTCTCCCTTCATTTGGCAAATCTGATCATAATTATATCTTCCTGATTCCTGCTTACAAGCAAAAACTAAAGCAGGGAGTAACAGTGACTCGCTCAATACGGAAGTGGTCAGATGACGCAGATGGTACACTACAGGACTGTTTTTCTAGCACAGACTGGAGTATGTTCCAGGATTCATCCAATGGCATTGAGGAGTATACCACCTCAGTCATCGGCTTCATCAATAAGTGCATCGACGATGTCCCCACAGTGACCGTACGTACATATCCCAACCAGAAGCCATGGATTACAGGCAACTGGATCCTGGACTTCCTGACGGGCCACCCCCAGGTGGTAAGGGTAGGCAACAACACATCTGCCACGCTGGTCCTCAACACTGGGGCCCCTCAGGGGTGTGTGCTTAGTCCCCTTCTGTACCTCCCTGTTCACCCACGACTGCGTGGCCAAACACGACTCCAACACCATCATTAAGTTTGCTGATGACACAACAGCCTGATTACCAACAGCGATGAGACAGCCTATAGGGAGGAGGTCAGAGACCTGGCAGTATAGTGCCAGGACGACAACCTCTCCCTCAATGTGAGCAAGATAAAGGAGCTGATCGTGGTCTACAGGAAAAGGTGGGCCAAACAGGCCACCATTAACATTGACGGGGCTGTAGTGGAGCGGGTTGAAAGTTTAAAGTTTCCACATCAACAACAAACTATCATGGTCTAAACCCATCAAGACAGTCATGAAGAGGGCACGACAACACCTATTCCTCCTCAGGAGATTGAAAATAATTGGCATGGGTCCCCAGATCCTCAAAAAGTTCTACCGTCTCAGTGCTTCTCCTTCCAATAGGTCGCTTCCCCTTTAATTCCCAATTAAATAGTGCCTCTCCTTCCAATAGGGCGCTTTCCCTTTAATTCCCAATTAAATAGCCAGCATCAGCTACGGAAAAGTGGGGTTGTGATGGAGACGTGAATGAGGATATGTTCAACTCTAAGTTCTGAAGCGTCTCTTCAGTTTGTTTTGTTGCATTTAAAAGTGTGCTTTGTAGCCTAATAGCAAGTTTAGCCAGGATCGGATCCACTCTTTGCATCCGTGGACTACACCTCTCCGTTGTTCTTCGTGGCCTTTCTCCGCTGGAGATCTGTTGGCGGATTGGATTGTCTGACTGACCGACTACAACCTTTTTGTATACGGTATTTCAGTTGTTTTGGTGTGATGTATACCATGATTTATGTAGTTAGTTGTAGTTGAGGACTTATTAAGCGTTGATACGCTTGATGGTTGTGGTAAAATAATTGTTATTTTGATTGTATGATTGATACTGGGTTTACGCTAGCTACACTTGTATGAACGGACAAACATTGCGTGACTAAGGTCACTTGAGTTCCCTGAACTCCTTTACCGGGCTGGACTCTTATAGGCCCGAACTACAGGACTTTTCTGGGAGAACCAGAACTCATTGTGTTATGTTATTTATACAGTATATGTGTGTGTGTGTAATCATTTATGTTGGTAATACAACCCACGCAAAATAATACTGTTTTGAACTTATTTCCAATGTTTTAAGGGTTTATGAAAAATGTATGTCCATCCTGACTTTTACATAAGTCCTTTGTATTGGTGTAGACTTGACGGACCAGATGGGACTCATTCCCTCCCAAACCAAAAGGAGAAACCAATATTTTCTCTGGTAGGCACAACCTATCTGGCACCCCTATAAACAATAACCTCAAGTCAAAACCGTTACAAGCTGCACCATCGAGAGCATCCTGACCAGTTGCATCACCGCCTGGTATGGTAACTGCTCGGCATCTGACCATAAGGCGCTACAGAGGGTAGTGCGTACGGCCCAGTACATCATTGGGGTCAAGCTTCCTGCCATCCAGGACCTTTATATTAGGTGGTGTCAGATGAAAGACCAAAAAATTGTCAAAGGCTCCAGTCACCCAAGTCATAGACTGTTCTCTCTGCTACCGCACGGCAAGCGGTAAATCTAGGTCGAAAAGGCTCCTTAACAGCTTCTACCCCCCCAAGCCATAAGACTCCTGAGCAATTAATCAAATGGCCACCCGGCCTATGTACGTTGACACCTCGCCCCATTTGTTTTTACGCTGCTGCTACTCGTTGTAAATTATCTATGCATAGTCACTTTACCCTGACCTACATATACAAATGACCTCGACTAACATGTAACCCTGCACATTGACTCTGTAATGTTACCCCTTGTATATAGCCTTGTTGTTTTATTGTGTTACTTTTTATTACTTTAGTTTATTTGGTAAATATTTTCTTAACTCTTTCTTGAACTGCACTGTTAAGAGCTTGTAAATATGCATTTCACGGTAAAGGTCTACACCTGTTGTATTCGGTGCATGTGACCAATAAAGTTAGATTTGATTTGAGTTACACTCTCGCCATTCTCTCCACCATCTTCATGAGAAATTATTTTCCAACAGTCTTGAAGGAGTTCCCACATATGCTGTGAACTTGTTGGCTGCTTTTCCTTCACTCTGTGGTCCAACTCATCCCAAACCATCTCATTTGGGTTGAGGTCGGGTGATTGTGGAGGTCAGGTAATCTGATGCAGCACTCATCACTCTCCTTGGTCAAATAGCCCTTACAAGGCCTGGAGGTGTGTTTTGGGTCATTGTCCTGTTGAAAAACAAATGATAGTCCCACAAAGCGCAAACCAGACGGGACGGCATATTGCTGCAGAATGCTGTGGTAGCCATGCTGGGTAAGTGTGCCTTGAATTCTAAATAAATCACTGACAGTGTCACCAGCAAAGCACCCTCATACCATCACACCTCCTCCTCCATGCTTCACAGTGGGAACCACACATGCAGAGATCAACCGTTCACCTACTCTGCGTCTCTCAAAGACAAGGCGGTTGGAACCAAAAATCTCAAATTTGGACTCATCAGACCAAAGGACAGATTGCCACCGGTCTAATGTCCATTGCTCGTGTTTCTTGGCCCAAGCTAGTCTCTTCTTATTATTGGTGTCCTTTAGTAGTGGTTTCTTCGCAGCAATTCAACCATTGAAGGCATGATTTACGCAGTCTCCTCTGAACAGTTGATGCTGAGATGTGTCTGTTACTTGAACTCTTTGAAGCATTTATTTGGGCTACAATTTCTGAGGCTGGTAACTCTAATGAACTTGTCCTCTGCAGCAGATGTAACCCTGGGTCTTCCTTTCCTGTGGCGGTCCGTATGAAAGCCAGTTTCATCATAGTGCTTGATGGTTTTTGCGACTACACTTGAAGAAACTTTCAAAGTTCTTGATATTGACTGACCTACATGACTTAAAGTAATGATGGACTGTTTCTCTTTGCTTATTTGATCTGTTCTTGCCATAATATGGACTTGGTCTTTTACCAAATAGGGTTATCTTCTGTATACCACCCCTACCTTGTCACAACACAACTGATTAGCTCATACGCATTACAAAGGAAATAAACTCCACAAATGTACTTTTAACAAGGCACACCTGTTCATTGAATTGCATTCCAGGTGACTACATCATGAAACTGGTTGAGAGAATGTCAAGACTGTGCAAAGCTGTCATCAAGGCAAAGGGTGGCTACTTTGAAGAATCTCAAATATAACATATTTTGATTTGTTTAACACTTTTTTGGTTACTACATATCTGTTATTTCATAGTTTTGATGTCTTCACTATTATTCTGCAATGTAGAAAATAGTAAAAATAAAGAAAAACCCTTGAATGAGTTGGTGTGTCCAAACTTTTGACTGGTACTGTATATGTAGTAAAAAGTGTTTGGTCCAATTATTCATAGCACGTAATGACTACATCAAGCTTGTGACTCTACAAATTTGTTGGATATATTTGCTGGTTGTTTTTGGTTCTGTTTCAGATTTGTTTGTGCCCAATGGAAATGAATGGCAAGTAATGTATATTGTAAATAAGAATAGAACATGTTTCTAAACACTTCTACATTAATGTTACAGAAGCACAAATATAATAACCCCAAGACATGCTAACCTTTCACCATTACAATAACATGGGAGGTTGGCACTTTTGGGGGGGGAATGACATTTGTGCTTTTAACTTTCTCACTCATCATTATTCACGATTCATTCAGGATTATCCATAATCATGGTAGCATCCACATTAATGCAGAAGTGTTTAGAAACATTCTATTATTTACCATAAGTGACTCCAAAATTACACAAAATATTATTTGGCATAATAAATAGGTATGGTGACAGAGGGCAACCTTGTTTTACACCTCTTGACAATTCAAAGTTCTCAGAAGTAACTTATTTATTATGTCACAAAGGATTGTTATGCATGACTTTTACCCATCTTATGAGAGGGTTCAAAAATCCAGGGACTGTATCAGATGCTTTCTCAAATTCTGCTAAAATTATTATAGCTGGTTTCTCTCATTCTCATAGTTTTCTATTATTTCTAGTAGTTGCCTAATGTTGTCTCCAATTATCTTCCTTTTAACAATCCCGTCTGATTGTGATGAATAATGTCCGGTAGGACCTTGTTTGTTCTATCAGCAATACATTTAGCCAATATTTTTGCGACAACATTGAAGGGTGACCATGTGTTTGATATATTTGATACCCTTCTGCTCCACCCATTACCACGAGCCCGTCCTCCCCAATTAAGGTGCCAAGCTTCCTCTGGCTTCTGTTTATATGCATAGGCTATATGGTATATAATGTGCATCATTGAAGGGTTTTATTTTCTTTTTTCACATCTGTAGCAATTGAAACAACAGATTGTTTCTACTTTCTTTTAAAGTTTGTGACGGCAGGGTCGTTCGCCTTCGCCTGTGAGAAGTCTCCCAGCAGACAGCTAGTAAGACATTACAACAGTCACGTGTTGCATTGGAATATACACTGCTCTAAACGGGTGTAATCGATTCCATTATTCAAATGTCTACCTGTACAGTAGTCCACATATTGGGCTGAACATGTTGCCCATGGGCTACTGTGCAATGTATATACCCTATTAAGTGCATGAGAAGATACATCCATTATGTAGCAACATTTAGGTCCAAGACCTTTTTTCTCTTAGGAACAATTTAATCTTTGGGGCCAGGAGATTTTCCTGTCTCTACTTACTCTGTCTTTCTCCCCAGCTGACGGGCTGTGCCTACACTAACATGGCCAGCCTGTTGGCGGGCCTACTGGCTCTGTGTATGTACAGCGTCTCCCTACACTCCGTCCAGGGCACTGCTCAACCCTGCACTCTGCCAAGCATCGACCTGTATGCAGGGGCTGCACAAAAGTGCCCAGGAGAGTACCTGGAGGTAAGGAATGATTTGTGGGTGGGTGGTTGATAAGTGTGGGTGTGTCTGTGGACAGTTTGTTTTGTTTGCCACTATGCTATTTTAGTGCCCTGGTGTGTGTGTGTGTGTGGCACAGTTATTATTATTTATTTTTTGTGTGTGTTTATCCTTGTCTTTTTCTTGGTCCCAGGGGTTCTTCAGGAGTGTCACAGTACTACTCATCGTTTATGACCTGGGGGCTCTTATCCTCCACTCTCTCCTCTCTTTGTCCGCACTCAAGGGACTCAGGGTGGGACTGTGCCGAATGATCAATTAGTCAAACTGATTAACCAATGGATGCTAGTTGAAAAACCTATTTTAGAAAAATATGAATCTGTTTTATCATTTTTATCAGTGACCACATTTCCTTTAACTTGTTCATGTATTTTTTTTTCATGGGTTTGTTTATTCCCTTCCAGCTTTACAGGCTTACCATTTTTTGAGAAACCTAATAAAATCATTTGTATAAACTCTGGACTTCTCATACTTATTTAGATTGAGGGTTGTGTGTTCAGTGTAAGATACTGTGTGTACAGTATCTGTGTTCTGTAATGGCTGCCGTCAGATGACTGTTATGGGGGAATCAGAGAAGTCGCATGAAAACATGGAGTAGTGGGTGTTTATACGGTGGTGGGGGAATGCTGGTACTACCATAGTTAGAGAGAGAGAGAGAGGTGGGGGAGAGAGAGAGTAGCGGGGGAGAGAGAGCGAGAGAATGGTGGGGTAGAGAGTGGCGGGGGGAAGAGAGAGAGTGGTGGGGGAGAGAGAGAGAGAGTGGCAGGGGAGAGAGAGTGAGAGAATGGTGGGGGAGAGACTGGCGGGGAGTGAGAGGGATGGGAGAGAGAGAGAGAGTGGTGAGGGAGATTGGGAGTAGCTAGTAGCTAGCTAGCGCAACCAAATTTAGGTAGCTAGCTAATTGCAGCACTTAGCTATCTTCTCTCTGCTGCATATTGAAGTGGTGAACTAACTAGAGTAGCTTACTACCTTTCTATAGTATCACGTTACTTTACAAACATTGAACAGTTAGTTCATGTAAGCAAACTAGTTTGCTCATCAAGGTATTAGAGCTTGTCAACAAACCAACACAACCGTTGGAGGGCGCGCGAGATGAATGGCCAGATTATTTTGTTGCTTTTGTTTTACAACTGGTCATGTCCACTAGGTGGTAGCAAAGCCATATATTGATCTAAATACAAGTCTCTTTTGGTGGCGCAAAATGACAATTGTGCATACACTTGTTCTTCGACCAGATACAGTAGATTTAATTCACTATTTGTAAAGACCTTGGGTTGTTTAGGCAAAAAAGTTCACCCTGTTGCTGTCAATTGTCAGTGAAAGCAATGGGATGTTGACGAACATGATGATGGTATATTTGTGGCCGTTGGACCGAAGTCTTCCGTGTACTGAAAATTCCTTGGCAGAAAGAACAGAGATATGTAGCTAGGCTACTCAAATTACAAATAAAGACGTCATCCCTTCTGACACCAGGGAGATGTTCAGAGAGAGGGAAAAAGAGGGAGGGAGAGAAAATAATCATGTATATTTATTTATAAAGAGCTTTTAATATTTGTCCCTCATAAATAAAAACAAATGTAATAATGTAGTGAATAAGTAAATGTAAAGAGCGAGAAATAAGGATATGGGAAAAAAGGAGGTTAGGAAGGTTGGATGGAAAAAGAGAGGGGTGGATTGTGTGTGGGTGGGAGGGAGAGTGTGAGATAGAATGGAAGAGGGGGCCAGAGAGGAACAAAACAATGAGTTTTTTGAATAATCTGGAGTCAGACTCCATCAAAGCAGTGAACGGCTCAGCCACTCAACTACCCTGTAACCCTGCCTCCCTCCCAAATGGCACCCTATACCCTATATAGTGCACTACTTTTGACCAGTAGTGCACTATATAGGGAATATGGTGCCATTTGGGCCACATTCCATGTCTCTGAAAGGAGAGACTGTGAGGGAACAGAACAGGGAGAGATGAGGGAGGTCAGGAGGTCGGCAGCTGGATGGCCCAGTCACTGTGTGTGTGTGTGTGTGTGTGTGTGTGTGTGTGTGTGTTTCGAATGGATAGAGACGAGAGTGGAATCTCTCTGGCCTAGTGCCTAGAATGGGAGAAAAGGCTTTGATTCGAACGATACCAGGAAGTGTACTGTACATGGGAGCCAACCAAAATGCAGTCAACTGTTCCAAATGGTTCCATTCAGTTCCATCCATTCACTGGAGGTTTCATCTGGCTCCCAGAGCACATACATAACCTGGTTACAGAAACACTTCCTGGTGAATCTTAAGATGACATTTGATGCCTAAACCTCCTTCATGTTGTTCTATCATTCTAGGCATTCTAGCGTCCTGTTCATGAGGTGTACTTGTACATCAAGCTGCCTCACGCTGCAGAAACAGGCGATATACAGCCCCTATGGGCCGTTCTGGCTCGGACAAGGCAAACTTGTGTTCTAGAGAGAGAGAACACTTTGTCCTGACTATCCGGAGAGAAGATGAGCGGGACCTACTATCAGAACAAATGGAGATAATTTTACAAATGCATTTTGAAGAACAGTATTTTTGATATAAATGATTTTATTTAGGTGATAATATACAAAACAAATGAGGAATTTAGGGAAAATTAAACCATTATTTAACACTGCATTGTAGTAAAATACTGCATACTATGGAATAACATCCAAATCAATTCCACAGCTTCATGTTACACATTCAAAGACATAACATAAAGCCACAATGGTAGAAACTTAAACAAACCATCAGTGGCGGACAAATCATCAGTATCATTAGAGGGGAATTGGTGGAAATCTGTCTGTAGATGTGATTGGTCAGTTAAAGTCCTTCTGCGGCTGTTATTGGTCAGTTGAAGTCGGGGGCAGTGACCAGTATGGGAGTCGAGGGAACATCTTGATTGAGAGACTGGAAGTGAGAGAGAAAGAAAGTAAAAGGGAGAGTAGAGAAATAGATTAACTAATGTGAAGGAACATTTTACATTGACTTCAGGTGTCCCTGACAGTAATTTCCACGGCACTACTCTATTGCCTGCCCTGTGGCATCCTCTGTGTATTTACACAATCTTGTAAAAAAAAATATTTGTACGGAAACAATCTCTCTGAAAAAATGGCCGTTGTTTTTACCGCCCTTTCATTTTGTTTGGATTCTGTCTTGAAATATTATTCCTCATTGCCAGCACTCTTGTTTTAAATATGGCAAGCATATGTTGTGATTATAAACAATAAACATATAATAATAACATTTAGACTGAACATATCTGCAAAAAAATCCAAGTAAAGAAATTAAAATATCTATTCCCACCACATCCTATGATGAATATGATCATGGTAATTAAGCAATAATACCCCAGATAATAACGAATTTTACAGGGATAAACAAAATATTAAAGGGGAAGTATTTTACAATTTTTTTATTTAATTTTATTCAACCTTTATTTAACTAGACAAGTCAGTTACTAACAAATTCTTATTTACAATGACGGCCTAGATGGTTCGATGGTTCCTAACCCGGAAAGTAGTCTATGGGCCAGGAGACACTGTAATCTGTAATCTGCATGTACTCTACACACAAACATACACATTGTAATGTTGTGGTATTGTGGACTTTATATTGTACATTTGTAATAATAGAGTAATAATGTATTTTATGATGTATTGTTTTATTTATGATGTAGGCTGTTGTGTTTTACTGTGATGCAATTGTTTTAACACTGTTTGGACCCCAGGAAGAGTAGCTGCAGAATGGGGATCTTAATAAATACTAAATATAATGTAAATGGAGTCTTGTAATCTACAACTGTAAATTGAATAAAATACTAAAGTTCCCCTTTAATGTATTTTCCTGTCTGTCTTACTGAGTATGGTCCGAAACTCCTCCTCTTTTTGTACAGGATGTAAGAGAGCGTTGAGGAGATGGTGATCTGGATGATGGTGAAGAGAAGGAGGGACGACTTTACTCCATAACTGAACACCTGAGGTAGAGAGAGAGAGAGAGAGAGAGAGAGAGAGAGAGAGAGAGAGAGAGAGAGAGAGAGAAAGAGAGAGAGAGAGAGAGAGAGAGAGAGAGAGAGAGAGAGAGAGAGAGAGAGAGAGAGCGGGGAGCGAGGGAGAGTCAGAGAGAGCTAAAGTTAAACTGAGAGCAAGTAATTTGTAAGAACATTTGTCACACATCGTTTGTAATATTGCATTGTGATGAAACAGATCATTTGAATATGAGAGATTTATCATTTCAGATTAAATATAATTTCTCAATGAGTCATAAACATGATGCATCACAAACACGTTGGGTAACAACATACAGTACCAGTTCAAAGTTTGGACACACCTACTCATTCAAGGGTTTTTCTTTATTTTTACTATTTTCTACATTGTAGAATAATAGGGAAGACATCAAAACTATGCAATAACACATATGGAATAATCTAGTAACCAAAAAAGGGTTAAACAAATCAAAATATATTTTATATTCTAGATTCCTCAAAGTAGCCACCCTTTGCCTTGATAACAGCTTTGCACACTCTTGGCATTCTCTCAACCAGCTTCATGAGGAATGCTTTTCCAACAGTCTTGAAGGAGTTCCCACATATGCTGAGCACTTGTTGGCTGCTTTTCCTTCACTCTGCAGTCCAACCATCTCAATTGGGTTGAGGTCAGGTGATTGTGGAGGCCATCATCTGATGCAGCATTCCATCACTCTCCTTCTTGGTCAAATAGCCATTACACAGCCTGGAAGTGTGTTTTGGGTCATTGTCCTGTTGAAAAACAAATGATTGTCCCACTAAGCGCAAACCAGATGGGATGGCATATCGCTGCAGAATGCTGTGGTAGCCATGCTGGGTAAGTGTGCCTTGAATTCTAAATAAATCACAGACAGCGTCACCCTCAAAACACCCCCGCACCATCACACCTCCTCCTCCATGCTTCACGGTGGGAACCACACATGCGGAGATCATCCGTTCACCTACTCTGCGTCTCACAAAGACAAGGCGGTTGGAACCAAAAATCTCAAATTTGGACTCATCAGACCAAAGGACAGATTTCAACCGGTCTAATGTCCATTGCTCGTGTTTCTTGGCCCAAGCAAGTCTCTTCTTCTTATTGATGTCCTTTAGTAGTGGTTTCTTTGCAGAAATTCAACCATCACATCAAAGCAAATATTATTGGTCACATACATGTGTTTAGCAGATGTTATTGCGGGTGTAGCGAAATGCTTGTGTTTCTAGCTCCAACGGTGCAGTAATATCTAACAAGTAATATCTAACAATTTCACAACATATATCCAATACACACAAGTAAAGGAATGGAATTACGAATATATATAAATATATGGATGAGCAATGTCAGAGCGGCATAGACTAAGATACAGTAGAATAGAATAGAATACAGTATATACAGTTGAAGTCGGAAGTTTACATACACCTTAGACAAATACATTTAAATTCAGTTTTTCACAATTCCTGACATTTAATCCTAGTAAAAATTCCCTGTCTTAGGTCAGTTAGGATCACCACTTTATGAAATGTCAGAATAATAGTAGAGAGAATTATTTATTTCAGCTTTTATTTATTTCATCAGATTCCCAGTGGGTCAGAAGTTTACATACACTCAACTAGTATTTGGTAGCATTGCCTTTAAATTGTTTAACTTGGGTCAAACGTTTTGGGTAGCCTTCTACAAGCTTCCCACAATAAATTGGGTGAATTTTAGCCCATTCTTCCTCACAGAGCTGGTGTAACTGAGTCAGGTTTGTAGGCCTCCTTGCTCGCACACGCTTTTTCAGTTCTGCCCACAAATGTTCTATAGGATTGAGGTCAGGGCTTTGTGATGGCCACTCCAATACCTTGACTTTGTTGTCCAGAAGCCATTTTGCCACAACTTTGGAAGTATGCTTGGGGTCATTGTCCATTTGCAAGACCCATTTGCGACCAAGCTTTAACTTCCTGACTGAAACAAGTCTCTTCTTTTTATTACCTCTGCAGCAGAGGTAACTCTGGGTCTTCCTTTCCTGTGGCGGTCCTCATGAGAGCCAATTTCTTCATAGCGCTTGATGGTTTTTGCAACTACACTTGAAGAAATATTCCGTATTGACTGACCTTCATGTCTTAAAGTAATGATGGAATGTTGTTTCTCTTTGCTTATTTGAGCTGTTCTTGCCATAATATGGAATTGGTCTTTTACCAAATAGGGCTATCTTCTGTATACCAATCCTACCTTGTCACAACACAACTGATTGTCTCAAACGCATTAAGAAGGAAAGAAATTCTGCAAATTACCTTTTAACAAGGCTCACCTGTTAATTGAAATGCATTCCAGGTGACTACCTCATGAAGTTGGTTGAGAGAATGCCAAGAGTGTGCAAAGCTGTCATCAAGGCAAAGGGTGGCTACTTTGAAGAATCTCAAATATATGTTGATTTGTTTAACACTTTTTTGGTTACTACATGAATCCATATGTGTGATTTCATAGTTTTGATGTCTTCACTATTATTCTACAATGTAGAAAATAGTAAAAATATAGAAAAACCCTTGAACGAGTAGGTGTGTCCAAACTTTTGACTGATACTGGATACTGGCGACACACACACACACACACACACACACACACACACACACACACACACACACACACACACACACACACACACACACACACACACACACACACACACAGACCAATGATGAAAGAGGTACTAACAGTGGCATAGTGCTGGTGGTCACATTCATACTCCTGCCTGTAGTGTGTTGCGGGGGCCAGGGGGTGGTTACACGGTGTCTCTGGGTTGTTGTGGAGATCAATGAAGTAGAAGATGAGGGCCAGGAGAGAAACCAAAATGGCAACCAGTGTCACCACCATACACACACCCAGCTAGAGGGACAGGGGGAGAGAGAAAGAGAGAGAGAGAGAGAGAGGGAGATGTTTATGGGTTTTGTATGTTTATGGGGTTGTTACTGGTCTAGGTGTTTTGTATGTCTATGGTTGCCTAGATTGGTTCTCAATTAGAGGCAGCTGTTTATCGTTGTCTCTAATTGGGAACCATATTTAGGCAGCCATATTCCTTGAGTATTTCGTGGGTGATTGTCTATGGTTAGTTGCCTGTGTCAGCACTATTATTATATAGCGTCACGTTCGTTTTGTTGTTTTTGTATAGTTCGTTCAGTGTTCTTTCTTCATTATAGAAGATGTACTCAAATCACGCTGCGCTTTGGTCTCATCACTATAACGAACGTGACAATAGGAGTCAGGGGCCAGACCTCATTGATTATAGTGTACATTTTTAAAATGTAGGGTGTGTGTGTGTGACTATCTGTGATAAAGTGAAAATCTGAGGCTCGCACCTGACCCACAAATAAATAAATAAATGCGCTGTAGGCTAGAGTCAGAGATGACAGAATATGTTTTGACAGGCGGTGCAGGATTTTTTGTGTGCCTATTTTAGATATGTTTCTGCTTATAATTTTGCTAGGCTATTTGTGAGTCAACTTGTGTATTATTGGATACATGCAGCTTCTCTTCTGTCATTATATGTTTCCCTAGAAAATGAAATAAACCCTTGCTCACCAGAATCAGTTTGACCAGTTGTAAGGACATTGAAAGCTGTGAAAATGATCCAACATGTTTCTGATAAGATTTGAGTTTGGCTTGGATGCATATTTATGTGGTTGAAATACTATCAGCTTTTATGACGCTGATAGATCGCAGCTCTACAGCCGGTCCCTGTGCATTCACATTCTCTCAAGATTCTGAAATAAATAAATCATATTTCTCTACTCCTGTTCCCGAGTCTAAATGTACATTTGGTGTATCATTTTACCCTAGAAATGCTTAATTCTGCAGGAGTTAATATTAAGACTATGTGAGAGGTTAGTGTCCAGATGTAAGTTTCAATTAAACCCATCTGAACAGTAGGCTACAGTTCCCTTGACGTGTCACAGGCCTATTTGAAGTCCCCATCTTGTGACTGTCGTATAGCGCCTCACAATCTTCACACATAATATATGCACTGTTATTATCCTCTTTTACCACTTTACCAAATCTTTCCCAAACATTACTTTTATGGCCCGCCCGTCTCTGTATTTTCAACTCTCTATTTCGCAGCTTTTCTCTTATTGAATTAAACTCCGGTATTGTCCTTTTGCCTCAGTGGTTCGATGTGTGTTCCCAAAACCTTTTGGCGTGTAGGCTATTTGGCGCGCGTAAAGTTAGGCCCCAAAGTTTAGGCTTTCACACTAATGCCAAAAACACGAAAGAAAACCCTAAATGTAGTCTATAGGCCTAGATATAAATTGCACAACAATAATACATGTATAGATTTTTTTATGTATTATTTTCTCTTTCTTCAACCCAACTGCCATCTACCCGCCCTTCATTTGCATAATATTTCATAACCCTAAACCAATGATGTATACATAAACACTAGATGATAGGGGACACTGTTTTGAACCCACCGTGCCTCCATCTTGGCACTCCAACAACGTTGTAAAAAACAAATTGGTAGCTATTGCCACGTTTATTCTATTACAGACACCTTAATGCATACTTTTAAATGATACGATATGAGCTAAACATACAAGTAAAGCAATATCTAAAAACATTTTCCTTAAAGTATAATTTTTTGAAAGTATTAATGTTACTGTCCCCACTAAAACAACAAAAATACTTAAATACATGCAATTTTGTCCTTGAAACTTTAATTGAAATAATGTTGAATTCCATTCAATCCTATAGAACTCGCCAACTTGTAGTCCTAAAACCCGGGAATTAGTTACCTCTGGTTCATTCAGCCATCCCTATGCGAAAAATGAACACTGACAATAAGGTCAGAGGTTAACACAGGCTTAGGAGATCTTATACGTTTTGTTCTATGAGATGATAGGAGTCAGTTAACATGACCTTTATGAATTATGAAGCCTTTATTATGAAGTGCTTAATGTGCTTTTTTTAATTACATAAATTCTTCAAAATTCACAAAAGGTGATGTTAGCTGATGAAGATTATCTCATAGAACTAAACGTATAAGATCTCCTAAGCCTGTGTTTACTACAAACCTTATTTTGGGCGTTTAACGGATCGGTGTCCCTAAACCGGGACAGTTGTTGCTCAATATGCGATAATGTGACTAGAATGACGTTGTAAACAACAGCCAACTTTCCAGGACATAGACATGTCTTATTGTTAATCTAACTGCAGTGTCCAATTTACAGTAGCTATTACAGTGAAAAAATACCATGCTATTGTTTGAGGATAGTGCACAACAACAAAACACTTTTATCATGGCAACTGGTTTGATACATTCACCTCTGAAGGTAAATAATGTACTTACATTCAGTAATCTTTATCTGATTTGTCATCTAAGGGTCCCATAAAATGTAGCGTAATTTTGTTTGATAAAATCAATTTTTATATTCAAATGTAGGAACTGGGTTCTACAGTTTGCCACATCCCACACCTGCTGTCTTTTCTGTAGGGAAGCTAATGATCCATCATGTATGACATTCCTGGCAGTGTGTAAACTTAAATGTTTTATTGCCATAGGATTTCTGTATGTTCTCTATAGTTATGTAAGGTAATGTTAGGCTCCCGAGTGGTGCAGTGGTCTAAGGCACTGCATCTCAGTGCTAGAGGTGTCATTACAGACCCTGGTTCAATTCCAGGCTGTATCACACCCGGCCGTGATCGGGAGTCCCATTGGGCGGCGCACAATTGGCCCAGCGTCATCCGGGTTAGGGGAGAGTTTGGCCGGGGTACGCCGTCATTGTAAAATAAGAATTTGTTCTTAACTGACTTGCCTAGTTAAATAAAGGTTGAATGTACTTGAACATTTATAAATTGACCAATTCGGCACATTTGGGCAAACTCCTGGCAGAATTGATACAAAATATTGTATAGTGATGTAATTATTCACTGGACCAGTCTGAAACTTTGCACACAAACTGTGGACAACGTCTAAATGACACCTAGAATCTTACTTCACTGTCTTGGCCTTTCTCTTGCATTTAAAAGATGATGCAACAATTATTTTTGGGAAACCGCATGTTTTTTATTTCTATTATCTTTTACCAGATCTAATGTGTTATATGCTCTTACATTCATTTCACATTTACACAAACTTCAAAGTGTTTCCTTTCAAAAAGTATCAAGAATATGCATATCCTTGCTTCAGGTCCTGAGCTACAGGCAATTAGATTTCATTTTAGGCAGAAATTGAAAAAAAGGCTGCAAACCTTTAAGAGGTTTTAAACAAAAAACCCTACAAAAACGCCATTCATTTTCCCCATAGGCTTTGTCCAATGAACCATGGCGGAGTTAGTGCCTACAAAAAGACGCCATTACTATTTCTCTCTATGGAGGACTGCTTTACTGGGGAGTGCTAATATGGCCGACCAGTGGCTTCAAAGCCTCTCATTGGCCAATACATAGAATCAGCAATCCAGAGTTTATATACATCAATGCCCTAAACCTGGACACCCCGCGGATATAACCGTGGGGATTGCGGGTTATGAGATCACTAGTGTGAGTGTGTGTACGCGAGCATACCGTGTGGTGGTATTCATACTCACCGATTTCATACTGCTGTGTTTCTCCATCACTATGGCAATGACTCCTGCTGCTATGAACTAGACACAGCAGATATAAACAACTCCCAATTGTCAATAAAATGTCATAACCACTGATTAAAAGAATGAGTGCATTAGCTGATAAAATAATAATGAAATTGAATGGCAACACTTAAAAAAAAAAACTGGTAATCACAATAACAAATTTGATAGAATAACTTATGTAACCATTCAGTACAGAGAGTGAGTATGAGTGAAGGTTAGGTTACTAGGTTACCGATAGGCCACTCCACCATGGTACCCCAAAGGTCACGACCTCTGTGAACTCAGTGGAGAGGAGGGGGATGGAGTAGGACATCACCATCAACCCAATCATTACCTGGGACACCTGATAGATAGATAGATAGACAGACAGACAGACAGACAGACAGACAGACAGACAGACAGACAGACAGACAGACAGACAGACAGACAGACAGACAGATAGATAGAACACACACAATCACACACACAGACAGATGCAAGCACACACACACAGACAGATGCAAGCACACACACACAGACAGATGCAAGCACACACACACAGGCCGGTTTACAGTAAATGCACTTTGTGGGAACTGCTGATGTAAAAAGTGTTTTATAATATGATTGACTTATTGACACAAACACATTAGGTTCCAGGCGTTCACCACAAATCAATGTCTGACATCTTTATAGAGACAGTAAATATAATGAGTCATGTACAAATACATATTTGATTCTTAAATGCATCAGTCAAACGTAATGGGGGGAAAAATAAAAACAGAACACTAAATGCACAGGGCTGAACACAACATGCAATAATAACCACCCCCTATTGTAGCATCTCCATCCATAAAAAAGTAAAAATAGTCTTTGACATCTGACGCTCACCCCCAAAGCCTTTGGCTCGCCTTTCTGGATGCTCTCGCGCAGAGCCTGCTGTGTGTGGGTCAGTTTATCCGAGTTGATGTCCGTCGTCACGCTCACTGACAGGTCCCTTGAGACCGACACAGCCATCCTTTGGCTCTGGAGTCCTTTGGCACTGGGGGTCAAGGAAAAGGACAATGCGCAATGTGTGTTCAATTGTTAGGCTATTAAAGAGATTGACCTTACCAACACTTTTATTTAAAATATTATTAATTATACAACAATAGTGAAACCTCCAGGGTGGACCGTTATACAATCAAAAAGCCTATTAGGATAATCGACGCATCTAACCTTTTCCTTTCAGATACAAAATCACTTTAGTATGCCTAATCCACAAACTCAACTTCTTGTTGCCTAATCCACGAATTAGAAAAATAGATTTTGCAACACAGCCAGTCCGAGTCCGTTCCCTTAACTTTTTGTGTCTCCGCCCGTTCTTGGCACGAACGAAACATGAGTAGGATTAGCTTACTGTCACTGGTGCGAAGCCTCCACCCCCTAGCCCACTGTCACCCCCCTCGTCTTGGGAGACAGTGTTACAAGAGTCAATATAAACATTCGTAGCGACCGTTTTTGTGACAGCCTGGACCTACACGGTCATTTTGCAACAACAAAAAAGGACCGTGTGCATACAACAGGGGCTGTTTTCATCAAGGTAAGTCAGTTTTTAAATAGCTGAGGAACTTACGTAAATGGTGGACGAAGTTGCGCTGATCTTCAGGGGGAATCGAGAGAGTATGGCAGTTTAGCCCTGATGTGTAGGCAACAGAACAAGATTATTGAGAAATAAGAATGGTAAATAGCCGTTATACATTTGTTTTTAACTGACTTGTATCTTTAAATAAAGGTTTAATAACATGTAGGCTAATTAAATAAATAAAAGAAGACTATCTTTCTATTATGGCGGATATTTGTGCATGGTGCCCTGCCCAAGCCCCCCTCACATTCACTTGTCCTTGAACTTCATGTTGCGTCAATACAGTTCAGACCAGTCGGCTGGACCTTGTTAATGTACCGTCGTTCATTGCTCTTTCCCCTGTTTTGTTTTCTTCCCTCTCTCCCCTCCTTTTATTTCGTTTGCTTGGCCTAAACAAGCAAACCATTCCCCACTTCGAATACAGTAGAGTGCATAGTGCATGCAGTGAGGTCTGTGTTTGAACGCTCTAGAATAATGTTTGGTGAAGCTGGTCTGGAAATGAAATGTTCCCATGCCCCTATATCTTGATTCAATTGTAATATACCCCCCCCCCCCCCCCCCGCCCCCGTCTCTCCCCAAGCCCACTGTGCACATCTGTTTTTCATCCAGCAGCAACATTCCACTATATCCAATGGGGACTAGGCCAACTCAGACATGTGGTTTTCATTCTCTCTCTCAGACCCCCCCCCCCCCCCCCCTTTCCCTGCCTCTCTCCCCTCTCCTTTTTTCTCTTATTCTCTCTCTCTGACTCTCTCCCCCTCCCCCCGTGCTTCTTTCCCTCTCCACCTTCTCTCCACCGCTCCCTCCGTCTTCTTTTCTCGCACCTTCTCTCTCTCCTCCTGTCTCAATCTCTCTCTCGCTCTCTGGCTCTCTCTATCTCTCTCCCTCTCTCTCTCTCATCCAGTCATTCACACCACTCATCACCACAATCCAATCCTTGCTAGGTCAAATGCACCTCGCCCCTCTTGCAGTTACAGCTCAACACAAACATGCACATGCTTAAAGGGATACTTCGGGATTTTGGCAATGACTCTGGGGAAGTAGATCATCTTAGCTTGGACATTGGAGGAAGGTTACATCAGATAAGACCATGGTTGCAGACAGTCTGAATAGCTATTTTACAACTATAGCTAATACATTAGTTAGCAAGTTACCTTGTCAGTCAGGTTGCTATGGGGAGAGTCAGGTCCAGCTGTTTTACTCACAGCAGGGGATTCATGTAGATGATTTTTCATTTGAAAAGGTGTCTGAGTCAACTGTGCTAGAGAGGCTGAAAGAACTTGACCAGTCCAAAGCAACGGGCCTTGACAACATTCCTAACAGATCTCTAAAGGACGCTGCGGTAATTATCACCCCCTGTGTAACTCACATTGTGAATCTGTCTATTGAACTAGGCTGTTTTCCCAGTGAACTAAAATTTGCAAGGGTCATTCCTGTATATAAAAAAGGGAATAAGTTAGATCATGGAAACTATCGGCCTGTCTCAATCCTGTGGGCTTTATTTGGAGGTCATGGAAAAGATTAGGTTCAAGCAGATTGACAGTTATATTTCTTTACATAACCTATTCTATGAGATCCAATCTGGCTTTATGAAATCCCATTCCACTGACACCTGCCTACTATATCTGACGGACCACATAAGGAAGGAAGTAGATGGAGGGACATTTTGTGCTATGGTTATGTTAGATCTCCAAAAGGCGTTCGATACAGTGAATCATGAGATTCTGTTAATCAAGCTAAGAGCCATGGGCTTTAACAACTTAGCAGTAAAATGGGTCAGCTCTTACCTGTAAGAAAGAAAACAGATGGTGGATGTGGATGGGACCCTGTCTAAACCCAAAATCTTGAACTGCGGGGTACCCCAAGGGAGTATGCTGGGTCCACTTTTATTTCTAT
The DNA here is from genome assembly GCF_016432855.1 of Salvelinus namaycush. NCBI lineage: Eukaryota > Metazoa > Chordata > Actinopteri > Salmoniformes > Salmonidae > Salvelinus > Salvelinus namaycush. The sequence continues at coordinate 57,414,284 of NC_052314.1, forward strand.
TGCATATAAATGATCTGAAATCTACCTGTACATGTGACCTTTTCCTATATGCAGATGATTCTGCACTGTTGGTTTCCCACAAAGACAAGAATGTGGTTGAGAAAGCCCTCAGTAAATGGCTATATGACAATAAGCTGTCACTTCACCTTGGAAAAACAGAGTCCATGTTGTTCGGGTACAAAGTGAAACTGAGGAAATCCCCAGATTTTAAGGTGGTAGTAGGTGACATAGTAGTCGCAGCAAAAGACTATGTTAAGTATCTTGGATGTGTTCAAGATAACCATCTGAAAGGGGAGAGCATGGCACAAAATGTTATCGCCGAAGTGAACCATAAAATTAGGTTCCTGGCTAGAACCTCCAAATATCTGGATAAGAATGCAATGGGGACATTGGCAGGGGCTCTTGTTCAGTGTCACTTTGACTACGCATGCTCTTCCTGTGACAATAGTGCCCCCAAGATATTACAAAATACATTGCAGACATCTCAGAACAAATTAGTCAGGGTTATTCTTAAACTTCCAGCATCTCGACTATTCCCACTTTGAAAGCCTTAGATGGCTTAAAGTGGAGGAGAGAGTCGCTCAGATAAAATTGTGTCTTGTACATCAGATTGTCCACAGTATGGTCCCCAGATACTTATGCAACTACTTTAACTTAGTTCGGGATAACCATAACTATTCAACTAGAAGGAGTTAAACTGACTCTGTTCCTTTTAGATGTAAAAGTAGTATGGGGAAAGAAACATTTTTATAATTGGCTGCCATTCTTTGGAATAATCTTCCAAAGAATTTGAAACTTATAACCTCCATAGGTAGTTTCAAGTTCTCACTGAAAAAACGGCTAAATTAGTAGCATGTCTCAAAAGTGTTGTTTATTATATTGTGATTGTACACACAACACAATCACAATATAATAAACAACACTTATATATATATATAGGGATTGATTGTTTATATATTAAGGGTATGTGAGACAAGGAAGATGTACCTGTCCATAGTTGTTTATTAGGAACGGAAATGTTATTAATTATCGGATGTTGTGAAAAAAAAAAAATTGTGTCTGTCATTGTCTGTTGTCATTACAATCGCTGCCTAACCTTGTTGTATTCCCACTTCCCCTTTACCTCTTCAAAAGGACCACAATGGAAATAAGCTGTTAAGCTTTATTGTGTTATCCTTGATGATTTTCTTAAATTGTATGTGGAGGCGTCACCAGCTGGAGCGCCCTTATGTATTGATTTGACAAATTGTCAAATAAATTAAATCAATCAATAAAGGTACTCATTGCCAAAATCCTGAAGTATCCCTTTATTAAGCAGAGTTCAAATATCATGCTGGAAAGCATAGAACTCTGTGTGAATCATCAATCAAACCTTTGAACCCAAAATTGCAAACATGCATTCTACTGTTTATCTGCGTTCCAGTGCCTGTGATTACATTTTGTGTTTGTCAAATCAAATCAAATGTTATTAGTCACATGAGCCAAATACAACAGGTGTAGACCTTACAGTGAAATGCTTACTTTACGAGCCCCTAACCAACAATGCAGTTAAAGAAAATACAGATAGGAAAAAGAAATAAAAGTAACAAGTAATTAAAGAGCAACAGTAAAATAACAATAGCGAGACTATATACAGGGGGGTACCGGTACATTGATTGAATTTTTAGGGCCTTGCATTGGTTACATTTTGTGATTGATTCTGATAAGCATGTCTCCTCTCCTCTCTCTTCTCTCCTCTTCCTTTTTTTCCCTCTCTCTTTTCTCTTTCCTCTCCTCTGTCCTGGACCAAACCCTTTCATTCAGGATGATGTCATCCACTGAGTCAGGAACAGGTGGTCCTAAACTACATCGCCTCTTCATCAAGTTTGACCCAGAGGTTGTAGCGGTAAGAGAATTGAATGATTACAGACTGCTCTGTCCCTCCTTATTGTGCCATTCAATTGTCTGTTAAGAGTGGAATTCATATATCTATCTTGTCACCATGCATCAGACACTTGCTCCACGGAGTACGCACTTGCTCACTTCCCCTCACTTAAAAGCATTGGACTGGTGCAAGGGCTAGAAGGACCGATTGTCCTCATCCTACTTTTTGCACTAGTCATTTCTCATGGGCAAGAATGAATGGAACTGGGAGAAGGCTAGAATCGGACCACAGAGCTTAGTTTTGTAATCATCGAAACAGTTCCTTTAGATGCAGTTCTCTCTTTTTGCCACCAGGTGGTGTCGATACTGCTGGGTCTATTCCAGGTGCTGTTGGCTGTGCCTCTGTACTACATGGACGTTGGCTTACCCAAACTACAATTTATGCTCCCTTTATTTATTGGCTTCCTGGTAAGATCCTAATTTAATAAAGCCATAAATAACTTTGTGTCTGTCACAGGAGGCTGCTGAGGGAAAGACGGCTCATAATAATGGCTGGAACAGAGTGAATGGAATGGCATCAAAGACATGGAAACCATGTTGTTTTATTTTTCTCTATACTTTTCCCCCTTGCCATACCATCCCTACTCTAATTGGAGTAAACTAATGGACAACAATAGTTCTACTGCTACTTTAAGCTATTTCACTCACATCTACGGTACCTGTAGTTGAAAAATTAGACACATATTCCACATTTCTTCAAGTGTTGGATTTTCACCCACATTGGCCAATCCACCATTCATTCTGATCTTAACTCCAACCCTCCGATATCCACAGATGAACCCATCTTTCCCAGTATAACGCCATTTTGCTATTTCCTTTTGCAATACATCCCTCCATTTGACTATGATGTCTTACGAGGGTCCTGAACCTATCTATTTGTAACATTTCTACCGATATTGCCCTAAAAATAAATACTTTATTCAAGAGTATAATGATATTTCCCATTGACTAATCGTGTTTTTTCCGATCACCTAACAATACAGTTTGCAGGTCCATCTGAACCCTGATATTATGACATAACAACCATTCCTGGACCTGATTTAAAAAGTGAGCCACGATGGACAGTACCAGAAAATATATTCTATTGATTCTGTTTCCTCGTGGCAGAGTCTGCACAAGGCTGACTGTTCAATGCCCCATATACTGTATTGGGCATTCTTTTTGTAGCAAGTATTTATATAATAGCTTAAATTGAAGCGAAGGGATTGATGTGTCAATTGTGGTTTTAGTTTTTACATTTTTTTATTTAACCTTTATTTAACTAGGCAATACAGTGAGCTCCAAAAGTATTGGGACGGTGACACATTTTTGTTGTTGTTTGGGCTCTGTACTCCAGCACTTTGGATTAGAAGTGACACAATGACGATGAGGTTAAATTGCCGAACGTCAGCTTTAATTTGAGGGTGTTTTCATATATATCGGGTGAACCGTTTAGAGATTACAGCACTTTTTGTACATAGGGGACCAAAAGTATTGGGACAAATTCACTTACAGTACCAGTTAAAAATTTGGACACACCTACTCATTCCAGGGTTTTTCTTTACTTTTTATAATTTTCTACATTGTATAATAATAAATCAAACTATAAAATAACACATATGGAATCATGTAGTAACCAAAAAAGTGTCAAACAAATCAAAATATATTTTATATTTGAGATTCTTCAAAGTAGCCACCCTTTGCCTTGATGACAGCTTTGAATGGCGCCGGAGGGGATGGCTGCCGTTTTACAGGCTCCTAACCAACTGTGCTATTTTGTTCGTTTTTTCGCATTGTTTGTAACTTATATTTTAACTTATTTTGTACATAATGTTGCTGCTACCGTCTGTTATGACCGAAAATAACTTCTGGACATCAGAACAGCAATTACTCACCTCAAACTGGGCAAAGATTTTTTCTTTAACGTGTCCAAAGCAAAGGATATACTGCTTCCTCGGGAATGGGCCCAAATCCCTGTCATTTGCTAGAAGAAAAGACAGAGAAAAAGGTGGCGGAGGTCGGGCTGCCTTCTGAGAATTCGTAGGCGAGTGAGTAAACCCCCACTACCATCTGTTCTATTTGCCACCGTGCAATCATTGAAAAACAAAATGGATGATATACGATCAAGACTATCCTACTAACGGGACATTAAAAACTGTAGTATCTTATGTTTCACCGAGTCGTGGTTGAACGACAACACGGATAATATAGAGCTGGTGGTATTTTCCATGCATCGGCATTTACAGAGAAGCTAGGGGGTGGGTGTTTATTTGTCAATAACAGCTGGTGCGCGATGTCTAATATTAAAGAAGTCTCAAGGTATTGCTCGCCTGAGGTAGAGTAATGAATGATACGCTGTAGACCACACTATCTACCAAGAGAGTTATAATCTATATTATTCGTAGCCGTCTATTTACCACCACAAACCGATACTGGCACTAAGACCGCACTCAACCAGCTGAATAAGGCCATACGCAAACAAGAACATGCTCATCGAGAAGCGGTGCTCCTAGTGGCCAGGGACTTTAATTCAGGCAAACTTTCTGTTTTACCTCATTTCTACCAGCATGTCACATGTGCAACCAGAGGACCACAGAGACGCACACACAGAGATGCATACACAGCTCTCGCATACATAGCTCTCCCTTCATTTGGCAAATCTGATCATAATTATATCTTCCTGATTCCTGCTTACAAGCAAAAACTAAAGCAGGGAGTAACAGTGACTCGCTCAATACGGAAGTGGTCAGATGACGCAGATGGTACACTACAGGACTGTTTTTCTAGCACAGACTGGAGTATGTTCCAGGATTCATCCAATGGCATTGAGGAGTATACCACCTCAGTCATCGGCTTCATCAATAAGTGCATCGACGATGTCCCCACAGTGACCGTACGTACATATCCCAACCAGAAGCCATGGATTACAGGCAACTGGATCCTGGACTTCCTGACGGGCCACCCCCAGGTGGTAAGGGTAGGCAACAACACATCTGCCACGCTGGTCCTCAACACTGGGGCCCCTCAGGGGTGTGTGCTTAGTCCCCTTCTGTACCTCCCTGTTCACCCACGACTGCGTGGCCAAACACGACTCCAACACCATCATTAAGTTTGCTGATGACACAACAGCCTGATTACCAACAGCGATGAGACAGCCTATAGGGAGGAGGTCAGAGACCTGGCAGTATAGTGCCAGGACGACAACCTCTCCCTCAATGTGAGCAAGATAAAGGAGCTGATCGTGGTCTACAGGAAAAGGTGGGCCAAACAGGCCACCATTAACATTGACGGGGCTGTAGTGGAGCGGGTTGAAAGTTTAAAGTTTCCACATCAACAACAAACTATCATGGTCTAAACCCATCAAGACAGTCATGAAGAGGGCACGACAACACCTATTCCTCCTCAGGAGATTGAAAATAATTGGCATGGGTCCCCAGATCCTCAAAAAGTTCTACCGTCTCAGTGCTTCTCCTTCCAATAGGTCGCTTCCCCTTTAATTCCCAATTAAATAGTGCCTCTCCTTCCAATAGGGCGCTTTCCCTTTAATTCCCAATTAAATAGCCAGCATCAGCTACGGAAAAGTGGGGTTGTGATGGAGACGTGAATGAGGATATGTTCAACTCTAAGTTCTGAAGCGTCTCTTCAGTTTGTTTTGTTGCATTTAAAAGTGTGCTTTGTAGCCTAATAGCAAGTTTAGCCAGGATCGGATCCACTCTTTGCATCCGTGGACTACACCTCTCCGTTGTTCTTCGTGGCCTTTCTCCGCTGGAGATCTGTTGGCGGATTGGATTGTCTGACTGACCGACTACAACCTTTTTGTATACGGTATTTCAGTTGTTTTGGTGTGATGTATACCATGATTTATGTAGTTAGTTGTAGTTGAGGACTTATTAAGCGTTGATACGCTTGATGGTTGTGGTAAAATAATTGTTATTTTGATTGTATGATTGATACTGGGTTTACGCTAGCTACACTTGTATGAACGGACAAACATTGCGTGACTAAGGTCACTTGAGTTCCCTGAACTCCTTTACCGGGCTGGACTCTTATAGGCCCGAACTACAGGACTTTTCTGGGAGAACCAGAACTCATTGTGTTATGTTATTTATACAGTATATGTGTGTGTGTGTAATCATTTATGTTGGTAATACAACCCACGCAAAATAATACTGTTTTGAACTTATTTCCAATGTTTTAAGGGTTTATGAAAAATGTATGTCCATCCTGACTTTTACATAAGTCCTTTGTATTGGTGTAGACTTGACGGACCAGATGGGACTCATTCCCTCCCAAACCAAAAGGAGAAACCAATATTTTCTCTGGTAGGCACAACCTATCTGGCACCCCTATAAACAATAACCTCAAGTCAAAACCGTTACAAGCTGCACCATCGAGAGCATCCTGACCGGTTGCATCACCGCCTGGTATGGTAACTGCTCGGCATCTGACCATAAGGCGCTACAGAGGGTAGTGCGTACGGCCCAGTACATCATTGGGGTCAAGCTTCCTGCCATCCAGGACCTTTATATTAGGTGGTGTCAGATGAAAGACCAAAAAATTGTCAAAGGCTCCAGTCACCCAAGTCATAGACTGTTCTCTCTGCTACCGCACGGCAAGCGGTAAATCTAGGTCGAAAAGGCTCCTTAACAGCTTCTACCCCCCCAAGCCATAAGACTCCTGAGCAATTAATCAAATGGCCACCCGGCCTATGTACGTTGACACCTCGCCCCATTTGTTTTTACGCTGCTGCTACTCGTTGTAAATTATCTATGCATAGTCACTTTACCCTGACCTACATATACAAATGACCTCGACTAACATGTAACCCTGCACATTGACTCTGTAATGTTACCCCTTGTATATAGCCTTGTTGTTTTATTGTGTTACTTTTTATTACTTTAGTTTATTTGGTAAATATTTTCTTAACTCTTTCTTGAACTGCACTGTTAAGAGCTTGTAAATATGCATTTCACGGTAAAGGTCTACACCTGTTGTATTCGGTGCATGTGACCAATAAAGTTAGATTTGATTTGAGTTACACTCTCGCCATTCTCTCCACCATCTTCATGAGAAATTATTTTCCAACAGTCTTGAAGGAGTTCCCACATATGCTGTGAACTTGTTGGCTGCTTTTCCTTCACTCTGTGGTCCAACTCATCCCAAACCATCTCATTTGGGTTGAGGTCGGGTGATTGTGGAGGTCAGGTAATCTGATGCAGCACTCATCACTCTCCTTGGTCAAATAGCCCTTACAAGGCCTGGAGGTGTGTTTTGGGTCATTGTCCTGTTGAAAAACAAATGATAGTCCCACAAAGCGCAAACCAGACGGGACGGCATATTGCTGCAGAATGCTGTGGTAGCCATGCTGGGTAAGTGTGCCTTGAATTCTAAATAAATCACTGACAGTGTCACCAGCAAAGCACCCTCATACCATCACACCTCCTCCTCCATGCTTCACAGTGGGAACCACACATGCAGAGATCAACCGTTCACCTACTCTGCGTCTCTCAAAGACAAGGCGGTTGGAACCAAAAATCTCAAATTTGGACTCATCAGACCAAAGGACAGATTGCCACCGGTCTAATGTCCATTGCTCGTGTTTCTTGGCCCAAGCTAGTCTCTTCTTATTATTGGTGTCCTTTAGTAGTGGTTTCTTCGCAGCAATTCAACCATTGAAGGCATGATTTACGCAGTCTCCTCTGAACAGTTGATGCTGAGATGTGTCTGTTACTTGAACTCTTTGAAGCATTTATTTGGGCTACAATTTCTGAGGCTGGTAACTCTAATGAACTTGTCCTCTGCAGCAGATGTAACCCTGGGTCTTCCTTTCCTGTGGCGGTCCGTATGAAAGCCAGTTTCATCATAGTGCTTGATGGTTTTTGCGACTACACTTGAAGAAACTTTCAAAGTTCTTGATATTGACTGACCTACATGACTTAAAGTAATGATGGACTGTTTCTCTTTGCTTATTTGATCTGTTCTTGCCATAATATGGACTTGGTCTTTTACCAAATAGGGTTATCTTCTGTATACCACCCCTACCTTGTCACAACACAACTGATTAGCTCATACGCATTACAAAGGAAATAAACTCCACAAATGTACTTTTAACAAGGCACACCTGTTCATTGAATTGCATTCCAGGTGACTACATCATGAAACTGGTTGAGAGAATGTCAAGACTGTGCAAAGCTGTCATCAAGGCAAAGGGTGGCTACTTTGAAGAATCTCAAATATAACATATTTTGATTTGTTTAACACTTTTTTGGTTACTACATATCTGTTATTTCATAGTTTTGATGTCTTCACTATTATTCTGCAATGTAGAAAATAGTAAAAATAAAGAAAAACCCTTGAATGAGTTGGTGTGTCCAAACTTTTGACTGGTACTGTATATGTAGTAAAAAGTGTTTGGTCCAATTATTCATAGCACGTAATGACTACATCAAGCTTGTGACTCTACAAATTTGTTGGATATATTTGCTGGTTGTTTTTGGTTCTGTTTCAGATTTGTTTGTGCCCAATGGAAATGAATGGCAAGTAATGTATATTGTAAATAAGAATAGAACATGTTTCTAAACACTTCTACATTAATGTTACAGAAGCACAAATATAATAACCCCAAGACATGCTAACCTCTCACCATTACAATAACATGGGAGGTTAGCACTTTTTGGAGGGAATGACATTTGCTTTTAACTTTCTCACTCATCATTATTCACGATTCATTCAGGATTATCCATAATCATGGTAGCATCCACATTAATGCAGAAGTGTTTAGAAACATTCTATTATTTACCATAAGTGACTCCAAAATTACACAAAATATTATTTGGCATAATAAATAGGTATGGTGACAGAGGGCAACCTTGTTTTACACCTCTTGACAATTCAAAGTTCTCAGAAGTAACTTATTTATTATGTCACAAAGGATTGTTATGCATGACTTTTACCCATCTTATGAGAGGGTTCAAAAATCCAGGGACTGTATCAGATGCTTTCTCAAATTCTGCTAAAATTATTATAGCTGGTTTCTCTCATTCTCATAGTTTTCTATTATTTCTAGTAGTTGCCTAATGTTGTCTCCAATTATCTTCCTTTTAACAATCCCGTCTGATTGTGATGAATAATGTCCGGTAGGACCTTGTTTGTTCTATCAGCAATACATTTAGCCAATATTTTTGCGACAACATTGAAGGGTGACCATGTGTTTGATATATTTGATACCCTTCTGCTCCACCCATTACCACGAGCCCGTCCTCCCCAATTAAGGTGCCAAGCTTCCTCTGGCTTCTGTTTATATGCATAGGCTATATGGTATATAATGTGCATCATTGAAGGGTTTTATTTTCTTTTTTCACATCTGTAGCAATTGAAACAACAGATTGTTTCTACTTTCTTTTAAAGTTTGTGACGGCAGGGTCGTTCGCCTTCGCCTGTGAGAAGTCTCCCAGCAGACAGCTAGTAAGACATTACAACAGTCACGTGTTGCATTGGAATATACACTGCTCTAAACGGGTGTAATCTATTCCATTATTCAAATGTCTACCTGTACAGTAGTCCACATATTGGGCTGAACATGTTGCCCATGGGCTACTGTGCAATGTATATACCCTATTAAGTGCATGAGAAGATACATCCATTATGTAGCAACATTTAGGTCCAAGACCTTTTTTCTCTTAGGAACAATTTCATCTTTGGGGCCAGGAGATTTTCCTGTCTCTACTTACTCTGTCTTTCTCCCCAGCTGACGGGCTGTGCCTACACTAACATGGCCAGCCTGTTGGCGGGCCTACTGGCTCTGTGTATGTACAGCGTCTCCCTACACTCCGTCCAGGGCACTGCTCAACCCTGCACTCTGCCAAGCATCGACCTGTATGCAGGGGCTGCACAAAAGTGCCCAGGAGAGTACCTGGAGGTAAGGAATGATTTGTGGGTGGGTGGTTGATAAGTGTGGGTGTGTCTGTGGACAGTTTGTTTTGTTTGCCACTATGCTATTTAAGTGCCCTGGTGTGTGTGTGTGGCACAGTTATTATTATTTATTTTTTGTGTGTGTTTATCCTTGTCTTTTTCTTGGTCCCAGGGGTTCTTCAGGAGTGTCACAGTACTACTCATCGTTTATGACCTGGGGGCTCTTATCCTCCACTCTCTCCTCTCTTTGTCCGCACTCAAGGGACTCAGAGTGGGACTGTGCCGAATGATCAATTAGTCAAACTGATTAACCAATGGATGCTAGTTGAAAAACCTATTTTAGAAAAATATGAATCTGTTTTATCATTTTTATCAGTGACCACATTTCCTTTAACTTGTTCATGTTTTTTTTTTTTCATGGGTTTGTTTATTCCTTTCCAGCTTTACAGGCTTACAATTTTTTGAGAAACCTAATAAAATCATTTGTATAAACTCTGGACTTCTCATACTTATTTAGATTGAGGGTTGTGTGTTCAGTGTAAGGTCACTGCTGGCTTTTCATAATAACCTATAAATATCAGGAACAACATTCTTTCCATACTGTTTCACTTGTAGTTAGTCATTACTTTTGGATACATATAGTGCTGCCAATGTTTTATTAGTAAGCGCTTATAGTGAGAGTCATGATGACATATTGGCCATTGACATAATGTTCCACTTTTTCCAACCAGACTTCATTTACTTTACTGGGTACCTCCCTGCCAGCCTGTCCCTGCTGGCATTCATGGAATAATCGTGTCACGTAGGGGTGGGTTTCCCTTCAAATCAGATGCGCGCTGGATGAAACCATTGCCCAAAGAAGTGAATAAACTGTTCATGCTATCTAAAGATTTGCTTTCAGGTTCAAGAAATTAACAATGCTGTGGTTAAAGCACCAACATGATCACAATATATTTTCATTTTCTTTAGTTAGAAAGGTCATTGAATTATTGACACTGCATTTAATAACCCCCCCCCCCCCCCCCCGGAAGCAGAAATAGGTCATTCCAAAAATGGCGGCGGTTTGTGGTAGTGTGAAGTGAAACTTTCCAAATATTGCTGATAAAACATAGCTATTCTTTAATCCATTTTGAGGATTATCGTCGAACAGATATTGAAGAAATTATTGTTGGACTGCTGTACCCGACGCCAAGCAACACGATCGAATGACGTCGTTTTTTTGAGGATTTGGAGATCGCGAACGGTGGGCTTTCCGCAAAGTTGACGGTAGCAAGAGTGCCTTTCATTGAATGTGATCATAACGATTGTTGTTGTCATCTCTACACGGAACTCGAGCAACCAGTTAAGGCTAACCAGCCCGTAAAATTACGTTGGATTCTTCTTTTACCGGCTATTTTCACTCAACCAGATTGCCTTGTCTATTGGGGTCAGGGCTCCCGTGCCCGTTTTACGTCATCCGTCACCCACACACAGGTTGATGCCCGTTAATGTTGTGTGCCCTGTCGCAACGAATTAATTGATTTGCTAGCAGCATAACGTAATTAATTTTGCCCGCTAACTTGCTTTATAATGTGATAGCCAGTCTGCGTGTTGTGGCTAACTATAGCTGGTTGACAACATTATTAGTGTCGGTCAGCTGATGGCAAGCCATCAATCAAGATAGCTAGGGTGCGTTCAGCAGGGCACAATGTTGTGGAACGTTACACACATGCCTCTCTGACATGTAGAATAAGGAACCCTGACGACATATATCAACAGGGGGTCAGCTCCCACTCAGCCCAGTCAAAGCTCGTCTTTGTCCTGGGACCACACTGGTGGAACAAGCTTCCCCCTACTGCCAGGACAGCGTAGTCCCAGCCCATCTTCTGTAAATGTATTTGAAACCCTACCTCATCAAGAGTATCTTAAATAAGAAACCAATTCCCTGCAATAGTCTTTTCCTACTAGCAAGGACTTTGTTGGTAACTACTTTATTGAGGGAAAATGTACTTACTATGACTGTGGTATGTTGTCTCACCTAACTATCTTAAGATAATTGTAAGTCTCTCTGGATAAGAGTATCTGCAAAATTACTCAAATGTAAAAAATATAAATAGATCTATTAATGTTATTTCTAACTACAACGTTTGCCTACTGAATGTGGCCCATGTTTAATGACTAGGCAAAGATGTAGCCAAGATAGCAAGCAGCTGAAGTAACTTAGGCCTGATCAGGATTTAGCTCGAGTCTGGTTTATCAAAGCCATAAATGGATGTAGTAGAGCTTGGCCAATAAAATGAGACATATCAAATTTTAACACCGACCATACCGATCACTTATCGCAGGCATTTTGCTGATACCGTTCATTACGATAAGTAGCCTATTCTAGAGAAATGTGAAGTTTGAAATTACATAAGTTTGCTAATATGGGTGAATATAATGGGACAATTGATGGCTACAAACATCGAACTAGTAGTGGTTGAAAGGATAGTTTAAAAAAACAAAGTGGTGCACAATGTTATAAACTTATTGTTCTATTTATCATTATCGCATAAATTCAGGCAATTTATTGCGATATGGATTTTTGTCCCTATCGCCCAGCTCTAGTATGTAGTATCATGGCGGAACAATGCAACATTTTAGTGCTCACAGAAAACTGTCAATTCTGTCTTGTATGATAACGCTAGATTATAGTCTAGAAAATAATTTCCCATTTAATATTTTATCAGACTGCCTGTTCATTTATCAGTTTGTGTGGATCTATTTTGTATCCTGTCAGTTTCAATTTTTTTTCTCAAATTATCTATGTTCAGTAAACTGATGACATTGACAGCTCACTTTTCCCTCCATCTGATTGACAGCGGTCCTGGCAAATCAATGGACAAGCTTCAGGACCTCAGCCAATCCGAGTTGGAGGATTTGCTGGACAATACAGAGCGGGTGGAGTCCATGGCATTGGAATCTGATGAGGTAAGCAATCACGTCTTTGCTTTGTCTTATTGTCTGTCTATTGTGTTTTGTACAGATTGAGATGTAGCCTGGTCCCAGATCTGTTTGTGCTCTAACCAACTCCTGTTGTCATTTATTATTGTCATACGCCATGTTAGGCAGGACACTCACCACAGGAGTTTGCAAGACGGCATAAAAAACGATCTGGAACCAGGCTAGTCGAGATGCACCGCTCGTACTGAAATGCCTCTAGTGTTTTGTATCAGAGTAAGGGATAATGAATAGCCAAGCTTGTCTATAGGCCTATCTCTGAGCTGAGACCTTGCTTTTTCTGTCAGGTCACACGACCTGGCTATTACTCAATGTAAGCCCTAAATTAATGATTAATCTGAAGATAGACATCTAGGTCTCATCTCACTCTGACCAGTAGCAATGTCCAGGCTCATCCTGCCATCAGCAGTTTTTTTACAAGGTCATATTGACTTACTTCTCTTCCACCTTTGTCCATTGGTCCAAAACACTAACCATTGAGGTTCATTTGTTTGTCTTCACTCTTCACGTGGGGAGTTATGTTCGCTAGATGCAAAATGACCTGTTCCTGGCCAACTCGTCTTGTTGGTTAAGCCGTGTTAAGTTGCTGCCGTCTTGGCTAGCCAGGTCTGCCTGAAAAAACATTCATTATCTCAAGCAGGGGACTGACTTCCTTGTTAAATAAAGTTGAGAGAAAAAAAAAACATTGATAGAGAGAAACACATCACCAGGCAAACCTGTCCTTATCATAGTGTAAACGGTGTCCGTGGGATAGCTTAGCATATAGCGTTGCCTCCCTGAACTACCCTCTGACTGGGCTTGAACCTCTCCCTCGCCAACACACGTGAACGTCAGCTTGACAATGTACGAACCAGTCGAGCTATAGAGAAGGATCCAATTGGCAACATTTCAAGCAAGCTGAGCTCACGGCACGTTCTTATCTCCGCTACACTAGCATGGCCGGGACTCTGGTCTCAGAAGGGAGGACCTGGCAGCTTCTGTCAAACACAGACTGATACTGTATGGCAATGTCATCATTCAACGTATTCCCGTGATCTACCAATCACAGAGTCACGTAGAGGAGGAGAGAGTAGTGCCCTGAGCAGGACTTGAACCCGGGTCGCCTGACCCCAAGACGAACGCACTATCCACAATCCTAAAAAACGTTATCCCAAATGGGAGAGATCTTAACATGCTGATCAAGGCTAGGGTTGTTTATGAGAATTAGCTAGCTATGTAAGTTGACGTCCGGTCACTACTATCTGTTGTACATGGTCCCGGTCAAAAATACATTAAAAAAAATACAATGTATTATTGACTTCTCGTCTATAGATTCAGAACATCCAGCTGGAGAGGGAGATGGCACTGGCCTCCAACCGTAACCTGGCAGAACAGAACCTGGACATGAAGCCTCGCCTGGAGAGACAAAGAGAACATCTAGTGGAGAGATACTCTGAACTGGAGGGAGTCAGAGAGACCTACAGACAACACTGTGACCAGAAAGGTAAGGGATAGAGGGAGGGATGGAGGGAGTCAGAGAGACCTACAGACAACACTGTGACCAGGGATGAGATGGGAGGTTATTGATGGATAATGAAGTGACAGATGAAGAAAAGCAACCTAATAGAAGAAGAGAGAGAGGATATGGGAATAGAAATAACAAGATGGAGAGGGAGGGAGACACAGGCAGATGTGGCAGGAACAGACTTTGGAGAGAGAGTTTCTAGTGTAGGGATAGATGTTGTGTGGCCTGTTCAGATCCTGGACACTCAGTTGGTCTCTACTAGTCAAACACAGTGTCTGTGTCACCTGTATAGTGCACTACTTAGGTAGTATATGGAATAGGGTGCCATTTAGTACTAAGCCTTGGTCTCTACTGGTCAAACACAGACAGAGCCCCCCCTCCAGGCTTCCAGATCTGGCCTGTGTGTCTGTCTGTCTGCCAGGGTCTCCCCAGATACCATCGCATCAGCTCCCATTCCACTGCCGTCAGCGCATTGTCAGGAAGCAGAACAGGCCGTGTGATCTGTGTACATGCGCTCATGCAGCCTTGTTTTGTAAGCTTTTCATGAGAAGCTGTGTTTGATGGTGTCCGTTTGCAGGGCTGGAATTGGTGTCTGTTGTAAAGTCTGCTATTATAGTTATGTCATGTTTTTCCTGAAGGTGATTAGGTAATATGGAATGCATTGTTATTTCAACCCTAAATCAGTCCTAGGGATTCACCTTGACAGGGTTTTAACCTTTACTCAACCAGCATAATTGTGGAAGCTTGCCTTCAATGAGAAGTCTACCAGAGGTATTTTTGAAGATGCATGAAAGTAGATTGTCCTGTTGCGTGTGTATCCATGTTTATCCAACAATGAGCTTCATGGCTGTGCTTCATGAGATTACTTTGTTCTCATTTTTAAATGCGTTTAATAGGCTTGGGCGGTATCCAGATTTTCATACCGTCCTTCTCTCGTCCTGGGATTTACGGTGTTACCTGCATGGCACAGAAGGGGGCGCTAAAAACGCAAGAAAAGCCCATTGGGACTCTATTACCAGAATGCTAACAAAATGAGCACAAACAAATAGTGAAATCACATAGACGCTGTTAGCTAAATGCTAACATGCGAAAACGAACCTTATTGCAAATTCAGCTCATAAAGTTATACAAGCATAGTTGGTAACTACCGATGTTGTTTTTGGAGAGTGGACTTTTCCGAGAGAAATTGTTCAAATGGACCAAGTTGCGGTGCATGCTTTTCTGATGGAAGAGCAGCATGTGTACATGGAGCAGATGGGAGAAGAGCGGAGGAGAAGGAAAAACTATAGTAGGAAGCACACGGGGGGAAAAAATGTCAAACATTTAGTCGTGAATTGCGTACAATTGTAACTTCATCACCTCTTGTGTGCCACATAACTGAGATTCGCCTATAGATATCGAAACGCTACGGACTCACTAGCTCGCTTTCTCCCGTTGTGCTATTTATAAACAAACACATGACTGGCTCAATTGGGGAACTACGGTAAGCTTCATAATGTGACCGGTGAAATGAAGAACGCAATCTCCTAACGTATTGCACAAGTTGACTGCAGGTATTTACTTAAGTAGCTACAAATATTGAAAAATGTCAAATACATAGTTTGACGCTATTAAAAAAATATAATAAAAAGCTTTTTCCAAATACCCCGGTATACGGTGTATACAGTATACCGCCCAAGCCTAGTGTTTAATAACAGGCGTGAAGCATTGTGCTGTCAGTGTCTACTGGGACTTAGAAGCTTGGCATGACATTGGTGTGTGGGAGGTGTTTATTTGTCCTTTTTCTCTTACACTCCCTCCCTCTATATTGGTGTCTTACTGGCTATCTCTCTCACTGTCTCTCTCCATTTCTGCCCCCTCTCTTTTATTCTCTTGCTCTCCCTCTCTTCCATTCTCTGCCTCACTCACTCCCCCCCAGATGGCATCATGGGGCAGGCATCGCCGGAGGGGTTGTTCTCCAAACTTCAGACAGAGGGCGCCAGCACGGAGACGGAGTCAGAGGTGAGAGGCCGCAGTGACAGACTTCTCAGGCGGAAAATGAAACCGACGGATGATAATGATGAGTATGGGAGATGTGTATCCATCCTAAAACACAGGACCAATGACGACAAAATGATCAGCTTATCTCTTACTCTATTCAACGCCGTGCAGAGGACCAGCAGTTGGAATAAGACGATGATAATACATAAATAATACATTTTCAGACATTGACATTGGTCTCCCCTTTTAACTCTCACTCTGTTTCTTTTTCTCTCTTCATCTCTCTCTCCATCAGTCTCTGGCAGATGAGTTTCTGGACGGCCAGCTGTCTCTGGACTCGTTCCTTGACCGTTTCCTCTCCCTCCGCTCCCTCGCTCACAAAAGACGAGTACGGATAGAGAAGCTGCAGGAAATCCTGCGCCAGAAGAAGGAGACCGCCGCGGGCGATGCCTCCACCGGCTCCATGACGTCACAAACGAGCGCCAATCAAGACCCAGCGACGACACAGTCATCGCCATGGAATCATCATCCTCAGCAACAACAACCGCAGCAGAATTCCAATCCCAACAACCACGCTAGTTTCCAAAACGGCCCCGGTTCCGCCCTACCTTACACCCCATACCCCGTCTCCCATCCTAACCCGACAGCTACCTCTGCAGTATCAGGCCCAGGCCCGTCCATTCCCCCAGGTCAATTTCCTCCCTACCCCAGCCCCGGCTCACCTTTCACCTCAGCGGTGGGCTACTCAGCCCGTCCTGCTTTTGGGCCTCCGGCCACTGCCTGCCCATACCCCACCCAGCCTACGTTCCCTGGTGTCCCCGGCTCAGGGTCTGCGTTCGGGCAATACAGTGCCCCCAACACCGCCCCCTACCCCTCTGCGTACACCTACGGTGGGGTTGGGGGGTATGGCTACCCCACGGGCCCTGCTCTGCCCAACTCTCAGTCCCCCACAGGCAGGCCACAGTACAGGCCCGGGTTTGGAGTGCCACAGCCCTACTCCTGAACCTCCCTCTGCTCTCACCCCGTCACTCCTCTCCCACCACACATTCTCCAGTCTCTCTCTCATTCACTCTTTTTTTCTGACTCTTTACCTCTCTCTCGATCTGCCTCTCTCGATCTGCCTCTTCTCCTCCCCCTCCTGTCATTCAAGTGCATAACTGTCTCAGGACCTCCCCTTGTTCTCCAATGTGTTAGAAACACTCTCTCTCTCTTTCCCTCTCTTCCTATTGGCTGTCAGCCTTTTTACTCTTCTCCCTCCCTTTGTGGAATACTGAGCCAATCAACAAGACCTTGGCCATGTACGTTTCAGATAGAAATGGAGCTGACGTGACTCTTTATTCGACATGTTGGGGCGGCAGGGTAGCCTAGTGGTTAGAGCGTTGGACTAGTAACCGAAAGGTTGCAAGTTCAAATCCCCGAGCTGACAAGGTACAAATCTGTCGTTCTGCCCCTGAACAGGCAGTTAACCCACTGTTCCTAGGCCGTCATTGAAAATAAGAATTTGTTCTTAACTGACTTGCCTAGTTAAATAAAGGTTAAAAAGAAAATGTCATAAAATATATTTACACATCATGTGATCCTTATCAATGGTTTCACCCTGTAGCACAAGTCCCTTGTGGCACTGTGTTCGGTATATGCATTAGAGTACATTTGACTTGTTCTAACACCCATATCATTCTACACCGATGTCAGATTACATGTGTTGATCATATTCGTTCGTATATGATGATAACTTAATACCCACCCGAACCAAAACGTTTTCCATGTGCAGTTTTGTTCACGAATTCTGTTCTGTAAACTCTTTCTTGCTCTTTGTTCTGGTTAGAAAGTACTTAAGACAATACTAAAGAAGGAAAATCCTATGAAGTCATAGTTACTCTAGGATCTGACCATGTAATTGTATTCATTGTGATCTAAAAGGCTAAACTGATCCAATATCAGCACTCTTATTCTGAGAGGCTTTATGAATGCGGGCCCTGATCAGTGGTCGTTTTGGAGACTTCAATAACCCTGTCTTCTTTCTTATTCACCTGGCTGTGCATGTATGATGTTTGTTTCTTAGCCAAATCTGGACATCTTTACAGGTGTAGGATTTTAATTTGACCAGTTTTTCACAGCAGGAAAATAATCCTGTAGCAAAAGGACGTGAATTATTGTGTGGATTATAATTTATGGAGGTTTTTTTTTTAGGGGTTGATAAAAAAAGATATAAAAAAATGTCAGGGTGAATCAAGTCTGAAATTACAAACTTTAAAATACTTTATTCAACCTTGAATACACTACAAGTTTGCATTTTCTGCTGTGCAGGGTGATCAAATTAAGATCCAACATTTGTATGTCCTACAAGTTTAGCTTCCAAGTCTTTTCTTTCTTGGCAGAATGTTTTGGTTGGTTGTTTAGGTATTGTGATGCCTATTGACAATGATGTCGTTGTTTACAGAATCATATCTGTATTCTCTGTCGAGGATCATGCCTGTTTCTCTGGTATCTCCGTTTTCTCTCCCTCCCACACGCTTTAACTTCACACTCCGTTTCGTCCCCCGTCCCCGAGGGCTCACTTGGCGTTAAACTCACCTCTCGTCTTTCTCTCCTTCCCTCTCAACTCACTCTTTATTTCACCCTCTCTCTCCTTCTCCAAAATCTGCCTGTTGACATGAACTGATGCTTGACAATGATTGCAATGAGGGAATTGTTTATTTCTGTAAATTCACTTCCAGTGAGAATATGTGATTTGTATAAATGATTAAAGAGATGTTATTGATAATAAGGGACTAATGGTCTGCGCCCAAAATGGAACCCTATTCCCTTAGGGCTCTGGTCAAAAGTAGGGCACTATATAGGGGAAGTGGGTGCCATTTAGGACTGATCTGCCTGCTTTAGCTCAGAAAGCACAGGATGAGAGAGCTGTGACGGGGGTACTACAAAGATTAATACCGCCTCCATGACGGCTCATACAGCATTCATAGACACTTATGTCATCTTAGTCATGAGCCCTTCAACCCTAATCAGTGGTCTTAAATGGAGTGTTACTACATTGGTTGCCATCATGCTCTATGAAGGCGTTATGTAGCGCCTATGTAGGGCCTCTTCATCAGGTTAACTGGTTGGAATGACTGGTCTACGACCAGGGGGCAGTGTCTTACTGGTATTATCACACTACTACTGTTCCAAATAGCACCCTACCCCCTACAGAATGCACTACTTTTGACCAGAGCCCTATGGGCAGGGAATAGGGTTCCGTTTGGGATGTGACTAAAGGAAGAAAAGATGAGTCAGAAATTGTGTTTTAGAAGCCCAACGGAGATACGCAGCATTAATAAGGGGGAAATAAAAATACAAGCTTGGAGCTTGTTTTAAGTTTCTTTATTTTTTTGTGAATATTATTAAACACTGAACTTGATCTAAGAGCTGTGTTCAGACTCGTAATTTGAAAATCTATTTTATTTTTTATCTACTTATCTTTGTTATTTTCTCTCTGTGTGGTGGAATAAATACCACGGTAACTGCCTGATGCGGGGAGAAAGTTAGTTTTGACTGTTCTTAATCCAATTGCATCAAGGGCGATTCAAGTCGGATAGAACTTGATTGAGTTTAATTGATTTGATCTAAAAGGCGAGGGCTTTGCTTGTGTTGTCTCAAACAGAGCTTACTATCAGGCCTTCCTTCCCGCTCTCTGATTGTGATTATCTTTTTCTGATGTGGGCTGAGAAGACCGAACCAGGGAGATGACACAGAAGAGAGAGCGACGGACTTCTGGGGGAAAGGAGGGCACTGGAGGAGAAACTCCCACCTAACCTAGCAAATATTCCTACTCAGTGATTATTTTGATCAATCAAGTGTTGTGGAACGATTTCTGTAGCCTATAATGTATGTGAAGTCAATTAAAGTGTAGTAGTCACTAATCTTACCCAACAGTACAGTAAGTGCATGTAGGCATAATTGTACAGTTACTGATAGACAAACGGAGAATACATATAATGTCAAATCCATACTGTTAACAGAACCGTTTATACAATTTGAGAATTTATATATATTTTTGTCAAACAACACTTCGGGGGGAGGAGGTGGGGAAAGAGGGATGGTCCTAGGTTGTTTCGTATATTCAAAGTACGGAGAGAAGTGTCTCATAGAGAGAGAAAGGAGGAGGGGGATCGTTTTTACGGGGCTTTTTACACATCTACGGCTCGGTAAACCAGATACTAAAGATGAGAGAAAACGAGAGCGATAGAGGGTGGGAGTGGACGGGTGTGAACGAACAGAAAAGTTGAGTAATGGTTGAATTAAGAGAAGAAAAGAAAACATGAATTAAGTACAGCGCCTTCAGAAAGTATTCATACCCCCATTACTTTTATACATTTTTTTGTGTTACAGCCAGAAATGTTAATGGGTAACATTTTCGACGTTTTTGTCACTAGCCTACACACAATACCCCATAATGTCAAAATAGAATAATGTTTTTCAATTTTTTGGGGACAATTAGTCAAAAATGAAAATCTGAAATGTTTTGAGTCAATAAATATTCAACCCCTTTGTTATTACAAGCCTAGTAAAAATGTTCTTAACACGTCACATAGGTTACATTGACTCACTCTGTGCAATAATAGTCTTTGACATGATTTTTGAATTACTACTTCATCTCTGTACCCCACACATTCAATTATCGTCATGGTAGCTCAGTCGAGCAGGGAATTTCAAACACATATTCAACCACAAAGACCAGGGAGGTTTTCCAATGCCTCGCAAAGAAGGGCACCTATTGGTAGATGGGTAAAAAAAAACAAAAAAAAAACAGACATTGAATATCCCTTTGAGCAGGGCGAAGTTATTAATTACACTTTGGATGGTGTATCAACACACCCAGTCACTACAAGATACAGGCGTCCTTCCTAACTCAGTTACAGAGTTGAATGTCTGTGATAGGAGAAAAGTGAAGATGGATTAACATTGTAGTTGCTCCACAATACTAACTTAATTGACAGAGTGAAAAGAAGGAAGCCTGTACAGAATACAAATATTTCAAAACATACATCCTGTTTGCAACAAGGCACTAAAGTAATACTGAAAAAAGAAAAAATGGCAAAGCAATTCACTTTTTGTCCTGAATACAAAGTGTTATGTTTGGAGCAAATCCAGTACAACACATTACTGAGTACCACTCTCCATATTTTCAAGCATAGTGGTGGCTGCATCATGTTATGGGTATGCTTGTAATTGTTAAGGACTGGGGAGTTTTTCAGGATAAAAATAAATGGAATGGCGCTAAGCACAGGCAAAATCCTAGAGGAAAACCTGGTTCAGTCTGCTTTCCACCAGACACTGGGAGATGAATTCCCCTTTCATCAGGACAATAACCTAAAACACAAGGCCAAATCTACACTAGAGTTGTTTTACCAAGAAGACAGTGAATGTTCCTGAGTGACCGAGTTACAGTTTTCATTTAAATCTACTTGAAAATCTATGGCAAGACCTGAAAATGGTTGTCTAGCAATGATCAACAACCAAGTTGACAGCTTGAAGAATTTTGAAAAGAATAATGGGCTAATGTTTCACAAACAAGGTGTGGAAAGCTCTTAGAGACTTACCCAGAAAGATTCTCAGCTGTAATCGCTGCCAAAGGTGCTTTTACAAAGTATTGACTCAGGGGTGTGAATATTATGTGAATTTTTGTATTTCATTTTCAATAAATTAGCAACAATTTCAACAACAACAAAAAATCTCACTTTGTCAGTATAGGGTATTGTGTGTAGATGGCTGAAAAGTCATCAATTTAGAATTTCTGCTGTAACACAACAAAATGTGGAACAAGTCAAGGGGTATAAATACTTTCTGAAGGCCCCGTAGGATAATAAACAATATAATAATAATAATGTGGTTATTAAATAGAATATTAGGTAATATAATATGGTCATTTAGCAGACACTTTAATCCACAGCTTATGTATGACAGTTAAAAAGTAAGGTTGTACACAACAATATCCACAAACTAACAACACATTTATAATATCCCCCTTAAATTCTCTAAATTCCCAAGCAATAATTAATACATAGTGTACAGGTAACTGCCAAATTAAAGGAAACACTTGAGTAAATGAGGGATACAAAGCATATTGAAAGCAGGTGCTTCCACACAGGATGCTTCCTGGGTATTATAAACAGTTAACATCCTATCATGCTTAGCGTCATTTATTAAAATGCCCAGTTGACCAAATAGTTTGGCTACCATGGCTAGAAGAATAGATCTCAGTGACTTTGAAAGAGGGGTCTCAAAGAAGCATGCTGTAGGGGGTTGAAAGTGTGTGTGTGTGTCAGTCAGTCACCAGATCTCAACCCAATTGAACACTTCTGGGAGATTCTGGAGCGGTGCCTGAGACACCATTTTCCACCACCATCAACAAAACACAGAATGATGGAATTTATGGTCTAAGGATGGTGTCGCATCCCTCCAGTTCCAGACAGAATCTATGCCAAGGTGCGTTGAATCTGTTCTGCCGGCTCGTGGTGGCCCAACACCCTATTAACCCCCTACGTTGGTGTTTCCTTCATTTTGGTAGTTACCTGTAGATGAGGCCTATACAGGAATCAAACTCATAATAGGGCTCTTGCTGCGAACAACTGGTGTACCTGGCAGTGGTGTGTACCATGACCTATTGGAGAACACATACACACAAGCGTGCAAACACACCCCGGCGTGAAAACACACACACACACACACACAGGCACACAAACACACACTTCACTGTTGGAAGGTGTGTGAAAATCAGGCTCATGATTGACTCAACCAAAATGTTTAAATATGAAAGATTCAAAATGTTTCTTTCCGCCTCTCCCTCCCACTTATCCTCCACTCATCTTCATTTCATTTCACTTCTTTCTTTTCTTTTTCTCTCTCTCTTTTTGTAACTGTCTTTGAAGTGAGGAAGTTTGCAGAAACTCTTGCAGACAGATAAGCAGCAAACGCCAAAGATGAAGAGAAGGCTGTATGGATAGAAAAAGAGAGGGTGGGGAGAAAGGAGAGCGACGAGTTTACACTTCTGCACCGTTTCCTCTCTCTTCAGTCTTTCTGTCGTTTTTGCATGCGTTGTGTCTCTTCTCTTCTTCTCTCCCCAGTTTTTCTCAACCTGTTCATCTCCAGAATGGATGGAAGGCTAGTATTTATCATCCTGGCCATGTGTGTAATGAATGTTGGTAAGTCTTTATTTAAATACAGTCTCGTGTTTTCGGTGAGTCCATTACGATACACAATGTTCTCATGTTCTGATATGCTATACTGACAATGACAGTTGAACTTGAAGCAGCAGAATTGTAGTCATTAGTTGCGTCCAAAATTACTCCCTATTCCCTATCAGAGATTGGCAGTATTTCTGTTACATGTATTTGAAATACGTATTTCAATTACTTCTGAGTATTTTAAAATGTGTATTACACTGGGCTAAACTCCAATGTATTTTGTAACAAGATACTTTCGAGAGCTGTAATTTGTATTTTCAAAATACTTTTGTGTACAATTTGATTTATAGCGGTACACAATTTTTTGCCCCCCTTTCTCCCTGCATTGGTATCAGAAGATTGATGGCACTGTGGTGTACTAGGAGCATCTACTAGATTAATTAAATATAAATGTATATGTAAAATTGTACAATTGCAAAGGATGCTGAGTATTATTCTAATGAAGTCCAACCCAAAACAAGGCCAATAATAATACCAGGTGTACTTTGCAGTTAATTTTGGTATGTTATTTTCACATATTTATTTACATTTTGGTAATTGAGCAGACAGTCTTATACAGAGTGACTTACAGTCAGTACATTCAACTGAAGTAGATAAAGAACAACAAATCAAAGAAATAAATGTGTATTTGTCACGCTTCGTAAACAACAGGTGTAGACTAACAGTGAAATGCTTTCTTACGGGTCCTTTTCCAACAATGCAGAGTTAAAGATTAAAAATTATAGAAATAAAAAATATAAAGAGTGACACGAGGAATAAATACGCAGTGAATAATGAATAACAATAACAAGTCAAAAATATCATGGCTACATACAGGGAGTACCAGTACCGAGTCGGTGTGCAGGTGGTACGAGGCAATTGAGAAACAGTGCATTCAGAAACTATTCAGACCCCTTGACTTTCTCCAAATGTTGTTATGTTACAGCCTTATTCTAAAATGGCTTAAAAATATTTCCCCCCCCATCAATCTACACACAAATATCACATTTACATAAGTATTCAGACCCTTTACTCAGTACTTTGTTGAAGAACATTTGGCAGCGATTACAGCCTCAAGTCTTCTTGGGTATGATGCTACAAGCTTGGCACACCTGTATTTGGGGAGTTTCTCACATTCTTCCCTGAAGATCCTCTCAAGCTCTGTCAGATTGGATGGGGAGCATTGCTGCACAGCTATTTTCAGGTCTCTCCATAGATCTTCAATCGGGATCAAGTCTGGGCTTTGGCTAGGCGGCTCAAGGACATTCAGAGACTTGTCCTGAACCACTCCTGCATTGTCTTGGCTGTGTGTTTAGGGTCGTTGTCCTGTTGGAAGATGAACCTTCGTCCCAGTCTGAGGTCCTGAGCTCTCTGGAGCAGGTTTTTATCAAGGATCTTTCTGTTCTTTGATCCGTTCATCTTTCCCTCGATCCTGAATAGTCTCCCAGTCCTTACATTTGCAAACATTTCTAAAAACCTGTTTTCGCTTTGTCATTATGGAATATTGTGTCTAGATTGATGAGGATTTTTATTTATTTAATCCATTTTAGAATAAGGCTGTAACGTAACAAAATGTGGAAAAAGACAAGGAGTCTGAATACTTTCCGTAAGCACCCTAGGTATGTACATACAGGTAGAGTGACTAGGCAACAGGATCACAGTCACGTAAAACATTTCTGTAACTGTTACTGAGAATGCTTTTGCTGTTCATGCCGGCTACTTGCAAATGTATTTCTGTATTTTAAAATACAAAGTACATGTATTTTAATTAAATACTTTTTCAAAACACGAGTATTTTGTAGTTTATTTTGATACATTGATGTTTATGGTATTTTTTTTATTGTAATTTGTCATTTTTGCCCATCCCTGTTCCCTATGGGCCCTGCTTAAAGGTAGTTCACTATAAGGAATAGGATACCATTTGTTGTTGTAGTAGTAGTAGTAGTAGTAGTAGTAGTAGTAGTAGTCGTAGTAGTAGTAGTAACTGGAGTAAACTTTTGAATATCATCCATTGATCTGATAATTACCCTTATGACCTCCTCTCTTAGTAGAGGGTGAGCATTTCTGCTTCCTTAATTTGTCGGATTAATTGATAGATTAGAGAGGGTTTAGTCTAATCCAGGCCAGTTTTAGTCCTCACTGCAGGCGGCCAAACATTGCCCGTTAGTCTTTTGAAAAACTGCCTCTGTGATTAGTGACTACCGCATGACATGTAATATTGATTTTAAAAAATCGATAAAAATATTTTTGGTAAATATAGATTCCAAGATACCAATTTACTTTCTTTGCTGTTGTTTCCGTGGTATGACGCATCTCTCTCTCTCTCTCTCTCTCTCTCTCTCTCTCTCTCTCTCTCTCTCTCTCTCTCTCTCTCTCTCTCTCTCTCTCTCTCT